>NW_027361697.1:25837500-26322500 GCF_039654945.1 Dendrobates tinctorius | reverse complement strand
TCACTACAAGTCTTCCGTTTCCACAATCTTCTGCTGAACACTTTTCATACTTTTCTGCAACTCGAATCGACAATTCTTATGATGATTTTGAAGTTAATGTTTCTTCACCTTTTTCGGGCCACCATTCCAGACTTGTGCAACGTGCATCGCATGGACGTCTGTGATCTCACTTTTACAAAGCATACGAGCCACCTCCACTGACGTGTTTGTCGCACCAGAACTGATAGACCTTGGGATGAGACAGCTTGTTGACTGGATTTCCACCTCTTGACTTCTGAATGGATGGACGGACTTCATTTCATATTCTTCTAACTGTCATGGCATTCACATGATGCCGTTTGTCACTTATCTTGGCCAAGAGATCTCTATCGATGAGCTGGATGATGCCGTTTCTCTTTTCTTGGGAAATCTTCATGGCTGCGCCTCGATTCTAACCAGTGACCTTTCACTTGGGAAACAACCTAATATCACACCGAGCTATAAGGGATTGTGAGAACAGGTTGTATTTTGTAGTATACAGGAAGAAAAAGATTTTTCCACCACCAGGAGCAAAACAGTAACAATGCAGTGAGATGACATGAATCGGCATAACAAATCATATGCTAAATAGGTGCAAGCCACATTAATGTATGAGATAGTCAAGATGATTGTCTATGAAATGCTGGTGGTCTCACGTTCAAGGCAGTAGTGGATGGTGAGATATGGAGCCTGAAAGTCAGAAGGTTGAAACATTGTTACCCTTTAGCTCGTCCGTGTATGTATACATATCCCTAGGGAACGCATGAATGCATGAGTGCAGCAGTAAAGGCAGCAGCCCCATACACAAACTTGGGTGAATAATCCAAATACACCCAATAAAACAACTACTGTGGTCCTCCACTTTCACCAAAAAAATGACAATGTCGAATTGTTCTTACCTTTCCTATAGGGTTGTTTGGCGTATTTAGGATTATAGCTTTAGTTCTAGGACTAAATTTGCTGGCCAGTTCATCGGGATCTATAGTCCAGTCGCCACTTGATAAAGTAACTTTGCCGCTTTCTTTCTGTGAAATCCAAACAAATATAAAGGGGTTGTCCACTTAAGACAGGTTAACTGACCATTGTAGCTATGTACATGGGTTGTTTCCTGAAACAGGAAGTTAATTGTATTAAAAAAAAAAAAAGCCGCAGTCGTCAGTTTAAAAATTGCACGTTTACCATTTTTTTTTAAAAAGGCAGATTTTGATCTGTACGCAAACAAAAACACTGCCAAAAAAAAAAAAAAAAATTAAAGATGATTTAAGCACTAGGTTAAATTCTGATTAAATCTTCCCTTTAAAAGCGCTGTATGAAAAAGCAACAGCAGAAGGAGCAGCAAATGATATCAAATGCAACCCAATAACTAGACCCACAAGGATAATACCTGATCTAAAGGAATACTACATGCAGTACAACAGGATACTTACATATCGCAGTGGGATGTACACAGGAGAGGCTCTGGCCATCTTTATCATGGGTTCATAACAATCATAAAATGGTTCAATTATTATCACCTGTTATGAAAAAAGGAATAAAAATGAATCTCTACAACAGAAGAAAAAGAAAAATATCCTGTAACTCATCTTCAGCATCAAGTGATCGCAGACTGTATCTGCACTAACCAGAATCAGTAAGTCCTGCAGAAAAGGAACCTAATAATCAGAAAACCTGTGAGACGTCCCCCCTCTAGGTGCTGGTTAGTTGTCAGCTGAGCTTGTGTATACAGTGGCATATAAAAGTTTGGGCACCCCTGGTCAAGTTGGAAATTAAATGTGTGCTCAGATAACTTTTAGCAATAAATCAAAAAGAAAACCAGCTCGCCAGCGAAGGCATCTTGATTATCGGAGCACGGAGACGCCGTGTCGGGGCACTTGGAAGATAAATGGAAGAAATTCTCCAGCTCCGCGATGTTGTGAAAAACAGACTTCTTTATTCACATCAAACGATAACAAAGTGGGAGTAAAATGCCAGCATAGGAAATGCAGATGCTTGTGTTCTCAACGCATTTCTGGTGTCTAGGCACCCTTAGTCAACTCAGATTGACAGATAACTTTTACCAAGGTTTCAGACCTTAATTAGCCTGTTAAGGCTTGTGGTTTGTCCACGATCACCATTAGGAAAGGCCAGGTGATGCAAATTTCCCAGCTTTATAAAACCCCAGCCTCCTCTAACCTTGTGCCAAAAAACAGCAGCCATGGGTTCTTTTAAGCAGCTGCCTAGCACTCTGAAAATGAAAATGCTGGAGGCCCACAAAGTAGGAGGCGGTTATAAGAAGATAGCAAAGTGTTTTCAAGCTGCCTTTTCCTCAGTTTGAACTGTAATTAAGAAATGGCAGGAATAGTGGAGGTCAAGATAAGGTATGAAAGACCAAGCAAAATATCAGTGAGCGCTGCTCGTAGGATTGCTAGGCAAATCAGAAACCCTGAATGATTGCAAAAGACCTTCAGAAAGATTTAGCAGACTCTGGGAGTTGTGGTACATTATTCTACTGTTGAGATACGCCTGCAAAAATACAGCATTCATGGAAGAGTCATCAGAAGAAACCCTCTCCTGCATCCTCACCATAACATTCACCGTCAGACTTATGTAAAAGAACATCTAAACAATACTGATACATTTTGGAAACAAGTCCTGTGGACCGATGAGGTTAAAATAGAACTCTTTGACCACAATGATCAAAGATATGTGTGGAGAAAAAAGGGCACAGAATTTCAGAAAAAAAACATCTAAGCAAGCATCAAGCATGGGGGTGGATCAATCATGCTTTGGGGTTGTGTTGCAGCCAATGGCAAGGGAAACATTTCACTGGTTGAGGGAAGAATGTATTCATCTGTAAAAAAGTTAAAGTTGCAAAGTGGATGGCTTCTACAAACGGCTAATGATCCTAAACATACGTCAAAATCCACAATAGACTACCTCAAAAAAAAAAAAAATCCCCATTTTCCTACACCCATAGTGTCTCCATTTGTCATGATCTGGGGCTGGATGAAGGCTTTTTTTTGCGTGCCAAGCTGACATTTTTATTGATACCATTTCCAGGTAGATACAATGTTTTGATCGCTTGTTGTTGCATTTTATTGCAATGTTGCTGCGACCCAAAAAACCCCACAATTATTGCTTTTTGATTTTTTTTCTCGTTACGCCGTTTATCGGATTAACATACTTTATATTTTGATAGATCGGGCCTTTCTGAAAGCGGCGATAACAAATGTGTAATTTTTATTATTTTATTTTGAATGTGGCAAAAAGGGGGTTAATTTGAACTTTTCTGTTTATTTTTTTTAAACTTTTTTTTCATATCCTTATGAGACTTAAAGCTGCGATTGTCTGATCGCCTGTGCTACACATGTGTGCTTCTGCCCTGCTATGTGTAACATAAATCACGATCTTCTATGAATGCCGGCCACAATGACAGGCAAGGGGGTGGTTCTTCTGCAGACGTCAGAATGTCCTGAAAACCGATGGCCGCCCCGCGATCACGTGACACGGGCACAGATAGGTGTGTCTTCTCACCCGCTTCTGGTTCATTTGAGTTAAATGCTGCTGTCAGATTGACAGCGGCATTTAACATATTACCAGCCGCGAGTGGATCGTGGGCTGTTAAGAGCTCCTGAGCCTGCTCCATACATGTACATACGTGACGTACCTCATCACCTTCATCCACCAGGCCCTGGATAGCATTGAAGAGGGAGCCATATGCTCCAACCGTCACAAGGATATCTTTGGTTGGATTAATCTGCCTTCCTGTGACTTTACCATAAACTTGAGACAGAGCATCTACCAGCAATGGGTGACCCTACAGAAAAAGAAAAAAAAAAAAACAAATAGAATACATGGATTAGACTTAATTACAATAGTATGATAAATCACAAACACATGGTTAGATGGTGACACTGTGCCAAATCGACATTTTATAGGAAGTCCGTACACATTCTTCTGACTATACCCCCAGTTTATTGGAAGCCTGCTATACTAAGCTGATGCTAAGTCATCAAAAATAAGTTACGTTGTCCCCTTTCCCCGGCCCTTTTTGCTCTTGCTATTGAGGCACTGGCAATTCGTATAAGATCTTCCCCTAGTGTTGTTGGTATAGAAATAGCGGGTCGGACAGACACCATAGGCCTGTATGCTGATGATATGGTGATATTTATGGACAAAGCGGAGGAAACCTTGACCGGAGTTATCACTACCATAAATAAATTCAGTAAATATTCTGGCCTATACATAAACTGGGAGAAATCTGCTTTGATGCCTCTTTCCCACGCTCCAATACCAAGACTTGAGACCCTCTCCTTACTGCCCATTGTAACCAATTTTAAATATCTGGGTGTCCATATTTCTCAGGGCAGTAAACTTGATCTACAACTCAATATACAACCATTGCTGGAGACGGTCAAAGGTAAATTCGCGATCTGGGGTAAACTTCCACTGTCTGTAGCCGAACTTATTAATTTAATTAAAATGATATTTCTCCCCAAGCTTAGCTACTTTCTCCAACATAGTGCGGTGGTGGTGCCCAAATTCTTTTTCGCTAATCTAAACTCCCAGATCACATCCTTTATAAGGGGGAAAACCAGGCCTAAACTTAAACTATCCACTCTACAGAGACCCAAGAGGGGAGGGGGCGCAGCGTTACCCAATTTCTTCCTGTAATCTTTGGCTGGACAGGCCAAGGCCATAAGAACATGGATGCCTGGAAAACATCTCCCTGATTCTGAACATCATCTGCTTCATGCTGCACAAGCTAGTTGCCCACTGGGTTTTTTGGAAATGAGGAAAATAAATGTCTTGAGACTGTTACCCCGCTTCGTCTGGCACGATCGATATGGAGACAGATTAAAGGGGTGCTTGGATTTGGGGATATTATAGCTGAAATGCCCCTATGGAATAATGGCTGCCCCCAGTGCTACTTGAACATTCATCTGCCGAGTTTTGGGTTCAGTATAGTGTCTCTACGATAGTTGATCTATATGATCGTGGAACTTTGGTGTCCTTTGAACAATTACAAGTTAATCGCGGTGTCCCGAGATCCCAGTTTTTCCGTTATTTGCAACTAAGGTCAGCTTTTCAATCACACATGCGATGTATAGGTATGAATAATGCTATTTCGTCTCTACCCTTGATCGGGATCCTTAAATCACAGGGCCCTCAAGGTCTCATCTCCTCTCTATATACATATATGTTGTCAGTGGGGACAGAATGTACCTTAGATTCTGTTAAGAAGAAATGGGAGAGGCTCATCCCGGATACACAGGGAGAGGAGTGGGAAGAAATCCTGGAGTCACCTATCTGGGTGTCTCCGTCTGCCAACAACAGGATAATACAATTATATATTATCAATCACATTTGACTCCAACTCGACTCTTTAAGATGGGCCGATACCCGTCATCGGAATGTTTGAGATGTCACTCAATAGATGCAGACTTTATCCTTATGATCTGGTGCGGTCCTGTCGTTGCACAATACTGCATGTGACATCACTATTGACATCTTTGGTGCAAACCCCTGTTCCCCTTGAGCCACTGGTCTGTTTATTTGGAGGGTGGGATGAGGAGGCATGGAGTCATTATGTTGGGATTTTTCTACGGGAGACACTGTTTATGGCACGGAAGATACTAGCACTACGGTGGATGGGGAATTCACCTCCTCCTCTGGGGTCCTGCATCACTTTAGTAAATTCGATTATCCCATATGAACGTACGTTGTATCAAGAGGGTGCCCGGGTAAATGCAAAAAGATTTGGGAGAGGTGGAATTCCTCTCACCTCACTTTGCAGAGTAGAGATGTCGCACAGTAAACAGCTCATTATGTGGAAGTAAGCTGCGGAATAGTTTATGTTTTTGCTGATGTAGGTAGGGTTTAGAAGCCAGGCAGATTTCATCATTGGAATAATAACACAAAGCTATTGCGATTTAATTGGTATTATGTTTTGCTTTATTCATATACAACTGATGTGCACATTATGCTTCACATTTTCAGGTCACCTGAACATATGCATATTTTTTGTATCAAGCTTAACATCATATACTATATGTGTGTATTGTATAACTGCTTATGGTTTAATAAACAAATAAAAAAAAAAAAATAAGTTACGTTATCGTAGGCTAAACCAGTGTTCCCAACCAATCCTGGGCAGAAAGAGTGAGTGGCATTGCCCCACAACCAGGTAAAACGGCTCTTGGTGCATCTGCCAGTATTATATGTCCTGGAACTACCCTGAATCTCGTGTCCTGTAGCTTGTCACAAGCCACTCTTTTTTTGAGTTAGGCCGGTTTCACATTTGCGCTTTATAGCGCAGCGACGGTCTGCGCACGGCCGCCGCTAAGCCCCGCCCCCTGTCGGCTCCCTGCCCACCCCTTCCGGTCATCGCCGCCTTCTAGCGCACATGGGTGCTTGCGATCTGCGCACCCTATCTTTAGCATAGAGTGCGCAGATCATGCGCTGGCCGTGCGCTAGCAGGATTTTGCCGTGCGCTGCGCACTTTTGAAGGTGCGCCCGTGTGCGCCGAATGCAGCATGTTGCATTTCGGCGCGCACGGCGCACCTTCAAAAGTGCACAGCGCACAGCAAAATCCTGCTAGCGCACGATCTGCGCACCCTATGCTAAAGATAGGGTGCGCAGATCGCAAGCGCCCAGGTGCGCTAGTAGGCGGCGATGACCGGGAGGGGCGGGCAGGGAGCCGGCAGGGGGTGGGGCTTAGCGGCGGCCGTGCGCAGGCCGTCGCTGCGCTATAAAGCGCAAATGTGAAACCGGCCTTAGCGGTTCTTCTTATTCAGCGTTTAGCTGTAGGTCATGGATCATTGCTCACTTCCCAGCATGCGTTGTTCCTGCCACTGTCAAATGGCTTGATTGCCAGAAAACTGAAAGCCATTCTCTCCATTAAGCCCTGTGTGCTGTTAAAGGACAGACAAACACTGCTTATTCTGCTAAGAAGAAATGTGAAGGCTGCAGCCGATCGGTGGCCAGCGATTAGCTGCAGTGGTCATGTGATACCTTTGCCGGATGTAGAGGGGGACAAATGGGGGGACAGAGTGCAGAGTATGGAAGAGCAGCGACAATCTGTGAATCCAGATGTGTCACTGTCATTTTAATAAAATCCTTGTTTTACCTGTTACAGATCTAACAGTGCTCAGAATGCTGAGCTCTGTATAACCCAGCTGCTTGGTACCTTTCAGCCTATGCAGTGTGTACACAGAAAGCTGCCAATCAGTGGTGGGGGCAGGGTTATACAGAGCTCTTGAATATGGAGGACTACATGACAGTAGGTCTGCTAGTCCTCTAATGATAATCTCCTGGTGATAAAACTGATTTTATAACAGCAAGCAGCCCAGTAAGTGCCACATCGCTGTAATCAGGGTGGGAAAAATCTGGTGACAGATTGTCTTATAAAAGGCTGTTAAGTAGAAGACAACCCCTTTACAACACTGACATAATGACTGAACATAAAAGCCTTCTAGTTTTCATTTATTTTGCAGTAAATATTTTGGTTAGGCTGGTTTCACATTAGCGTTGAAACAACGCTGCGCACTGCGTCGGTAAGCCCCGCCCCGATCCGGCTCCCTGCCCGCCCCATCCGGGATCACAGCCTACTATCGCATTTGCACGCATGTGATCGGCGCACCCTATCTTTAGCATAGGGTGCGCAGATCATGCGCTGCCAGTGTGAAAGCAGCGTGCTGCGCACTGTTGCCGGTGCGCGCCGAAATGCAGCATGTTGCATTTCGGCGCGCACGGCGCACCGTCAAAAGTGCGCAGCACGCTACTTTCACACTGGCAGCGCATGATCTGCGCACCCTATGCTAAAGATAGGGTGCGCCGATCGCATGCGTGCAAATGCGATAGTAGGCGGTGATCCCGGATGGGGCGGGCAGGGAGCCGGATCGGGGCGGGGCTTACCGACGCAGTGCGCAGCGTTGTTTCAACGCTAATGTGAAACCAGCCTTATTGTACATCATGCAAATATGAAAACTGCTAAACTTATACAGATTGTGAATGCTGTGTGCTTAGCTCACCAAGTGCAATCTTTCCGGGAAACGAAACACTTCGACAAAGTAGTTTACTTACAACTGAATTTTAGAAAAAAAAAATTTTTTAATTAAAAAAGTATTTCCATGAACTTATGGCCGATTCTAGGAAATTGGGTTCAAATTACGTTAAAAGAAACCATTAATTAATTTAAATTAATTAAATGTAACATTTCAGTCACAATATAAAAAGCATGCGCATAAAATACTCATGTGAAAAATGGGGTATATGCATAAACGGTAGTTAGAAATCCATAGGGACTAGTTTTCTGTCCCACATAAATAAGGATAAAAACTATATAAAAGTGTTTTAAAGCCAAAGGACGCTAATCACAGCGTTATAATCCAGTAGTCATACAGTGGAGTCTCAAACACCAAATCATGGGTTTAATGGTTAAGAAGCAGTACCTCATATTGTGAGGAATGTATGTTTTTTTATTTTAACCCACAACTATTTTAAATACTTGGCGGACTACTACACCCGGCAGTGGGGGACCGTGATAGGCACCAGGTTCGCTCCTAGTTACGCCAGTCTTTATGTAGGAAGATGGGAGTCACAGTCACGGTGCAATTTTTATCACCATACCGCCTATCAGCAGGAGGATTTCCACTGCACTACTGTTACAGGTACTGCTTCTTAACCATTAAACCCATGATTTGGTGTTTGAGACTCCACTGTATGACTAATGAATTATAACGCTGTGATTAGCGTCCTTTGGATTTAAAACACTTTTATATAGTTTTTGTCCTTATTTATGTGGGACAGAAAACTAGTCCCTATGGATTTCTAACTACCGGTTATGCATATACCCCATTTTTCACATGAGTATTTTATGCGCATGCTTTTTATATTGTGATTGACTTGCTTTTTTTGACATTTTGTGACAAGTGTCTAAGTGATTGCTGCTAAAATACTCTTTTGCACATAAGCGTCACTGTAATTTATGCAGTTTAAGGCTATGTGCCCACGCTAGCGTTTTTAAACGCTCAGGAAAAGGATCCCCTTCCCAGAAAACGCGCGTCTTTTTCCGCGCGTTTTTTGCGCGATTTATGACGCGTTTTTGACACACGATTTCTGGGATCATTGGGGATGGCTAAAAACGCTCAGCAATGCGGGAATTAATGAGCATGCTGCGTTTTTAGCCGCTAAGCGATTCCTGAGCGGTTAAAAACGCATGCATTGGCACAAAAAGCCAAAAACGCATGCTAATTAATTTGATGCATCTTTTAAGCATTTCTGCAGCATCTGATCCGGCTCAAACGCTGCGGAAACGCTTAACAAAACGCATCGTGGGCACACAGCCTAAATGTAACATTTGCCTGGCAGCTCAGCTTTAAGCTGGCAATTATCTGAGCCTTGTGTGCCCCATGTTTTGGCCTACAGATCCTTCACTCTCCGCAGCCTGTAGGGCTACACGGCGACTTCCCGACATTGCAGCCTTTTATCTCTTCGCCTCACGTCACCATGTAAACCTCTCCCTAAATCGCTGTAAAACATCAGCCCTGTTTCTCAGGGATCCATATGTAACAGGGCACGGTACGTTACCCAGCGATCCGATTTACCGCTGGACGTTACCAGTTTGCACATTTGTACCTGGTGATGTACTGCCGACCTACAATCAGCTAACCGGTTGGTTCAGTAGTAAATCACTGGCCAAGTCACGGTTAATGCGCAACATATATCTGAAAGAAAAAAGTAAATGTTTTACTCACAAAGCCACGAGTGTACTGATTCAGCTTATCCACAAAGGCGGCTTGTGCGAGACCCTCTTGTACATAGGAAGGAGGGGATATATCCGGGAAGCCCTGGCCAAGGTTAACCACGGTGGGATCTGCAGCCAGTGCCGTGAACTCCACCCTGTAAATGGACACAAAACACATGTACAATGGCTAGCGGTACACACGTGAGGGGGTTAATACAGATACAGCAGACAGGACAGCACAAATAGTATACACAATCCTCAACTGCAACACCAAGAAGGAAGAGTCGTGAAATTATGGAAATCACAGGATACACAGACATCATAATGATATGGAATTGATGAAAAAATGGAAACTAAATCTACAAAACATTTAAATGTATTCAGTATGAGTATCACATCCTCGCGCTTACAGCCTCGGTCGCCATCAATGAGATCATTAATGGTTGTCCGAGGAACGTTCTGCAGCACTGAATGCACTTGGGCAAATCAACAAGATCCGCTGCTGGCAGCTCCTTTTGAAATTGCCAACCAATGACAGTCCAGATGTGCTCGATGGTAGACAAGTCCAAAGACACAACAGCCTACGGTAGCACGTTTAGACTTCACGGGCTGCTTACAGGAGGATGAGCAACATGGGGACTGTGGTACGTATGCTCCCTAATGAAGACCTTTTCGAGTCTCCAGGCCACTCTCCGGCAATCATTATGCCTAAGTCAAAAGCAGAACTCATCTCTGAACAGGATAGAGCTCCGTTCTAGACTCCATTGCCATCTTGTCCTGCCAATGTGAAACATGTGGATTATGTGAACTGTGCCTAAGAAAAGTTCTTGCATTGTTTGATCCTGCTGATGAACAGCAGGATTGGTGTTGGGCTTTAAGTTCTTCTGAACAAACAAGTTTTAAGGTTACCATCAATAAAGAGATGTGCAAATGTTGAATCTACGTTTTTCCTTGCCATTAGTTGCCAACCTCAAACAACCCACGCACCTTAGGCCATGTTATCACCCCGATACGCTGGTAAAGCTTCTTACGTACCTGCTAAACATGTCCACGAAGCTCAAACCGATGCCAAGAGACAGTCTGCCTGCCCAATACACATCATAGAGTATGGCCTGGCAGAGCAAACTGCGGTTTTCTACGTCCATTGAGCAGATACCTTTTATAATATTGCAGTTTTTGGGTAAAAGATGCCACTGTTAGGCTTCCATTACAGCCTCCACTGCAAATCTACGCGGAGAGCTTTTCCTGGCATAGATATCAAACAGATGCCTAAACGTAGCCATAGATAACCTTGGACAAATACTTGTCCGGATGACATCTCTCCACTAACTCCATGTTACACATACATGCATGTCTAGGAAGAACTAACCTCAGCCATAATCCAATCCTACCACTCCTTTCCCTAATACTTCTCACGTGCTGCACCAGCTCTCTGGAATGCTCTACCCCAGACAGTCAGGTTAATTCTCAGTGTCCATAATTTTAAACGTGCCCTAAAAAAAAAAATAGGCTTATCACAGCAGTTTGCTAATCTATCTTTTCTCAGTTTTCCCTCTCAGGACCTGGTCTTGTCTTTCGTCAGTTCCCCCCATACAGCACTTTCACACACACACACACACACACACACACACACACACACACACACACACACACACACAGGTATGTGCTAGAGAGAGATTCATGCAGCTTTACATGATGAATACTTTCCTTATTATAAAGATGACTGGACCGTACAATACCAGCACTTTGAAGAATGTGTTACTCTGTAATGTCTGATAGTGGTTGTACGTGAACTGTGAAACGCTGCAGAATATGTTGGCGCCATAGAAATAAAAATGATCATTATTCCCATTTTCCATGAGTACAATGATCAGGTGTTCAAGATCCAACTGCCCCATCCTTCTCTACCCCAAAACAAACGGTAGGGGGGGGGGGGGGGGGGGGTCGGCTCATAAGGTCCCTCAAACCCATCAGATGGTTGGCCAGTCTTTCTGAATGAGGCTAGATCGCATGACCCTATGCTAACAAATATGGGGTCTTTAGATTCGTCCATATACAAGTGGACCTAATACACTCCAGGAAAAAGATTAATCCAAATTGCACCCCAACAATTGGTGACAGGTACACGTTCAGCAGTGGCGAGAAGACCCCAGGACAGCTGCACAGCCATTGTGCCTATTCACTTCTATTAGGACTTGGCGCCATCCCGCTCTGCACATAACTCTGGAACACTCTTCGCTCTATTGTAGCCGTTTCCTTTTGGGACCAGAAAACAAGGGGGAGTAAAGCAACAAGCACACGATCTAAAGCATAGCGCCTGCCCGCAGTGCACACTCCGTCCTAAGTAACTAGCCACTCTAGGGGGGCCGATAGTCCAGGCAACGAGCCGTACACTAGAAAATGAAAAATCCCTTCCTTAAAGCACCACTCCAGCGGTTTTTTTATTGCATCCCTGGAGTGGTGCTTTAATGAAAAAACAGAGGATTTTTAATACGAGGTAAATTGCAAAGTTGCTTGTTTTCATAAGAACCTTTCCCCACCACACAGTGATTGCTGATGGATAATCCGGTCAGGCTGGACCTGTTAGGGGGGTTACAAACATAAAAAAAAAACAAAAAAAAAAAAAAACACACAATATTGGATCGCTCCCCTTTTACAGTCATCTGAAAATAAAAACTATGCAAAAATTGTTTGTTTGGGTTTTTTTTTTTTTTTTTTTTTTTACACAGTTGGTGTTGCTGTGCCAGTATATGTCTGATCTATAAAACTTATCAACTCACACACTAAACAGCGTAAAAGGGGGAAAAAAAGTATACTTCAAAAATGCCAGTTTTTTTCATTCATCATACCTCCCCGAAAAAAAAAAAAAACAATAAAACGCTTTTCAAAACATCATATGTCTCCCAAAATGGTGGCAATAAAAAACAAAAAGGTTACAGATCGCAAAAAAATGCCATGGTCAATTCAAAAATAAAGAAACAATTAATGACCTGGCATGGCACATACTGCACCCAAGCTATCAATTATGAAAAGTTTTACTTTAAAATTACAATACAAGAGAATTATTTTTCTTGGCCACCAGATGGCAGTATTGAATTAGAAAACAGTAACTATAGCTTCGGCTTTGAACATCCGGTAAAAATGATTTTTTCCCCCCCCTATGTCCATTGTTTGTTTTTCTTTTGTTTGTTTTTTTTTAAGGAATTGACTACAGCAAATGCTTTATTTTTGCATTTATATGCGCAATTGGAACCTCTGCACAGATGGAGTCATATTTAACAGGAAAAAAAATAGCATTGCATTTAACGCTAAATTTAAGTTCTAAATTTAAGGAATTGTCCATTTTAATGGCTTTTATGACAAGTCAATCAGATGTTATACATTTGGTAACTGGGGGCTAAAACCTCCCAGACAATAGAAAGTTGATGCCAAACTGGATAGTCAATGGAAACGTGGCTGTACATGGCAGTCTGCAAGAAACACCAGGGCCCCAATTCATCAATTTGCAACTTACTAAAGTCATTTTTTCTTTTTTTGACTTGTGGAATTCATAGTCATTTTTTGCGCCATAAGCAGGTAGCTCATGAATTTGGTGCACAAGCAGAAGTGTACTTTATTTTTGTATCGGACCAGTTTTTGGGCCTCTTTTTAAGTATTAAAAGTCTGGGGTTTTACCGTGGGCCCAAGCACTAATAGATAAGTATGGTAGTTGCCAATTACCTGCCAGTTGTGCCCAGTGCAGATCTCTGCCGAGCGCTCACTGACTGATGCTGCGGCGGCTTTCACCGACGTCACTTCGCAAGAGCACCTGATGGCGGGTGTGACTGCTGATGTCCTGCTCCCCGCTGCCTAACTGCGGGGAGCCAGCGGTCAATCAGCATGATGTCAGACAGAGCAGCCCAAAAGAAGAAGAGCTGCTGAATCGCCGGCAGGATCAGTCAGTGACCGCTCTGAGCAGGAAGTTATTAACTACCTGCCTTTTAGTTCTATGGCTCATAGTAAAAAGACTAATAGAATCCAGGACAACCCCTTTAATTGTACTGTCCTCTAAAGCTAGAAATGACAAGGCTCTAGCTAGACATAATGAACGCCGGTATACTTACCAGACATTGCCATCAATCCCATCAATACGTTTAGCGTTTTTGAGTCGTGAAGACATTATCTGAAAAGATAAAAAGAATTGTCATCAAAATATATCAGATTTGTATAAATGCTTAGAGATGAAGGTCTGACATCAGGAGCCAATATCTGGGGAGCACGGACTCGGGGGTTGTGCTTTGGCAGCTGCTGGCGCCTTAGATCCATCAGTAGAAGCCCTCGTTGAACCGCCATTTAGGAGTATGGCAAGGGAGCCCAATGTACAGCCTGGCGAGGGGGGCCCAATGTACAGCCTGGCGAGGGGGGCCCAATGTACAGCCTGGCACGGCAATTAAATTTATTAGTGTTTTTTTTTTTTCACTTAGGCCTGTTTCACACTTCAGTTCTTTGGCGTCAGTCAAAATCAGCCAATTTCCGAAAAAAACGGATCCGCCAAAAAAGGGGCGGATCTGTTTTTTTCCCCCATAGACTTACATTAGTGGCGGATCTTGACTGACAGTCGTCCGTCACACCCGTTTTTTGACGGATCCGCCAAAATATTACCGTCTCCCGGGCGGATGAGGCGGACTCTGCAACTTTTTTTATGTTGATGTTGATTATGTGGATCATTTTTAACCCTGAATGCCGTTCTGGGATCGGGAAAAAAAAATCTCTCTCCTTTTTTTTTTTTTTCCTAGGCAGCAGTTCCTTTAAAATTCAGCCTTCGCCGGATCCGTCAAAACAATGGTCCAGTGGCACACGGTGTGAAAACGGACACTGATCTGTTTTCCGCCATTTTCACAGATTGCAACTGGCATCAAAAAACGTGTGTGTGAAACAGGCTTTAATTTAAAAATAAATTACTTGTAGGATGCAAATACATGTAAGTTTATCAATGTCACCGCTTAAGGAAAGATGGGCAGTCCGGGAGAAGCAAAAAGTATACGGCAAATCTTTAGATTAGGTTTGGAAGACTGAACCTTGAAAGCAAGCAGGGTAAAAAGGTGATGTAAACCTCACAAAAAGTAACACTGAAACACGGATTTGTGGTAATGAGATGCAACAAATTCATAAAACACAAAAGGAAAGAATACAAGGAGATTGTCATGGTTAGGACATGGTTAATATCCTGTTCTCACAGGGTTAACTTTTGCCGGCCTCTCTCTGGATCTGGGAGGGGTATTTATACTCACTCCAGACTAGCATTCTCTGTCAGCTATACTGTTATTCTAGCTGTGTGTCTGACCGACCCCCCTGGTGTGCGTGTATTCTGCATTGCTTGTTTGATTCCCATGTATGACCCGGCCTGTCCCCTCACTCTGAACGCCGTCTCACGTTTTGGTACTATTGTCTTCTCTGGTTCTGACCTCCTGGCTTGGCTATTGTTACTCAGCTACCGTTTGCCCCTATTGTACCGTCTATTGCCCGTTCTGGTTTTCTGATCTATTGCTACGTCCTGACTATCCGCTCTGTCTAACCCTTTGGTACTGTCCTGCTATCTCGTGCATTGACCCCGGCTTGATCTGGTTTCCGCCCCTGTCTATGCCCCTTGGTAACTTGTCCCGTAGTTACCCTTCTAGGAGTTTCCCTGCAGCTCCTAGCTCAGTGGAGCTTAGGCCACGCCCCCAGCAGTCACATGCTTCAGGTCCTGATAGTTTGAAGCACGCATTGTCACCGCTGCTGCCCTGCTCCACAGGTATCTTTGAGCACTGTTTTTGTACTCCGGACATGCGCACTGGCTCAGTGAGCGAGTGTAGTGCGGTGTTCCTGACAGAGATCACATCCAATGGAAAAGATCAGTACGGTTAAAAGCGCTGAAATGAATGGAGGGAAGGGGCGTCCACAGCAAGAAAGACGGATACAATCACCAAACCTAGGACCACAACATTTAGAAACCAGAAGATCCAAGGCAGGGCGTTTATCAAGGAGTCAGAGTATATGGAATTAGGATACATTTGTGACGCTCATCACTACTTTCGGACAAGCTGTGAGGCTGGATAGTCAAGAGGTTTGGGGGTCAAACCAAGAGAGCTTGTCATAAATAAAGGGATAAGGCAAAGGCGTAGTCAGGTCACAGCCTGAGGTCAGAATACCAGGAAGGTAGCGGATCAAGACAAAAGGGCAAGGCAAACGGATGGTCAAGGCAAGGTCAGGAAACAAAGATCAAATGCAAGCACACGCCATTTGAGCAAAGCTACAACTGAGACTAATTGGAGGCTGACAGACAGCTAAATAGCCAGGTAATCACTAGAATAGCAGTTACATGGTGAAATTCCGGCATGTCCCAGCCTTGATTGGGCAGATGAACTGTCACTCAACATACTGACAGCTCAGCACACCCTGGCCTCCAATCGGATGGCTGAGCTGTCAATCACCATACTGACAGCTCAGCACTCCCCAGTCCTGGACTGGACGGCTGAACTGTCACTCACTGCTTCCAGGACACCGATAGGAGGAATCGTGACAACATTGTTCCATAACAGGGAGGAATTACATTAGATGCCTATTCACAATGTCCCCTCTTGTATAGGAAGCCCAACATGACTAACGCTCTTGGTGACCCCTGGCACTGTGATAAGGATTGTTTTTGTTTTTTGTTTTTTTAAATACATCTAAGCAATATAAACACTGATGTAAAGAAATGAGCTGGGATTAGGACTGGATAGAGTCATGGATCTAGCAGCTGACAGGTTCACAATGGACATCTGCTGCCGACTAAGCTGTCTTATATCATAATGATGTATCTATAGGACAGAAGTCTATTGGAAAAGCAAGAACTGATTGATACTTGAAAACAAGACACAACTCAACATGTATTACTAGGAAAGTGCCCCCCACAGCGCTGGTCACAGTGCCTGATGGACGAGTCCTCGATTCTCTCAAGTCCTGAGCATGATAATGAGACTAATGTGACAGTAGGAAGGATTAGGAACATCCAGCACGCGATGGCCCAATCTCCCAGTTCCATAGAGGACTAATAACTCCAGCTCCCACTGTAGATTGCTGTGCTCGACATGTCGTGATATTACCGATGGTTCAGTACTTCGGCCTCCTTCTCTATAAGCTTGTATGACTTACTTCTTACCGGAGCAGTTGAGGTTTCCACCGCCTAATAACTGCACTTACCGCTAAGTGAAGCAAATCTAGTGGCGCAAAAACTGATTAAAGGAACGGTCAGCACAGAATGACTGTTCAAACCAAGCACAGGCGATCGGTGCGGCCAAACATATAAGTGCACCTTGCCACCTGCTTGTTTTCCATCTATCTACACCCTTTTCCGGCTCAATAAAAACAAAGCTTTCAAACAAAAGAAGAATGGGGTGGGAGAAAGAGGGAAAACAAGCAGGTGGGAAGGCGCACTTGCACTGAGCATCTGTGCTTGGTTTGAACAGTTGATTTGGCAGGCAATCTTTGCGTGTGTTGAGCCTGTCTAACAGCCGCTAGACATGCAGCTGCGGGGACTAGAATATATTATTTGAGCACACCCAAGTCACTCGGTTAGCACCCAAGCATGCTCAGTTAACACCTTATGCCAGCACGCTTGCTCATCACTAGTCCCCACCAATTCTGGGAACCAAGGAGACGCCAAGTTGCGGTGCGTTTGCTGATCTGCTAACAAGAAACTTTTTTTTCAAAGTACCGATTGTTTTCATGCTACTTCGTAAAAGGACTTTTAGAACAGTGCCAATTAACTGGTTATATGGTCTACCAGCATCGGTAGGCCGGATAAAAGAAGTTACCAGCTGACAAATGAGTGCTTGCCTGTTACATAGAAAAACTGTCGGTTCTAATCAGACTTTGATCAAAGTCACATCAGTTTTTATTGGAAGCGTAGAGGAAAAAAAAAAAAAAGAAAAGTTTCTCTATCTGCTCCATTCTGTCAGTTCAAGAAAATCTTTTTTATTTTCACAGACCCATAGATTTGCATTGCTGATTTTGATCCGACACTTTGGTGCAAGGTAAAAATATAAATAAATAAAAATCGGACATGTGCACATCCCCAGAGAATATCATCTGTACGAGTGCTAGCCGTGAAATCCACCTAGCATTCGTTAGAGTATCAGAGCCTTTATGTATAATTGAGCTGATCATTGGGAATGAATGGCTCGTTTGACCGTTTATCAGCCATGTAAGGGGGTCTTTCAAATCGTTATTGTCTGTAGCCCCCCTGGAAACAGGCGATATGCCGCTGAATATGCAGAAGCCGAATTGGGACCAAACTCTGGGAGCAGTATTTCGTTGTCACCAATACATTTTGCATTTATGGTCTTGAAAGCGTGAAAGACTAAATTATGGACTAAGCTTACACAGATTCATATTCTTGGAAATATGAAAACTATGTAAATTTCTAATCACCGGCCCGGAAACAAGGAACATGACACACGGGGTCCTGTAATTAATGTGCATCGTTCTCCGCATCTCTCGATCTCCGGATTCTCCTCCAGCGTTTCCCGAAATGGACACCGGCTGACGATGTTCCGGCCGGTTAGGACGTGGAGCGGACGGCACATCTGGCCACAAATATTTACAGTACAAGAAACAACAAAGAGTAAATTCCACTGACCTCCCCGCGGCGCTCCTGTCCATGTCGACATGTTGTAAACATTATTATTATTAGGTCTGAATAATGGAAAAATTACACTCAAAAAACAACAACAATAAATATCTCCCAGGAAAAGAAACAAATGGGATATTTCTGGTCACGGAGGAAACATTTGTGGTTCCAAAAAAATAAATAAATAACCCCTCCCCAGTATAATGCGGCACCAACACAGCCAGAATCAATTCTGCAAAGAGTCCATTGGAATAGTAAAAGCGATACATACTCCTGAGGTGGAGAAGCTGAGGAATGGAGAGGAGTGAACTGTCTTCAGCAATTGAGAGCCGTTCCCAAGGCGGCAGACAGCACGAAAAGCAATCATGCCTGCAGAACAGGTCAAGAAAAGAGGCAGAGAATTAGGGGGATGGTGACGCAATTAAGAAGGTCATTATTAGAAATCGCACAACCAGATTATATGAATTCAAGGAGACGTATCGCCGGGTCAAACGTTGCCAATTTCTGCTCGTATTTTACTTCCGCTACTCAAAAGTATTCCGATTTTATTTATTTTTTTGTAAAAATCCACCATACAGATCCAGAGAAATTGGCCTTTTTATTGGTCTTACGAGGAGGCGTGGCTCACAGGATCCTCAGGGGCGTGTCTTTAGGCTGCTCCGCGTTGATTACCCTGTGAGCCACACCCCTTTGGTAAAGACCTTAAAAATTAACACAATCAAAAGGCTCCTGTCTCTGGAACCGTATGGCGGATTTTATTAATACAAGTAGGGGGGTAGCGGAAATAAAATAAGAGCAAAAACAGGTGATGGGTCCTCTATAAGCAATAGCAAAGTATTGTATGACATGTCCCTGTACCATATACACAATAGGGCAAATCAATATTCTGGGAGACAATAAATGCTATTCCCAGGTATGACGGTTCTGGATGGTTTATTTTATATGTAGGACTATGAAAATAAGACAATCTTTATATCATAGCCCCGCTACCAAAACTTAATCCCCAGCCTCCATATCTGACATTACTGAGCCGTCTTCCCACGGAGGCGACTCCATATGTAATCCCTATTGTTCAATGTTCCCAAGAGAATTTCAATTGATTTTCCAAAATATAAAGTCCGCCATAATGCCCTACACAAAGTGGAGGATACCGCTGTGAAAAGGATGACACTACCAGCTGACCACTCTGCCTGCCAATGGCACGGACCTCCACGGTTGGGTTCATTTATTTTTACATGCATATGTTTAGGGCTTAAAAAAAAAAAAAAAAAAAACAAAAAAAAAAAAAAACAACATTTTTGCATTTAGGATCCGTTAAACATGTTGTACCATTTGGCTTTTCCACACGCCTCGTTTCTTCGCGCTCAACTTCTGATCATAAATCAGCTGAAAGGAGGTGATGAAACGACAGACATAAGAGATCCCCGTCGGATCATAACGGCGAGCTCACTGACAGTTTCTCATTTAACTCGTTCTGCAGCCAGGAAAATGGTGCAAAAAAAAAAAGTTTGAGCCAGAAATACATGCAAAAAAAAAAAAAACGGTTACCAAAGATGCAGAAGGAGAAAGGAGGATCACTACTCACAACTTTCCAGGTCTCTAAAGCTGATTTCTTATTTTTTGAAAGGCCAGCAGAGATACGCGGCCATTACCTGCTTCCTCAGTAATGGAGGCGATACATGGATTTTTGTGAGTACTCACCGTGAAATCCTTTTCTCCGAGACGCTCATTGGGGGACACAGACTGTGGGTGTGTGCTACTGCCGTCTGGAGGCTGACACTAGGCATACAAAAAACAAGTTAGCTCCTCCTCCGCCGCATACACCCTCGCCCCGATAGCGGGCGGAAACCAGTTTAGTGCAAAAGCAGTAGGAGAACATCCAAAAATTAGCCTTAATGCAGAAAATCATATGTCTGAAAAAGGACCACCCTACATTAAATAAGGAATTATATTAATTAAATAAACAAGAGCCAACTGGCTATCAGGGTGGGTGCTGTGTCCCCCAATGAGCGTCTCGGAGAAAAGGATTTTACGGTGAGTACTCACAAAAATCCATGTTTCTCCTTAGTCTCATTGGGGGACACAGAGACTGTGGGACGTCCTAAAGCAGTCCCTGGGTGGGAGGACAACTCACCGATCCAAGCCGCATGCCCTCCTGTCTAAAGGTGTGCCACTGCTGCTTGGAGAATCTTCCTACCCAGGCTCGCATCCGACGAGGCCTGAGTATGCACATTGTAATGCTTACAAAAAGTGTGCAGGCTGGACCAGGTTGCTGCTTTGCATACCTGCTCTGCCGAAGCCTGGTGCCGAGGCACCCAAGAGGCGCCCACTGCCCGAGTTGAGTGCGCCCCTATCCCTGTTGGAATCGGTAAGCCTCCTGAATAGTTAGGCGAATCCATCTGGCTATAGTTGATCGTGAGGCTGCGAGACCCTTCCTGCGCCTTTCCGGAATCACAAACAACGAGTCCGTCTGGCGAAAAGGTGCTGTCCTTGACACGTACCTCCTGAGAGCTCTTACCAGATCTAAAGAGTGGAGCGCCCTTTCCACTATGTGTACTGGCGCTGGACAAAACGAAGGCAGAACAATGTCCTCATTAATATGGAAAGAGGACACGACCTTCGGCAGAAAAGGCAGCGGTGGTCTAAGGACTACTTTATGCTTAAAAAAAGGCAGAAAAGGAGCTCTGCAAGATAATGCTCCTAACTCCGAGACCCGCCTAATGGAAGTTATGGCTACCAAGAATACAACCTTCCAGGAGAGATACGACAATGAAATTTCCTGTAATGGTTCAAACGGGGCTTCCTGTAGGGACACCCAGGACCAGATTAAGGTCCCAGGCGTCTATGGGTGCTCTATAGGGGGGCACCAAATGAGAGACCCCCTGAATGAACGTCCTGACCTGCATATTGGTAGCGATCTTTCGCTGAAAAAGGACCGACAAGGCCGAAATCTGCCTCCTAAGAGAACTTGGCGCCAACCCTGCGTCCAGGCCGGACTGCAGAAAAGCCAGGATGTTGGGGACCGAAAAGGATAATGGCGCAACCCCGTGTTCTCGACACCGATGAAAGAAAACTTTCCAAGTGTTATGATAATTTTTCGCCGAGGCCGGCTTCCGGGCGCTAACCATTGTCGCAACCACTTCACGCCCAAATCCCGCCTGGGTCAGAATCCAAGATTCAACAGCCATGCCGTCAAACACAGGGCTCCTAAGTTCGGGTGGCAGATTGGCCCCTGAGACAGTAAGTCTGGCCATTCCGGTAGACGCCAAGGCACGTCTGCGAGGAGCTGCACTAGATCCGCGTACCATGCTCGACGGGGCCAGTCCGGGGCCAGCAGCATTGCCGGGACCCCCTCTGTCTTGATCTTTCTGATGACCCTTGGGAGAAGCGGCAGTGGGGGAAACAGGTATGGGAGCCGAAACTGGCTCCACGGTAGGACCAACGCATCCACCGCGATCGCTCGCGGGTCCTGAGACAGAGCGACAAATGTGCTCACCTTGGTGTTCTCCCTGGACGCCATCAGATCCACGTCTGGAGTCCCCCACCGTTGGCAAATCTGCTGGAAGACCTCGGGGTGAAGGGACCATTCCCCGGCCGCGACGCCCTGTCGGCTTAGGAAATCTGCTGCCCAATTTTCCACACCTGGTATGTGAACTGCTGAGATTACCGAGTGGTGCCTCTCGGCCCAACGGAGCACATGCTCTATCTCGCGCATGGTTGCCTTGCTGCTCGTGCCTCCCTGGTGATTCACGTACGCCACTGCCGTGGCGTTGTCTGACTGAACTCGGACTGGGCGTCCTGCTAGCAAGTGCTGAAAACGCTGCAGCGCCAACCGCACCGCTCGAATCTCCAACAGGTTGATCGGAAGACGAGCCTCTTGAGGCGACCATTGCCCCTGGGCCGTGTGATGCCGGAATATTGCCCCCCCAGCCGAAAAGACTTGCATTGGTCGTGATCACCAACCAATGATCTGGGGGAAAAGGCTTCCCCTGACGAAGAGAGGAGTCATGTGTCCACCATTGAAGCGCCCGTCGAACCTGAGAGGGCAACCTGCACTGATGATCGAGGGAGAACGGACTCCCGTCCCAAGCCGCTAAGAGAGCATGCTGCAGGGGACGGAGATGAAATTGAGCAAACGGAATTGCTTCCATCGCCGCCACCATCCTTCCTAGAACCCTCATCCCGAACCGGAAAGTGTGAGGGCCCGGTTGTTGAAGGCTTCGGACTCCCTGCCCGAGCCTTGTCCTGAGGGAGAATTACCAACCCTCGGGAAGTGTCGAAAATCATCCCCAGGAATAAAATCCTCTGAGCTGGGGTAAGGGAAGATTTCTTCCCGTTGATCAACCATCCTAGGCGAGATAGGGTATCCAGTGTGATGCTCAGTCTCCTCGCATGCCCGAAAGGACGGCCCCTTTACTAAGAGGTCGTCTAAGTACGGCAAAACCACTATGCACCGAGAATGTAGAAGGGCCATGACGACCGCCATCACTTTCGTGAATATCCCAGGGGCCGTGGCGAACCCGAAAGGTAGGGCCACAAACTGAAAATGCCGGCCCTCGATTGCAAACCGAAGGAACCTTTGATGCGGGGGAAAATTAGGGATGTGCAGGTAGGCATCCTGGACATCGATCGATGCCAAATATTCTCCGTGCTCCATGGACGATATGACCGACCGGAGAGATTCCATGCGAAAACGCCTGACCCTGATGAACCTGTTCAGGAGCTTTAAGCCCAGAACCGTCCTTACTGTTCCGTCCTTCTTGGGGACTGCGAACAGATTGGAATAAAATCCTTAGGTCTTCTCGCACTCTGGTACAGGGACAATGACCCCGTTGCGCCGCAACACCTCGATGGCACCTAGCAATGCCTCTGCCCGGGATTCCGTTTTGGGAAGCCGGGAAAGAAAAAATCGTCTTGGCGGATCTTTGACAAACTCTATTTTGTACCCGGAACACACTAATTCTGCCACCCATGCGTCGCGCGCCACCGCGACCCAGACGCGGCAGAACCTGCGCAGACGTCCACCTACTCTGCTGTCCTCGGGTACTGGATGCCTCGAGTCATTCCGCTGAGGGCTTCTGGGACCTGGCCCCCCTTGATCTGGGCGGGCGGCCCCGCATCCTACAAAGCGGGTTGGTTTTATACGTGACCTGACGCTCCTTGTCTTGGCTATAGCGAGCTGGGATGGAGGTACTGGCCGCTGCCATCCACCCGGGGGCCACGCCATTAGCCGCATCCAAGGATGCATTAATTAAATAGTCACCCGCCATCGCGATCTGACTTGCTATCTCCGCCACTTCCGTCGGCAAATCTCTATCCTGTAGGACCTTGTTTAAAGAATCTGACCATGACATCATGGCTTTGGCTACCC
Organism: Dendrobates tinctorius; assembly: GCF_039654945.1. Classification (NCBI taxonomy): domain Eukaryota; kingdom Metazoa; phylum Chordata; class Amphibia; order Anura; family Dendrobatidae; genus Dendrobates; species Dendrobates tinctorius. The sequence goes on along the minus strand of NW_027361697.1, from coordinate 26,298,752 downwards.
ATGTTGCCGCAAAAGAAGGAAAGAGCGCTGATCCCGATGCTTCATACACCGAGTGAGCTAAACCTTCTATGAGTCGATCCGTGGGGTCCTTAATGGAAGAACCGCTAGGTACTGACAACAAGGACCTTGAAGCTAGGCGTGACACTGGGGGATCCACTACCGGAGATTCCGCCCATTTTTTACAAAGTTCTGATGCGAACGGATATCTCGTTTCCAGCGTTTTTTGTCCTGAAAAACGTTTGTCTGGACGTTCCCTATGCCGCTGCACTATATCCTCGAACTCAGGATGAGTGCTAAATACTCTATGTGGTCTCCTGGTCTTCTTAAAGGATACCTTATGACCTGCGGTTAGGGAGACATCATCGTCAATACCCAGAGTCTGATTGACTGCTTCAATAAGACTGTCTACCGTCTCCCGGTACCCCGAGGTATCCAGGTCCAAGGACTCTTCCCAGTCATCACCTGAACTCTGCTCGCTCCAAGAAAATGGTGACGGTGAGCGAGATGTCGCACTCACGGATGCTGAGGCACCAGAGGGGCCAGGAGACGCAGTACGGGCTCTTTCCTGTGCGTCTGCCTAGAGAGTGTGCGGCCCCTGCAGGCCGGAGGCTCTTGTGAGGTGGATGACCCCTCCCAAACAGGCGAGCCATCATCTCTACCCCTATCCAGGGCCTGAAGGGTCTCAATCGCCTTCGTGAGCGAAACCATGGACCGAGAGTGATAACGCCCATTCTGGGGGATCCAGACCCCTGGGATCTGTCGCAGGGGAGGGCTCCTGGGCGCGTTCAGAGTCGCAGGCTCCACATAACTTAATAGTTTGCGCTCGTGGGAACATCACCCCACAGGAAACGCATGCAGGATAAAGGAACGTGTGCGTTTTCCCTTTCCCAGACATACTGCTGGCGTCGGCCCACACACAAAAAAACCCTTAAAGGTTGGGGGGGGGGGGGTAGGCGGAGGGGGAGGAGGGTACTGTGTAGTGCCCTAGTGTGGCTCCGGGACGGGGTCGCACTTACCCGCTCCTGCGCGTCTCTCCCCGTGCTTCAGTTCGCGCCTCACTCCTGGTAGGCTGCGATTCCTCTGTGATCGCGGCCTACCCTGCCTTGCCGCCGGGGCCTCAATTTAATCCGGCGCCCGCCCTGGAGATGCGTGGCGGCGCCGGAAATGACGTCACACGCAGGGCGGCGCTTCCGCCCGCGGCCCAGGCCGAAGCCGCGGGCTAAATTTAGAAGCGGTCCGCCCGACCGCTACCCCGGCCGCCCGCCTCCCCATGCCCGGCTGACGACGGGGGGCGGCGCCGGAATTGACGTGCGCCCAGGGCGGCGCTTCCGCCCGCGGCCCAGGCCGAAGCCGCGGGCTAAATTTAGAAGCGGTCCGCCCGACCGCTACCCCGGCCGCCCGCCTCCCCATGCCCAGCTGACGACGGGGGGCGGCGCCGGAAATGACGTGCGCCCAGGGCGCCCGCCCTGGAGATGCGGGGCGGCGCCGGAAATGACGTCACACGCAGGGCGGCGCTTCCGCCCGCGGCCCAGGCCGAAGCCGCGGGCTAAATTAGAGCCGGTCCGCCCAAAGATTGCCCCCCCCCCCCCCCGGCAGACCGCCATCCGGCTGCAGCTCCCCAGTCTCCCGGACCGCGCCAATACCCGGAGGGAGGCGAACCAGGTTAGAGAAGCGGAGGGAAAGGTGGGTGGGGAAAGTGTGCCTTTCCGGAAACGCTGCCCAGGGCCCTCCACTCGCTCCAGCACATACCTGAGGCACTCTGTTTAAGACGGTGCAGGCACCCTAGCTCCAACCGCCTTGCCGGGGCGAGGAGAGGGACCGTCTGCTGCCCTGCAGCACCGCCGTCATGCGTTGGTGGAGTCATGGGGGCCGCACAGACTAGTCTTGTGCCTCTGTGCAAGCCCATGGTTTCAATACCTAGGGGTGGACAGGGCTAAGTCTGGCCTAATGTCCCACGTCGCGGGAGAGGAAACGTGGAGGGACACTCGCACGTGGTCGCCCGTTGCTGGTTTGGGGAAATCGGATCCTTTCAATAGGATGCGTTGCCCCTGTCTTATCTTCATAAAACAAAAAAACAAAGAAAAAAATAGATGTCTGGGGAAAAGTCCCAGATATGTCCCTCGGTGCGGGAAAGGATACGCGGAGGCGATACTCAACTCGTGCTCGACCGTTGTTGGTTTGGGGAGATCGGACCCTTTCTATAGGATCCGTCGCCCCTGTCTCCTCTTCAGGGTAAACTAGAGAAAAATAGTCTGGAGAGATCCAGACTGCGTGTGCCTCCATAAGACACTAAGCAAAAACTGGTTTCCGCCCGCTATCGGGGCGAGGGTGTATGCGGCGGAGGAGGAGCTAACTTGTTTTTTGTATGCCTAGTGTCAGCCTCCAGACGGCAGTAGCACACACCCACAGTCTCTGTGTCCCCCAATGAGACGAAGGAGAAAAGTAGGCTTTCAGGGTCATCCAATATTTCTACTGTTCCCGTCACGAGCCTGAAGCACTAATGGCCTCTGGAGCCGCGCTACATCGGCATGCACACGACTGGCGTGTCGTATGTAGAATTAAGCTGCAAGTGACGACATAACCCAGCGAGGCACAAGAGATATATTCGTACACCAGGGGGCAATACTGGAGGGCAGGGACATATTTCTTTAGGAATAGTCATAAAAGAATTTTTACTTTGAAACATTTGCCAAAAAAAAAACCAAATATTAGTTCTGGATCATGTGATGTTTCCATTATTCCACCTAGAAATGTTTGAAAAAAAAACTGACAACTGGGTGGAGAATTCGCCTTGAAAAAAAAAAATAAGGAGCGTCCCTGCACAATTTAATATTGTCGTCACTACCTGAATAGACAGAACGTAGGGGGCTGGGGACCCAAACAACCGCCAGTTTACTCCCATTTTTCATTTCTGCTTTCAATTTTTTTTCTCCTCTTCTTCCAAAACCAACAACTTTTTTTCTTTTTTTCCATCAATACAGTTGTGCACAAAAGTTTACATCCCCCAGCAGAATATTTGCTTTCTTGACCTTTTTTCAGAGAATATGAATGGTATCATCAGAACTTTTCCTTCACTCATAGTTAGTGGTTGGGTGAAGCCATTTATTGTCAAACTACTGTGTTTTCTCTTTTTAAATCATAACGATGACCCTGATCAAAAGTTTACATACCCTGCCGATTTTGGCCTGATAACATGCACAGAAGATGACACAAATGGGTTTGAATGGCTCCTAAGGCTGTGTGCCCACGTTGCGTTTTTGTAAGCGTTTCCGCCGGCTCAGACGCTGCAGAAAGGCTTACAAGATGCTTCCAATTAATTTGCATGCATTTTTAGCTTTTTGTGCCAATCCATGCGGTTTTAACCGCTCAGGAATTGCTTAGCGGCTAAGAACGCAGCATGCTCATTAATTTCTGCATAGCTGAGCGCTTTTAGCCTTCCCCCAATGTTCCCAGAAAACGCGTGTCAAAAAACGCGACAAAAACCGCGCAAGAATCGCGCGGAAAAAGACGCTCGTTTTCTGGGAAGGGGGATGAGATTCCTGAGCGTTTAAAAACGCTAGCGTGGGCACATAGCCTAAAGGTAACATCCTCACCTGTGACAAATGCCAGGAAAATTGTTCAGGATGCAAAGAAAAACCCACAGATAACATCAGCTGAAATACTGGACTCTCTGGAAACTAGCGGTGTGGCTGTTTCAAGATGCACAATAAGGAGGCACATGATGAAAAATGAGCTGCATGGTCGAGTCTCCGGAATAAATATTCTGAATATTCATTTCTCTTAAATAGCAGCATACGTGACCGCCGGCAGCAGCAGGAAGGCTCCGGCTGACACTGCGCGCGACTGAACAGCAATGAATACTTACTGCGATGAACAGTCCCGGTAAGTATTCCGGCTGCTGTGCTCTGCTTGTGAGCAGCTCATAACTTCCCTGCCATGCGCTGCTTACAAGCATAAAGCAGTTGCTGGCACCGGAGCAGGACACTGCAGGGGAGCGGAGGAAGGCAAGCGTAATGTGTTTTGTTTTGTTTTTTTTAAATCTTTTCTGATGGGGCCAGTCATACCAGGATAAGCATTATTTATTATTATTTTTTTTTTTTTTTTTTTTTTATATAGCGCTAACATATTCCGCAGCGCTTTACAGTTTGCACACATTTTCATCACTGTCCCCGATGGGGCTCACAATCTAAATTCCCTATCAGTATGTCTTTGGAGTGTGGGAGGAAACCGGAGTGCCGGGAGGAAACCCACGCAAACACGGGGAGAACATACAAACTCCTTGCAGATGTTGTCCTAGGTGGGATTCGAACCCAGGACTCCAGCGCTGCAAGGCTGCAGCGCTAACCACTGAGCCACCGTGCTGCCCTGGGGATGGGGCCAGTCATACCAGGATAAGGATGGGGCCAGTCATACCAGGATAAGGATGGGGCCAGTCATACCAGGATAAGGATGGGTCATGTATACTAGAACCAGGATGGGGCCAATCATACCAGGATAAGGATGGGCCATGCATACTAGAACCAGGATAAGGCCAATCATACCAGGGTAAGGATGGGGCCAATCATATCAGGATAAGGATGGGCCATGCATACTAGAACCAGGATGGGGCCAATCATACCAGGATAAGGATGGGCCATGCATACTAGAACCAGCAAGGGGCCAATCATACCAGGCTAAGGATGGGGCCAATCATACCAGGATAAGGATGGGCCATGCATACTAGAACCAGGATGGGGCCAATCATACCAGGATAAGGATGGGGCCAATCATACCAGGATAAGGATGGGCCATGCATACTAGAACCAGGAAGGGGCCAATCATACCAGGATAAGGATGGGGCCAATCATACCAGGATAAGGATGGGCCATGCATACTAGAACCAGGAAGGGGCCAATCATACCAGCATAAGGATGGGACATGCATACTAGAACCAGAATGGGGCCAATCATACCAGGATAAGGATGGGCCATGCATACTAGAACCAGCAAGGGGCCAATCATACCAGGATAAGGATGGGCCATGCATACTAGAACCAGCAAGGGGCCAATCATACCAGGCTAAGGATGGGGCCAATCATACCAGGATAAGGATGGGCCATGCATACTAGAACCAGGAAGGGGCCAATCATACCAGGCTAAGGATGGGGCCAATCATACCAAGATAAGGATGGGCCATGCATACTAGAACCAGGAAGAGGCCAATCATACCAAGCTAAGGATGGGGCCAATCATACCAGGATAAGGATGGGCCATGCATACTAGAACCAGGAAGGGGCCAATCATACCAGGATAAGGATGGGACATGCATACTAGAACCAGGATGGGGCCAATCATACCAGGATAAGGATGGGCCATGCATACTAGAACCAGGATGGGGCCAATCATACCAGGATAAGGATGGGCCATGCATACTAGAACCAGGATGGAGCCAATCATACCAGGATAAGGATGGGCCATGCATACTAGAACCAGGATGGAGCCAATCATACCAGGATAAGGATGGGGCCAATCATACCAGGATGGAGCCAATCATACCAGGATAAGGATGGGGCCAATCATACCAGGATAAGGATGGGGCATGCATACTAGAACCAGGATGGGGCCAATCATACCAGGATAAGGATGGGGCCAATCATACCAGGATAAGGATGGGCCATGCATACTAGAACCAGGATGGGGCCAATCATACCAGGAACAGGATGGAGGCCAATCATAGTTGGACGAGATGGGGACCCTGCATACTAGTATAGGGATGAGGGGGAACATTCCTACCAGGCAGGATAGGGATGATGGCAGCCATGTACACCAGGATAAGGATGGGACCAATCATAGTTGGACGAGATGGGAACTCTCCATACCAGTATTGGGATGAGGGGGACCATTCCTACCAGGATGGGGATGAGGGGACTATATTTACCAGGATAGGGGTTATCTAATATATAAAGCTCAATGTGGGTGTGTTTGTACGCGTGTGTGTATGTATGTGTGTATATACCGGGATTGGCATCAGCACCATCGCAGCTACAGCCACAAAATTTGGCACAGTCACACGTCTGGACCCCGAGAGTGTCCTAGGCTATGTTGTGAGGTGAAATTTTAACCCCGCGCGTTCCAATTCACCAAACAATTTTGCCCCTATCTACATAATGGGGAAAAAGTGTGTGTATCAAGCCCCGCCCCTCATTATGATGTCATAATGGTTGCCATGGCGACGCTGATGTCATCATAGGTTGCAAGCCCCGCCCCTCATTATGATGTCATGTTTGCCATGGCGATGCTAATGTCATAATAGAAAACCTACAAAAGACAAAATGAAAAAACCCTGCTGTAATTAAATAAGTAAAAAGCAAAAGTGCATTTAAATCATACAGAGTTCCCAGTAATACTGTATTTGATCAAACATAGCATAAAAGCCGTCCCACCATCGACAAGGTGACTCTGTGGTCAGGGCGGTCCTACACTGTCTAGTATTAATAACCTTAGCATGTGTCAAAGTTGACGTCTGTGTGAATAAGGGCAGACAAGGACCGGGTCCCAACCACCAGTCAGCCTTTAAATACAATTTCCAGCTCAGGAGAGGGAGGCCACACCCCAGCTTGCACAGAATGCAAAAATACAAAGAAAAAACACAAAAATTGAGCTTGGTTTGAGCTGGTACACATACAGCATATAATGTCATAATAGGTTGCAATGGCGAAGATGCTGTCACAATGGTTGCCATGGTGACGATGATGTCTTAATAGGTTGCAATGGTGACGGTTATGTCATAACAGTTGCCATGGTGATGATGTCATAATGGGTATATGGGCACGTGACTATGGGATGGAGGATGTGTGATGGGTATATGGGCACGGGACTATGGGATGGTGGATATGTATGATGGGTATATGGGCACGGGCCTATGGGATGGCGAATATGTATGATGGGTATATGGGCATGGGACTATGGGATGGAGGATGTGTAATGGGTATATGGGCACGGGACTATGGGATGGTGGATATGTATGATGGGTATATGGGCATGGGATGGCGAATATGTATGATGGGTATATTGGCATGGAACTATGGAATGGAGAATATGTATGATGGGTATATGGGCACGGGCCTATGGGATGGTGGATATGTATGATGGGTATATGGGCACGGGACTATGGGATGGAGGATATGTATGATGGGTATATGGGCATGGGACTATGGGATGGAGGATATGTATGATGGGTATATGGACACGGGCCTATGGGATGGTGGATATGTATGATGGGTATATGGGCACATGACTATGGGATGGAGGATAATTATTTGTTATAACTAACCACAGTTAGTTACTATGCCCGGGCAGCGCCAGGCTCTTCAGCTAGTTAACTATAGAATTGACAACAATTTTTGCTTGTTGTCCCCCCCCTAATTTCCTCCTCTAAAACTTAAGTGCGTCATATTACGAAAAATACAGTAATCCCGGCCTAGGATGTGCAAAATTCATTAAAGGGAACTGTCAGCTGTTTTGGCAGATATAAGATGCGGCCACCACCTTTCAGGGCTTATCTACAGCATTCTATAATGCTGTAGATAAGCCCCCGGTCCGACCTGCAAGATAACAAAAAATATGTTTTATTATACTCACCTGCAGGGCGGTCCGGCGCCTCCCATCTTCTTGCGACGCCGCCCTCCTTCTTGCTTCCTCGCTCCTGGCATTGCGCTTCTGCGCAGGCGTACTTATCTGCCCTGTTGAGAGTAGAGGAAAGTACTGCAGTGCACTGGGCCTCTCTGGCCTTTCCGGGCGCCTGCGCACTGCAGTACTTTCCTCTACTCTCAACAGGGCACAAACATACGCCAGTAGCGCGATGCTGGGAGCGAGGAAGCAAGCAGGAGGGCGGCGTCGGACCAGAACCTGCGACACCCATCGGACCAGACCGCCCCCCAGGTAAGTATACTAAAACTTATTTCTCTTATCTTTCAGGTGGCACCGGGGGCTTATCTACAGCATTATAGAATGCTGTACATAAGCCCTGAATGGCAGTGGCTGTATCTAGGGGCCAAAATAGTTGACAGGTTCCCTTTAAGAGATATGCGCCCCTTTATGAATTTGGCACATCTTTTGACACCTGTGGGCCACAGCCAGAAATGTTACTCCAGACATGGGGCAGACATAGATTTCTGATGTAATTTAGGCCACTTTTGGGGGGCGTAATCTAAAAAAAAATTGCCAATTCCACATCAGAGCAATCTGGGGCCGGAACAAAATTCTGGCACATGTTGATGAATCCGGGCCACAGTCCACGGCCAACATTACAGAACATGCTTGCCTTGAAACGCGTTTCACAATAGAACATACGAGGAAGCAATCGTGCAGCCGGGGTCTGATTCCTGGTCCCTGCAGTCCTGGCAGCAGCAATCCAATCACCGGCCGTGCCGCAAAACCATGCCCCTTATGTTTCCAGCCTGAGCAGGTATTTTTGGGTGAAAAAGGGGCGACTCTACGCGGCTCAGGCTCCATACACACATACCCTGGGGTGTGACGGACCGATAAGTCCAGGGGGCACTGACAGGGTCCTCATTAATCATCAGGAGAGGCGTCAGGTGCTCTCTACTATAAATATTCACCTATAGGAATGTTATAGGGGCCGACTCCCCAATACTTAAAGGGGTGTTCCAGTCTATCTGGAGGATCCCCCATACAACCTACTAACAAGCCCATGAGGACCCAGAGACATACAGAGGATGCTGCCCGCAGTGCCCACCAGTTACAGGCAGAGTGCATGACACAGCTGCTGCAGCACATCTTGTCACAGCACAAGGCTACTAATACTTACTGGCTGCGTCCTTCTATCCCTGTGAACTTCACAGCATGAGAGGAAAGGGAGGGCGCGACAGTGACAGCACAGTTGATAGGAGGAAACTGTGAGTGACGGCCATATCAGCCAATAGCAGAGCTCCGCTATGAGCACCGCCCCTTTTGCTCGTTTTCTTTTCTCACAGGTGGACGCAAGTTGAGTGACAGCCAGATCAGCCAATAGAATGATGCACTTGGATCACAGCGAGATTCTATTGGCTCTTGTGTCTAGCGATAGTGAAGGGAGTAGGAAGCAGCGAGTGACAGAGGCCACAGACAGATGGGATGGATGTCAGCTGAGCCATGTAAGTGAAAGCTCCTAGGTGTGTCTGTCCGGCTCCACTATGTTGACACAGACGCCTCCAGGCTATAGTCAGTGCGTCGCGGTATATACACGAGTGATAGACGCACTATGTCTTCGCTATCTAGTACGGCTGTATTCAGGCTCTTGTCTTACGTGACTCGGGAGGCTCTAACAGTAATATGTGGTCAGTCTCCTGTATAGCTGTGTAAAGATACATGGAGCCATTACAGCCAATCAATTTAAAGCTTTCATTTTTCTAGCATATGTTAGAAAATGTAAGAAATGATCTGATTGGCTGTTATGGGGCAACTGTCTTTTTTTTAACTGTCAAGTGGAAACCTAATGGTTGCCCATAGCAACCAATCACCACACAGCTTTCATTTTAAGAGGACGGTAAGAAATGAAAGCTGCGATGTGATTGGTTGCTATGGGGAACAAAGACAGGGCTGTTGTACAGTGTTTCATGAGTGTTGTACAAACTTGATGCAACTTTATCAAACACACAGAGGTGTACAGACTGGCTACATTGTCATTCAGAATTATTATGGGGATTCTTGACTTTTTTTTTTTTAAAGGAAAGGAGCATCAATATCCACATGGCGTGGAGTTCGGACTCCTGTCGCTGCCTCTGATCAGCCGATCTAGAGGAATTGTCCATCCTCGTGGTTTTGATGACCTGTCTGTAGCATAAGTGATCACATCAGATGCTCAATCAGTATCCGGCGCCTTCACCGATCAGCTGTTCTCAGCTCCTACCAGATGTGAGCGGCCAGTGTCCTGGAAAGCGCGGCTCCAATTCTTTTGGGTATGAGCCACATTGCAGATTTTGGCAGCAGCCACTAATACAGAGTGAATGGAGCCGTACTGTGCCGGCTGATCGGTGGGGATGTCACACAGTCATCGTCCTAAGGGTACCTGCACACGCTGCGGAATCTGCTGCGGATTCATCCGTGCGGATTTTGCAAAATCTGCAGATAAATCTGCAGGTCAAAAGACCTGCCGGTTTATCTGTGGATTATCCTGCAGTTTGGCCCTGCGGTTTCACCATCTCCACAATGGTGGAGATTGGAAACCGCTGCGGAATCCGCAGCGGAATCCGCAGAAAGAATTGAGATGTCAATTCTTTCTGCCGTTTAGAAACCGCAGATAATCCGCACGGAAAATTCCGCAGCATCTGCACAGGGGTTTCCATTTCCCATAGGGAATAATGGTACTGTACACCGCAGCAGAAACTGCTGCGGATCCGCAGCAGAATCTGCAGCGTGTGCACACACCCTAATAGTCGTATACTCCCAGCAGGTCATCAGTGTCCTCAGGCCGTGCCATCCCTCCTAAACTATGTGCACTCGGCATCTTCTAGACACTATTGTGCCTGTTGAGCTTTGGAAACAGAAGACGTTTCAGTAGAACGACGGCGGTATTATTCCTGAAGCGTCTCCTCGGTCTTTTTTGCAGTGGTCGTATAGCTGCCGTTTTGTTTTTTTTTTGTTCGTTTCTTTAAACTGTGTGTATGTATATATACTAGTTAAGCCTGAAGAAGGGCCCGGTCACTTGCGTCTTTTATCCATTTCATGGCTTTCTAAGCCTGAAGCGGTTAAAAAAATTTTAAAGCAAACCTGACACCAGACAAAAACCGCTATTAACATGCAGACATGGGGTTAATCTACAGATTAATGGCATTATTAACCTGTCCGGCGCCCGCACTTAGCCCAACGCTGCCGAGTTAATTTTCTCCCTGCAGTGTTCGGCTAAGTTCGGGCTATCAACCTGTAAATTAACCCCATATCTGCATGTTAATGGCGCCATCTCTGGTGACAGGTTCCCTTTAATGCGTACCTGACCGTTGATCCACTGGCAGTATTTATCAGGCACTGGCTGTACAATCTCAGCCAGGTTTGTTTGACTCTGAAACACTGCAGTGCCTCAAAGAAATACATACTTTAACAGACATTGGGGTCTTATCAGTACAAGAGACGAGTCGAAAAGGTGGTCACCTGCCCGCTCTGGATGCCAACACTGTAGCAAACATACCTGGCTGAGATCATACAGCCAGTGCCTGATACATGCTGCCTGTGGTTCGGGCATGTATCGGCTGTCAGGTTGCCTTTAAAAGCCCTATTCTACATTACTTAAAGGGAATCTGTCAGTAAGTACTCTCTCTTGCTCAGAGTACTTAACGCCTCATTTGCATATGCATTAAAACACTAATTACTTTGGAATGCAGCAACAGATAAAAGATATAAAGATGTCGATAGGTTTACATTTTAAAGATCTGCATTCCCCATGTATGTGATTTGGGAGGGGGAGTGGATCTTACTGATAGACTTCCCATAACGTGTACTTATACTCAACTGTCTGATTATTATATCTTTTTAGAGGACCATTGATTCCATGCTGCTGTATGAGAAGGGGTAACATACAAAACCCAATACAAATTGATGTGAACAAATTAACAGTGATAGTCTGGTACAGAGGAGAGAGGGCCCGGCCCTTGCGGGCCTGTTGCAGTCTATAGGGTAATGGGGAAGGAGTCAGTAGGGTAGAGGGTTGCGGCAGCTCCTGTGTTGGTGGTGTGGTGGCAGCGGGGTTAGTATCCTTTCTTGAAGAGATGCGTTTTAAAGTTCTGTCTTATAGTTCTGAGTGGCGGATAACGGGACGTGTTTGGGCACAGAACTCCAGAGGATGGGGGACACTCAGGAGAAGTGTTGAAGGTGATTGGGTGAGAAGCCTATAAGTGTGGAGGAGGTCCAGGAGGACCGGAGATTATGTGTTGGAAGATATCTGGCGATTAGTTTGGAGACAGGTTGTGGACGGCTTTGTAGGTATGATGCCCAGAGAGTTCCTGTACTTTCTATATGAATCTCCCCTTACAACATCAGCCTTTTAGTGGGGGTCTGGAGACGGGCACCTGTACTGATCAGCCATTTATATAGGAGAGGTTATGCGGGGATGACGGTTCCATCATCAACTAAATGCACAGTACGTCTCTGTTATAAGTGTAAGATGATGGGAGTGTGCAGCGGCAGACGTGTATATTACTTAGCCTGCTATATAAAAATCACCTACTGTGCCAGTCAGGAAATGTGCCCATTACACCGCGCCCAGTCCATGGCTCCTAATGCATAAATGCTATCATCATTAAGGTTTCCTTGTCTCGCAGACTCAAAGCAAACAGCTCCATGTCTCCGCGTCCTTTACTGTAATTAGGGATATGTGTGGTTTTGCACAGACTGTAATGGCTTCTTCCAGTGATGAGTGGTGGCTTTTATCTCCTTCAGAGCCAGCTGAGACCTTCTGGACCGTTCTTGCCTCTCGTGTGGGGCCCAATCTGTGTGTCTTCGGGTGACTTCTTCGCACCCTTGATTTGCTGGCTCAATAGAGGAGGGTGGGATGTAGGGTGCAGTCCTGGTCAGAAGATAGAGCGGCCGGGACCACCCTACGGGCACATATTCTTACAACATTAGTAACGCTTGTTAGTAGATTTAACCACTTCTGCTTTCAAGTTTTGCAACTTCTTTCAGATCAGTACGTCTCTGCCGCGAGCAATTGGACACAAAAGCCAGTCCAAAGTCATGTAAGCATTTTGCATGGAAGGCTGTATGTAGCACATGCTCTAATTTTCCAGTCACGTGTGCAATAAGTTATGGATTTCCAAGTCTATACAATGGCTTTTTTATAAAGGGCTGTTGAATATAGCAGCAAGATTATATAGCTTCAGAATGACCCTGAATGTCCCGAGAAAAGCATCAGGAGATTGCAACCCCAACATCCATCGGAAGCATTCCTGGAAGATGCGCCTGCCATTATTAAGTAGAGAGGCGCTTACACTGTGGCACCCATGGAGGAACCCAATAGACACTTGGAGCACCCGCCATAGACGGAGGTATAGATAAAAGCACCTGAGCGCTGGTGGAAGTGCAGCCATTATCTACGACAAGACTTCCATTCTTTTGATCTGAAGCTGTGACACCAACGATGATCTGTGTACCCCACTAACTTATAATGGGGTTCATTTGGGTTCCAATTTGGAGACCATTGTTTTGACTGCATGCAGCGCTATTTTTTCATGTCAACTCATTAAAAACTGCCAACAGAGCTCCAAACCTCAACATGAACTGCGGCATTTTATGTCTTGTTTCTAGCTGATCTCCTCTTTTTTAGGTGGGTGGGGGGCTCCGTGTAGAAGCTAATTATCACAATGGCGTACTTAGTTTAATGTACAGTTTTCTAGGTTCGATTATTTCCTATAGGAAATCTCCAATGCTGTTCATACAGTCGCAGATGTTTCCATAAATGACACGTCACTTTTTTTTGCCCAGAAACTGTAGTAGTCACACAGGGAATAATTCCTTAGATGCACATTTGATAATCTGATGTAGAAATCCTCCGTCATGAGTTGGATCCTTAGGGCTTGTTCACTTGCTGCAGTTTTCATTGGTAAGACATGCTGCAGTTTACAGTACCAGCCAGTGAATGTATATACAGTATATCCCGTACTGAATCACAGCAAAGTAACGGGCCACCACTCAAAAATGCAGCTATACTTATATAGAAGGGCATGAATAACCCAAAGAGAGTAGATTAAACCCAAATAATTCTTTATTAAATAATGAAATATTCATATAACAATATAAAAACCGGTGCTGCGGGACAGGCTATACACCATACCAGCTAAGGCCTCTTTCACACAACCGTATATTTCCGGTACTGGAGATGTCCGTGTGTGTACTACGTGTGGCAACCGTGTGCCGCATCAGGACCACACGGACAGCCGCCGGGGAAGAAGCGCTACTGTAAGTGCTGTTCCCCAGCGGCAGGTGCTGAAGCCGGCTGTCATCATTCTCCCCTGCTCTGTCGGCGAGCAGAGGAGAATCATAAGCGTTATATTAACGTCAATTTGTCAAAGTCCTGCGCAGCTTCAGGTTCCAAGTCATAATACGCCTTTTGGGCCTCACCGGAAAGAAACGGGGCAATCAGGCCGGCCCATCGTGCCTTCGGCCATTTTTGTCGTACCGCCGTCCGTTCAAACGTGGTCAGGTATGCCTCGACGCCATCTTCGGTCGTCATCTTCTGCCAGTACCGACTCACGTGAATCACTCTCGACTCGGCTTCCAGGTTAACCTCATGTAGGCTTGCCAGGCGCTGCGCCACCTGCTGGAGAAGCGAACGATCGGTAGCTGTCATGTCCACCAACTCCTTCAGCTGGGCCATCATCACCCGATTAGCTTCTTGCTGGACGGCGGTGGACTGTACCAGCGCTTTCACCACGTCCTCCATGCTCATGCTTGCAACGTGATGCCCGCGTTCTCCACCACAATGTGATAAAACACTCCGGGATCGCCTTTGCTGGGGTCAAAGGTCACGTGCGTTCAGCATGAAACTCAGGCGCAGAGCTGGGATTCGGGTATAACTGACACTGGGTCAGGTTTATTAATGATGAAAGCAATGCAAAAGGAAATAAAACATAAAACAAATCCTTGCCTGTCCGGCACTAACTAAACAAAGTACAACCTAACTACCAACTGGCAGGCTTCTCCCGTCCAGCCAAACCACAGTTGCAGTGGGCACTGCTTCCACTCACGTGTGTCTCTCACACAGACAGGCTCTCTGTGTTCCCAGGCTGAGACACTCACACAACCACCTGGCATCCTTTTATATCCACCTCCCATTATTCATTAGCAAGCAGGTGCGATACTGACCAGACTAGGCCACATAGGAAAGGAATCTGGGCGAGATATACCTGCCCTCATCCACTATTCCCACATGATTCTCACAACACATACAAGGTCTATATGAGCACGTACATGTGATGCCGTGGATTGTGTGCCGTCCCAGAAATCCTGACGCACGTTTCGCCCTTTCTTCATTAGATCTGATCGCTCTGTTCTCCTGATAGCTGACACCATATCTGGTGCTGTCTGTCTCCTAGAGCAAGGCCCACCAACAGGTCATGTTTTCAGGATTTCCTTAGTATTGCCCAGGTGATAATTGTATCACCTGTACAATACAAGGGAAATCCTGAAAGCATGACCTGTTGGTGGGCCTTGAGGACCAGAGTTGGGGAACCCTGTCCTAGAGAACACAGGATCACTCGTGTATAGGAGAGCCGGCTGACAACCATCTTTGACAGCTTTGTTGCAGTGCACACTTTATCAAAACTGCTGTACAAATTGCTAGTCTTGCTGAGTCGGGAACTTCGTGTTCACCTGGATATGTATAGATCTATAATATAACCGGAGATGTGTCCTTCTGTCTGAAGCCTGCAGTGCATGCGCAGGAGTCGGCGCATGCCAGGACGTCAGTTGGATCAGCAGCAGCTTCACGGGCGGGGGTGGGGAAAGAGAGAGTGGGGGGATATGGCTATATATAATCAGAATGGGACACAGCATTAGGGACATACAGGTGTTTCTCACAAAATTTAGAATATCATCAAAAAGTTAATTTCAGTTCTTCAATACAAAAGGTGAAACTCATATATTATATAGTCATTACAAACAGAGTGATCTATTTCAAGTGTTTATTTCTGTTAATGTTGATGATTATGGCTTACAGCCAATGAAAACCCAAAAGTCATTATCTCAGTAAATTAGAATACTTTATAACACCAGCTTGAAAAAATAATTTTAATATCCGAAAAGTTGGCCTACTGAAATGTATGTTCAGTAAATGCACTCAGTACTTGGTCGGGGCTCCTTTTGCATCAATTACTGCATCAATGCAGCGTGGCATGGAGGCGATCAGCCTGTGGTGCTGCTGAGGCGTTATGGAAGCCCAGGTTGTTTTGATAGCAGCCTTCAGCTCGTCTGCATTGTTGGGTCTGGTGTCTCTCATCTTCCTCTTGACAATACCCCATAGATTCTCTATGGGGTTAAGGTCAGGTGAGTTTGCTGGTCAATCAAGCACAGTGATACTGTTGTTTTTAAACCAGAAATTGGTACTTTTGGCAGTGTGGACAGGTACCAAGTAGTGATGAGCGAGTGTGCTCGTTACTCGATTTTTCCGAGCATGCTCGGGTGTCCTCTGAGTATTTTGGGCATACTTGGGGATTATGTTTGAGTCCCCGCAGCTGCATGATTTGTGGCTGTTAGGAAGCCTGAATACATATGGGGATTCCCTAACAAACAGACAATCCCTGCATGTATTCAGGATGTCTAGCAGCCGCAAATCATGCAGCTGCGGGGACTCAAACATAATCTCCGAGCATGCCCAAAATACTCGGAGGACACCCAAGCATGCTCGGAAAACTCGAGTAACGAGCACACTCGCTCATCACTAATGCCAAGTCCTGCTGGAGAATTAAATTTCCATCTCCAAAAAGCTTGTCAGTAGAGGGAAGCATGAAGTCATCTAAAATTTCCTGGTAGACGGCTGCGCTGACTTTGGTCTTGAAACACAGTGGACCTTCACCAGAAGATGACATGGCTCCCCAAACCATCACGGATTGTGGAAACTTCACACTAGACCTCAAGCAGCTCAGATTGTGGCCTCTCCACTCTTCCTCCAGATTCTGGTACCTTGATCTCCAAATTAAATGCAAAATTTACTTTCATCTGAAAGCAACACCTTGGACCACTGAGCAACAGTCCAGTTCTTTTTCTCTTTGGTCCAGGTAAGACGCTACTGGTGTTGTCTATTGACCATGAGTGGCTTGTGTGAGGCAGCGACCGGAGTCGTATGTGAGGGTCGCTATGTGTCCCCCAGAATGCGCTCAGAAGCGTATTAGATCTGCTGGAGTGCCCTGTCGTTGCAGCAGTGTGCCTGTGACTCACAGGGCAGAATAAAAGTGAGTTTGAGCCTGGTCAAGTTATTTGGACCAAGGAGTTTATTCAGGAAAACCCAGTATGGGCTTTTATGTTTGAAACGGACTGCAGGAAGGTAGTGGGGTCCGGTCCGTTTCCTCCAGCCCAGGTCTTATAAGTGGCCTGTGGCCACAGATTGGAGAAAGGAAAAAAAAAAAAACCCTGCAGAAAGGGTTTTGGGTGTGTCTGCAAGTCAGAACTGAGACAGAGCAGTGGTCTGCAGAGCTCCCTGTGTGAGGCAACACAGGGCCAAGCTGAGCAAAGGTCTGGCACCCCTTTCATACCCGGGCAACGCGGTCGCTCATGGCAACTGGCCATGGACTGTTTTGTTGCTTCCCGGCTGCGATCCGGAGGATACAGCGTGTTGTGCACTGTGTGTGTTTTTTTTTTTTTGTGGACATTAAACACATTTTTTTGTTTGAACTTGCTGGGTCACTGCCTCATCTCTGCACAGCGTGGACGCCGCTGCTTTACACTTGGTGGAGAATGCGGGCAGTGTGAACTGAGGCATAAACAAAGCGTGCTGCATGTCGTATATTAGGCCTGCAACGCTGCAGCTTAAGTCGACTGATAAGATGGAGGAAATACTGAGACAGTTGGCCGCTTCGCTGGTGCGGCTGCAGAAGTTGCAAGAGGAGCAGCAACTGACCAACAATTTAATTCTGCATGGCACTGGGCAGCCCCCCTATATGGTGTTACTAAGAGGTTGTGAGCCAGAAGCCCTGCATTCCCTGTGTGAACACTGCCACATGCGGATTATTTCTTCTGCACTGGTGTACCACACGGCCAATCCCTGATTGTAGGCTGGCTGTTTCATTTGGTATTTATGCACCTGTGCAGCTGCCATTTTACTTGGGTCCGCTGCACCCTGTATTAGTGCAGATGCATTTAGGCCTGTCTGGTTTGTAACCCTCCACCAAGGCCAATACTGATCATGCCAATACTGATTGTGCCCGTACTGAGGGAATATCTCGGAAGAAGAGTGTCAACTGCCCCATGTCCCCTAGCGTAGCCCCAAGGTTCCCTCGGGCCCCAGTCCTTAAGTGTTGGCGGTGCCAAGAGCCTGGACATGTGATTGCTAACTGCCCCCTAACAACCGAACCCATGGACTGCGGGTATACCCGCCATGTAACTATGTATGCCCAGCCAGTCTGCACTGCCACTACAGACCCTGCCTGTACCGAACCTCAGCGGTGCGAGGTACTCGTCAATGGGTACCAGACGGACGCTCTCTTGGACTCCGGGAGCTTGGTGACCCTGGTACACAGGTCCCTGGTTGCCAGGGATAGACCTAATGGACGGAAGGTGGGGGTAGTGTGCATACATGGGGACCTCCGTGAGTACCCGACTGAGGAGGTCACGTTCTCCACCCCGTGTGGGGAGATAAAACGTGGTGAGAGTGGTAAAGACTCTTCCGTATGGGACTGTATTAGGAAGAGACTTTCCCCTGTTCTGGTCCCTATGGGAGACCAGGGTTAACCCTCTCAGGGTAAAAAGTATTGCGGGCGCTGAACCTGAAGATCCCGAGTCAGGGATTCCTGCCGTAGGGGGTCACCACCATAGGGACAGAGTGTAACCCTGATAGGTTTCCCCTAGAGGTGTTGGCAGGAGAAATTGAGGAGAACTCACAGATTCCTGAGCTGGAGGTGTCACCAGGTAAGTTCAGGACTACCCAGCTCCAGGACCCCACTTTGACCCTGGCCAGGGAAAGAGTAATCGTGGTAAATGGGGTGGCTCAACAACCAAGTGCAGAGAGGGAGTTTCCCCGGATGGAGATCAACCAAGAGTTACTGTACAGGGTTGGTAAAATCAGGGATGAGGTGGTAGAACACCTGGTGGTGCCTCAACCCTATCGTCAGGAGGTGCTTAATATGGCTCACTCTCACATGCTGGGAGGGCATTTGGGGGCCAAAATGACGCTAGAGCGCATATTGCAGCGGTTTTTCTGGCCTGGGGTCTATGTTGAGGTCAAAAGGTATTGTGGCACATGTCAGGAGTGCCAACTATCCTCACCCACCACGAACTACTGAAGTCCTTTGGTGCCTCTGCCCATTATAGAGGTACCTTTTTGAGTGGATTGCGATGGCTGTGGTAGGGCCTTTAGTAAAGTCCGCCCGGGGCCACCAGCACATAGTAGTCGTAGATTACGCCACCCGGTACCCAGAGGCGATACCCCCCCGCCACACTTCGGCTAAACTAATAGCCCATGAACTGTTCGCCATGTTCTGTCGCTTAGGGCTGCCCAAGGAGATCCTTACCGATCAAGGTACTCTATTGATGTCTAATGAGACCAAGGAGCTGTGTAAGCTGTTCCAAATCAAACAGCTACGCACGTCAGTGTACCATCCCCAAACCGACGGGTTGGTGGAGAGGTTAATAAGACCCTCAAAGCCATGCTAAAAAAGGTAATCGCCAAGGATGGGAGGGATTGGGGCATGTTACTGCCCTATCTAATGTTCGCCATTCGCGAGGTACTGCAGGCGTCAACAGGGTTTTCCCCGTTTGAGCTATTGTATGGCAGGCACCCAAGAGGATTGCTAGATGTAGCGAAAGAGACGTGGGAACAGGAGCCCACTCCCCATAAGAGTGTCATTGAGTATGTGACAAAAATGCAGGATCGGATTGCCATCGTGCGGCCTATAGTAAAGGAGCATCTGTTGGATGCCCAGGCTGCTCCGAGCCGCACGTATAATAAAAGGGCCAGGGTGAGGACCTTTAAAGAAGGAGACCGGGTGATGATACTAGTACCCACCCCAAAGAGTAAACTCATGGCCAAGTGGCAAGGGCCTTATGAGATACGGAGAAAAGTGGAGGAAGTGAATTATAAGGTGTACCAACCTAGGAAAAGGAAACCCGAACAGCTGTACCATGTAAACCTGCTAAAGGCCTGGAAGGAACGAGACTGTTTGGTTACCGAGGCGACTCCGGTCATACAAACGGGGGTCCCTCTGGCTATGGCCAAGGACCCGGCTGGGTGTGAGGTAAAAGTAAATGATGCCTTCACAAAACAGCAGCGACGGGAGGCTCGAGCTTTAGTGCAGCAGAATACGGATATATTCTCAGAGTTGCCAGGACGAACCTCGGTGATACAGCATGATATCATCACCGAGCCCCAGGTTAGGGTACGGCTGAAACCATACAGAGTGCCAGGAGGCAAGCGATAGCGGCTGAAGTGAAGCAGATGCTTCAATTGGGAGTCATTGAAGAGTCCTGGAGTGAGTTGGCTAGCCCCATTGTGCTAATAACGAAACCCGGACGGGTCATTACGCTTCTGTAATGACTTCAGGAACTTAAATGAGGTATCAAAATTTGACCTCTACCCAAAGCCTTGGGTGGACGAGCTAATTGAAAGACTGGGAAAGGCCCAGTATTTCACCATGCTCAACCTCACTAAAGGGTACTGGCAGATCCCCTGTCAGAATCTGCTAAAGAGAGGACCGCATTTATCACGCCAGAGGGTCTGTTCTACTATGTTGTCTTACCCTTTGGGTTACATGGGGCTCCGGCCACATTCCAGAGGCTGATGGACATAGTATTAGAACCTCATCGGAAATATGCATTGGCCTATTTAGATGACATAGTCATCTTTAGTACCAACTGGGAGACCCACCTGTCCCAGGTACAAGCCGTGTTAGACTCACTCCGAGTCGCGGGGTTAACAGCAAACCCAAAGAAATGTGCGATAAGGCTCACGGAAGCTCTGTACTTGGGTTACGTAATCGGTTACGGGGTGATCAAACCCCAAGTAAACAAGATTGAGGCCATCCAAAACTGGCCCAAGCCCTTAAGTACTAAGCAGGTGAGGGCATTCCTTGGCATCATTGGTTACCGCCGCCAGTTTATACCCAATTTTGCGGGGGAATCAGCACCCCTAATGGACCTCTTAAAAAATAAAAGGACAGTGATGGTCCGATGGAATCCTCAGGCGGAAAAAGCATTCGAGTCCCTGAAGTCGGCGTTGTGTGGGCAGCCGGTCCTCATCAGGCCCCGACTTTAAAAACATCTTTGTTTTACAAACCGATGCCTCAAGGTAGGTCTAGGAGCGGTGCTGTTGCAAGAGGTGAACGGGGATGAGCATCCAGTCACCTACTTGACCAGGAAACTGACCCCGGCAGAGAGAAATTATAGCGTAGTGGAGGAGTGCTTGGCGATTAAATGGGCCTTGGAGTCCCTACGCTATTATTTGCTCGGGTGTCAGTTTCGTTTGGTAACAGACCATTCCCCCCTCATCTGGGTGAGAAACGCAAAAGAGAGGAATGCCCGAGTCACCAGATGGTTCCTGTCCCTACAAAACTTCAGTTTCTCAGTGGAACATAGGGCAGGGAAGGCACAGGGAAATGCGGATGCCCTGTCACCGGCCCCCTGTATGGTAATAAATGTGCAACCCCACAAGCTTGAACAGAGAGGGGGGGTATGTGAGGCAGCGACCGGAGTCATATGTGAGGGTCGCTGTGTGTCCCCCGAATGCGCTCAGAAGCGTATTAGATCCCCTGGAGTGCCCTGTTGTCGCAGCAGTGTGCCTGAGACTCACAGGGCAGAATAAAAGTGAGTTTGAGCCTGGTCAAGTTATTTGGACCAAGGAGTTTATTCAGGAAAACCCAGTATGGGCTTTTATTTTTTAAACTGACTGTAGGAAGGTAGTGGGGTCCGGTCCGTTTCCTCCAGCCCAGGTCTTATAAGTGGCCTGTGGCCACAGATTGGAGAAAGGAAAAAAAAAACCCTGCAGAAAGGGTTTTGGGTGTGTCAGTTCTGACTTGCACAGAGACAGAGCAGTGGTCTGTAGAGCTCCCTGTGTGAGGCAACACAGGGCCAAGCTGAGCCAAGGTCTGGCACCCCTTTCATACCCGGGCAACTCGGTCGCTCACGGCAACTTGCCACGGACTGTTTTGTTGCTTCCCTGCTGCGATCCTGAGGATACAGTGTGTTGTGCACTGTGAGTGGGGTTTTTTGTGGACATTAAACACATTTTTTTGTTTGAACTTTCTGGGTCACTGCCTCATCTCTGCACAGCGTGGACGCCGCTGCTTTACACTTGACACAAGGAGTGTGACACTTGTAACCCATGTCCTGGATATGTCTGTGTGTGGTGTCTCGTGAAGCAATGACTCCAGCAGCAGTCCACTCCTTATGAATCTCCCCCAAATTTGTGAATGGCCTTTTTCTTAACAATCCTTTCAAGGTTGTGCTTATGCAACTTTTTCTACCACACTTTTTCCTTCCACTCAACTTTCCATTAATATGCTTGGATACAGCACTCTGTGAACAGCCAGCTTCTTTAGAAATGACCTTTTGTGGCTTGTAATAGATTACTTTGTAATGACTCTGTATTATATACGAGTTTCACTATTTGTATTGAAGAACTGAAATAAATTAACTTTTTGATGATATTCTAATTTTGTGAAAAGCTCCTGTTTATACCAGGATAGGGCCCAGGGTAAGAGACCTATACCACAATAGGGGATATTTATATACCAGGATGGGAGACATATACAGTTGTGGCCAAAAGTATTGACACCCCTGCAATTCTGTCAGATAATACTCCGTTTCTTCCTGAAAATGATTGCAATCACAAATTCTTTGGTATTATTATCTTCATTTAATTTGTCTTAAATGAAAAAACACAAAAGAGAATGAAGCAAAAAGCAAAACATTGATCATTTCACACAGAACTCCAAAAATGGGCCAGACAAAAGTATTGGCACCCTCAGCCTAATACTTGGTTGCACAACCTTTAGCCAAAATAAATGCGACCAACCGCTTCCGGTAACCATCAATGAGTTTCTTACAATGCTCTTTTGGAATTTTAGACCATTCTTCTTTGGCAAACTGCTCCAGGTCCCTGATATTTGAAGGGTGCCTTCTCCAAACTGCCATTTTTAGATCTCTCCACAAGTGTTCTATGGGATTCAGGTCTGGACTCATTGCTGGGCACCTTAGAAGTCTCCAGTGCTTTCTCTCAAACCATTTTCTAGTGCTTTTTGAAGAGTGTTTTGGCTCATTGTCCTGCTGGAAGACCCATGACCTCTGAGGGAGACCCAGCTTTCTCACACTGGGCCCTACATTATGCTGCAAAATTTGTTGGTAGTCTTCAGACTTCATAATGCCATGCACACGGTCAAGCAGTCCAGTGCCAGAGGCAGCAAAGCAACCCCAAAACATCAGGGAACCTCCGCCATGTTTGACTGTAGGGACCGTGTTCTTTTCTTTGAATGCCTCTTTTTTTTTTTTTCTCCTGTAAATTCTATGTTGATGCCTTTGCCCAAAAAGCTCTACTTTTGTCTCATCTGACCAGAGAACATTCTTCCAAAACGTTTTAGGCTTTTCCAGGTAAGTTTTGGCAAACTCCAGCCTGGCTTTTTTTATGTCTCAGGGTAAGAAGTGGGGTCTTCCTACCATACAGTCCCTTTTCATTCAGACGCCGACAGATAGTACGGGTTGACACTGTTTTACCCTCGGACTGCAGGGCATCTTGAACTTGTTTGGATGTTAGTCGAGGTTCTTTATCCAACATCCGCACAATCTTGAGTTGAAATCTCTTGTCAGTTTTTCTTTTCCGTCCACATCTAGGGAGGTTAGCCACAGTGCCATGGGCTTTAAGCTTCTTGATGACACTGCGCACGGTAGACACAGGAACATTCAGGTCTTTGAAGATGGACTTGTAGCCTTGAGATTGCTCATGCTTCCTCACAATTTGGTTTCTCAAGTCCTCAGACAGTTCTTTGGTCTTATTTCTTTTCTCCATGCTCAATGTGGTACACACAAGGACACAGGACAGAGGTTGAGTCAACTTTAATCCATGTCAACTGGCTGCAAGTGTGATTTAGTTATTGCCAACACCTGTTAGGTGCCACAGGTAAGTTACAGGTGCTGTTAATTACACAAATTAGAGAAGCATCACATGATTTTTCGAACAGTGACAATACTTTTCTCCACCCTCTTTTTTATGTTTGGTGTGGAATTATTTACAATTTGGCTTTAGGACAATTCTTTTTGTGTTTTTTCATTTAAGACAAATGAAGATAATAATACCAAAGAATTTGTGTTTGCAATCATTTTCAGGAAGAAACTGAGTATTATCTGACAGAATTGCAGGGGTGTCAATACTTTTGTCTACAACTGTATAGTCCATATGAGAGGGCCCCAGTCCAAGTCTTGTATCAGTTTTTTTTTTTTTTTTTTTGCATCAATAATCTACCGTACATTCAAATACTCTGCAGCATTTTCCAAGTGCTATGACTGCTTTTTTCAGTGTCCAAAATGGCCATTGCAGTTATACAGGGAGCACAAGTGGAAATATTACTTCTCCCCACAACCACCACAGTCATCAACCTGCGGGACAGTGCAGGGGCGGTGGCATCAGTGCCGGGATATCCCTTGGCAGTGCAGGAGCGGTGGGGCAGGATTCAGACTTATCACTGCACTCCCCGGACAACTACAAGGGCCATTTTGGATGCAGATAAAGCAGCCGTAGAACTTGGGAACGGCATAAGCGGGGCCCCAGAATACGTCGTGCACACATTAGGTATTTCTAGGCCAATGTTAATTCTGTGCTGCGTCCCTTTAAGCACTGTCTATAATAAATGTTCTACAAGTCAGGACAGTTTGCTCTAGTACTTGCTGTTTGCAGTTCAGAAAGCACGCTTTTATGGCAGAGCAATAACCATAAAGCACGTAATGCCCTTTTCAAGAACTAGCTCATTATGTCCACATCAAGACCTAGGAAAGTACATTTACTGTAAAAATCTCCGGCTTCAATATCCATATCTACATCAGGATACAAGTAGCGACTTGATGACTCAAGTCTGTATAGATCGTGTTTTGCTCATATTTTATGTACAGTACCTGTGTCCATCTGAATGACTTTTAAGTCTTCTTCATACATCCGACATTCATGGTCTGAGTCTGGAGCGGCTGCAGGTCTCCTGATCCAAACTCCACAGCCTTTTATATGTCTGAGACTATTGATCAGGTTGTGAGACCCGCAGACATCACAATCTGTACGCGAACCATGAATATTGTACGTGTGAAATCAGCCTTAGGAAATTGTTCTAAATCTATTGCTCACTCATCCCAATGTGGAAAATCTTTGGTGAGTGGAGAGTTTTGGTGGAAAATCACTAAAAATTGTACTGTTCATAATAGCCTGTTATAATCCTTATTTTGTTCAAGAAATCAAACATGTTTCTCGAGGGAAGATCTTCTTCACATGTGAGGACATAATCATACAGGGCCCAATTCACCATTTGTATATTTTTCTAAAGTCGCTTTTCTTTTTTTGTCTCATGGTGTTGCTTGACAGTTTTTGCTCCACTTCCGGATTATGACCCCAACAGCGCTCCCTCGAATCTTCAGTAATTTAGAAATTCTTCTGTCACTAGTGCCAGCAGTATGTTTTACAGCAATAAGGATGCCATGGTCTTGCTTGAGTCAGCTCACTGGTTTAACCCCTCATGAGAAGTTTCTTGTGTGGCACCTTGGTAATGAGCCATCAGTTGAGCCAGCTTATATTAACCCCTTAACGACTGCTGATAAGCCTTTTAACGGCAGCAGTTAAGGGTACTTAAACCACAGCGCCACTTTTTAATGGCGCTTAGGAGTAAAGGGTATAGTGCCCTCCAGAGTCCGAATTTCTCCAGGGTCTTGGCTACCGGGGGTAGCTGAGACCCCAGAGAACATGATTCGGGTCGGTTTTTACTGACCCCGCTGTTGCAGTCACCGTTATTAACGGTACAACGACAACCGGAAAAAAAAGTCCAATTATTACAATTAATTTCTTTCTCCTCTGATGTGATTGCATATCAGAGGAGAGAGAAATAGGGTCCCCCGATCCCCCACCCGGTACCTCTGTTGTTCCTGCAACCCTATCACTGTAATTAGAATAATAAAAAAAAACGTAATTCAAACCCCCCCCCTTTTATAAACCCCTTAGTTATCTAAAAGTAATGAAATAAAAAAAATGTATTTCCATTTTTCAATTAGGGTTAGAGTTAAGCTGAAGTGGGTTGGAGTTAGGGGTTAGGGGTGGGATTGGGTTAGGGGTGTGTTGGGATTAGGTTAGGGTTGTGTTGGGGTTAGGGTTGGAGTTAAGGAGTTCCACTGTTTACGTACATCAGGGGGTCTCCAAACGTGACATGAAGTCTCCATTGATTCCAGACAATTTTGCGTTCAAAAAGTCAAACGGTGCTCCCTCCCTTCTGAGCCCTGCCATGTGCCCAAACAGTAGCTTTTCCCCACATATTGGGTATCATCGTACTCAGGAGAAATTGCACAACAAATTATGTGGTCCATTTTCTCCTGTTACCCTTGTGGAAATAAAAAAATATTGGTTCCAAAGTAAATTTTTTGTGAAAAAAGTAAAATGTTCATTTTTTTTCCTTCCACATTGCTTTAGTTCTCGTGAAGCACCCGAAGGGTTAATAGACTTCTTGAATGTGGTCTTGCGCACCTTGTGGGGTACAGTTTTTAGAATGGTGTCACTTTTGGGTATTTTCTGTTTTATTGACCCCCCCCCCCCCAAACTCACTTCAAGTGTAAGGTGGTCCCTAAGAAAAACGTTTTTTTGTAAATTTTGTTGGAAAAATGAGAAATCGCTGGTCAACTTTTAACCCTTGTAACTTCCTAACAAAAAAAATTGTTTACAAAATTGTGCTGATGTAAAGTTGACATGTGGGAAATGTTATTTACGGTATTAACAATTTTGTGTGACGCCATTCTCTGATTTAAATGTACAAAAATTAAAAGTTTTAAAATTGCAAAATTTTCAAAATTTTTGCCAAATTTCCCTTTTTTCATAAATAAATGCAAGTTATATTGAAGAAATTTTACCACTAACATGATGTACAGTATGTCATGAAAAACATTCTCAGAATCAGTGGGATACGTCGAAGCGTTCCAGAGCTATAACCTCATAAAGTGACAGTGGTCAGAATTGGAAAAATTGGCCCGGCCATTACGTACCAATTGGCGCTGTCACTAAGGGGTTAATTTTCACTAAGTGGCAGGATTGTTTTCTAATTACTGATAGATTTCAGCCGGTGTCAAGACTTTCCATGGCTTTTTGCACCTCTTTCTTCATGCGTAAATTATTTTCTCCTTGTGTCATCTCCCATTATTACACACAAACTAATTTATAGAAATCTGACGTTTGATTTCTTTGCACATGTGGATTGGATGGGTTGAGATCCGACATCTGGTGAGAATTTCATGTCAACGCCTCCTTTAGAAATATATTTACTTGTAAAATTGGTAGCTTGCTCAAAATATATATATATATCTATATATATATATATATATATATATATATATATATATATATATATATATATATATACATACACAGGACGACTAACTTGGCAATCTTGGGAGCCTTCACTTCAGCAGGCCACCCGCTGCCATGACGGCTCTTCTGCACCCAGTGATCACGTCACGATGAGACCAATGGGAACCAGTGCTCATGCGCACCTGCAATTTTGCCATTTACATTCAGCTGTCAGTTATTGATTGGTGCAATGAAATTACTATATAGATCCAATCGGACCCCAGCAGTATTTGGAGGTGACTCTGATCGGCACAATTTAACTACCATAGTTAACTACCACTGTCAATCTCTGTAACAGCGGCATTTAAATCACGTTTCATGGGGGTGTGCTGCATCCTGCTAGTGCATTGGTCATCTAACCTGTTGTTGGAAAGGCTGTGATCTGTCTTGGGACCTGCACATTGTTTGGTATAATGGATCACACCCGTCGTAAGTCCAGATACAAGAAAAAGGGAGAATGTCATATGGACTCTAGGCACCCATCTTAAGCAAGGTATTACGAAGACAGTCATCAGACCTGGAAAAAGTCTGCCGTCAAAGCAACATGGGTGGAATGTAACATCAATGATTCTGTTACCCTAATAAGGACATCAAGTCTACGACCAACGCGTTTCACATTCGCAAGATCCAGAGCAGGGACCTGACTGGCTGTTTGCCAAAGGATGTGTTTTTAGGTTCTAAATACATTAAAAAAAAGTATGTGTATGTTTATCAAGGACTTGAACTATAGCGCCACCTATTGGATGTATGAATCCTTCAAGTTGATTCTGACCCTTTAATGAGCCTTGCCACATGACTTAGAGTGACTGGATTGGCCCTTATCCTGTTTGCAGAAACATGCTTCTGGGTGATTGCCCCTCATCAGTGCAAAACAGGAGAACTGGTTAGGTTTCCATAGTCATGTGGCAAGGTCTGTTAGGTGTTGATATTCACTTTCGGATTGCTACAGCCAATAAGTGATTCTAAAGTTTGTCGTCTTCCCTTCTGAAGGAGGCTATTTACATATTTTCCCAGAGCAGAATTGCATGTCCTATACGTCTTCTTATGCCCTAGCACTCTCCACAAGGAGAAACATTCCCTTTTTGCCACCCAAATAATATGTATATGAAGTAAGACAAGGCTGTATTTACATTTTTGGGTTATTTGTATTTTGTTCATTTTTTTTTTTTGTCAAGGGTTCTAGCATTTGCTAGCAGTGTAGTGCAGTCTTTAAAAACTTGTTGCGCTACTACTGTACATCACAGGGCAATACAAGTGATTGTGTTCACATTACGACCCCAAGGGTACCAGGACAAGCAAGTCACGAGAAGTTCTACCTTGTATTCTATTGTGACTTGCTTCTCACGTTTGCAGTATCCTCAGGGTCGCGGCGCAATCACATATGGTGATATTACGCTGCAATGTAGCCGAGACACCCAGCGGACTTTAGTCACATGACAGGTGTTGCGACCAAAATCGCTATGTAGCATTAGATTTATAATGAATCATTTCCCACAAATGTACACACTATAAGGACAGAAGTATTAGGACATATACACGTTGCATCTACAGGAGCTTTATTGACATCCCCCTTCTAAATCCATAGACATTACCCTGGAGTTAGGCCCCCTTTCTGTAACAGCTCCCGTTTTTCTTGGAAGCTTTGTACAAGATTTTATAGGTGTCCTGAGGAGCATGTGTGAGGTCAGACACTGATGTTGGGGAAAAGCTGGGCTCCCAATCTCTGTTCTAGTTTGTCCCAAAGGTCTTGGATGGTGTTGAGCTGAGGGATCTGTTTGGTGGTCATGTTCTTGCACACCACACTCGCCCAGCCATGTCTTTGTAGATCTTGATTTGTGCACTGGGCACCGTCCTGTTGAAATAGAAAAGGTCCTTCCTCACCACAAAGTTGGAAGCTACAATTGTCCAAAATGTCTTGGTATGCTTTCAATGGAACTACAGTAAGAAGCCTAGGCTGAACCCCTGAAAAGCAACCCCGCAGCATTATCCCACCTCCACCAAACCCTACTGCTATAACAGTGTAGACCAGCAGATAACGTTCTCCTGGCATCTTCCAAACCCAGACCTGTCCATCAGATTACCAGACAGAGCAGCATCTTTCCAGTCCAGCGGTGGCCGCTTGACACCATTACATTAGACACTTGGTATTGTGCGTGTCCCAGTGCTTTTTACAATCTGCTCGACTCCTCCTGGTTTTTTTACCCTGCTGTTGGGACTATATGTTCGGTGAGACAGATTCTCTTTAAATTCCACAAACAAACCACAAATCCATATAAAATATAGATTGTTAGCAGGCTTACGCACAGTTTATTCTTGCTGTCTGGCGTCATAAAGTCATATTATGGTCACATTTTTCACGTCGTGTTACATCCTTAAATCCCAGCCAAACTGTGGGTCTAAAAGCCCAAATTCACACTATCGTGGGAACCTAAATTGTGAATTTGGCCAAAGATGGAGAACAACAATACTCAGAACACTTACAAGACTCCTGTTTTGCAAAAATTTCGACGTGTCAGAATATTTTTGAAGGTCACATCACAGTTCCTGCATTCCCAAATATCTTCTGGATATGTTCACAGATTAACTATATAATTAAATAGGACTGCAATAAGTAGCTACATATTGTTTGGCGTTTTATAGGGAACCTGTCACCATGAAAATGCCATCCAACCTGCAGCCATCATGTTATAGAGCAGGGGGAGCTGAGCAGATCGCTTACGGTATATACCGGTAGTTTTGTAAGATAAGATTCAGCCTAATCGGTGTTTTCATCATTTTATTCTACTCTTACGAAGATCTTTGGTCCAGTGGGTGGTCCTGTCAATGACTGACAGATGACTATGTACAGTTGTGGCCAAAAGTATTGACAGAGGCGTATCTAGGCTTTCTGGCACCTGGGGCAAGAATTTGGTTCAGCGCCCCCCCTAAGTACATATGCGACTTACACACTTAGCCATGTACCCACGAGCTGCTCTCCCTAATACTCTCAATGTTCAGTAAAAAACTGAAAGCAGGAAGAGAAACTTGTCATAGGACCATAACTATGAAAATCGCATATGAGTGAAGTGTCCATGTGATGACTACTGGAACCTGCAGAGCCGAGTCCTGACATTGCAGCTTCTGAATTCTCACAACTAATGCTCTGCACACATTTAGGATTCTCCCTTGCCGATGTACAGTCATGTGCCCGGCCTCGCTCTGTTCATTTTCATTGAGTGAGGCCACACATGTCTAGTCAGCATGTGACCGCATGTATGTAAATTACCGGCATGAGAGGATCCTAACAGCGTTCAGTGAGCACTGTGAGAATTCAGAAGTCTGCAGTCACATAGAATGTCTGCAGACTCAGCACAAACCTGGACAACCCCTTTAATGCTCCTAAAAAATAAAAACATGAGAATAAGTCAGTATCACAAATAATATTTACATCAAGGTACCTTATAGATGACATCATCTCTGGAGTTGTTCTCCTTTTCTTCTTGTCCAGACCCTATGATGAGTTTTCTCATCCACAGTCGTCTCTGCAGACTTCCATCTTCTGCGGTCTTCTGCAGCAAATCTCCACACGACGTCCTTAAAGATAGAAGTGTCATTATAATGCTCCTAAATAAAAAATATCTGCAATATACTGTCACCTCACACTATTCCCCTCCCTCCTCTAACATCCCACCTGTTCACCATACTGTCTCCTCATATATTTACCCCTCACTCGCTATACTGTCTGCTCACACATACCCCTGACTCCCCATACTGTGTCTGCACACATCCCATCACTCACTCCCCATACTGTATCCACATACATTAACCCGTTCGCTCCCCATACTGTCTGCACCCATCCCCCATACTGTTTCCTCATACATACTCTTCATTTTGTGTCCTCAAATCTCCCCACACACATTAAATCCCCCCATCCCCAATCCCCCACACACATTAAGTACCTCCCCATTCCAAATCCCCCCACACACATTAAATCCCCATCAACACTCCAAATCCCTCACACACATTAAATAACCCCCATCCCCACTCCAAATCCCTCCACACATTAAAAAACCCCCCACTCCAAATCCCCCCACATATTAAATAACCCCCCATCCCCACTCCAAATCCCCCCACACATTAAATAACCCCCATCCCCACATTAACCCCCAAACTCAACCCACTTCCCCACATTAACCCCCATAATGTCCTCAGGTTTCCCGCTCCTCCCCCCATATGTTCCTCATCTTTCTCCACCACACCACATGAATATGTCTGCACCCTGGCCTTGCTCCGAGTCCTCACACACTGTCCTCATTAAATTTACTCCCCCTGCTCCCTCCCTATCCATTCCATGGGACTCTGCAGCCATCCCCCAATCTTCCCTTGCACAGTCGGTGGTGTCTTCAGCTCCATTACCCGTCTGGAGCACTTACCGCACCAACCGCAACGCTGCCTCACTGCCTGAGTCTTCGCCTCTGAAGAGCCGGCGTGTGACGTTCAGCAGCGTGATCATGTGACCTGATCACGCAGCTGGCGTATGCGGAAGTGCCGGCGGAGGTGAGGCGCCGCTGCGTTGCTCTCCAAGTGAGTCAGTGTATGGACTAGCGTCTGAAGACGCTAGTACACAGACGCGCAGCACTTTCTCTGCGCCAGCTGTCAGTTTGACAGCTGGCTCAGAGAACGGGAGAATCTGAGTGTGGGGGCGGCAGAATGCCGCCGACGGGCAGTCTCCTTCTTGGACCGCCGCATCAGCCAGCCCGATGGCGCCCCCTGTCGGCTGTGCCCGGGGCAAATGCCCCGGCTGCCCCCCCCGGATACGCCCCTGAGTATTGACACCCCTGCAATTCCTACAGATAATACTCAGTTTCTTCCTGAAAATGATTGCAAACACAAATTCTATGGTATTATTATCTTCATTTAATTTGTCTTAAATGAAAAAACACAAAAAGAATTGTCCTAAAGCCAAATTGGATATAATTCCACACCAAACATAAAAAAGAGGGTGGACAAAAGTATTGGCACTGTTCGAAAAATCATGTGATGCTTCTCTAATTTGTGTAATTAACAGCACCTGTAACTTACCTGTGGCACCTAACAGGTGTTGGCAATAACTAAATCACACTTGCAGCCAGTTGACATGGATTAAAGTTGACTCAACCTCTGTCCTGTGTCCTTGTGGGTACCACATTGAGCATGGAGAAAAGAAAGAAGACCAAAGAACTGTCTGAGGACTTGAGAAACCAAATTGTGAGGAAGCATGAGCAATCTCAAGGCTACAAGTCCATCTCCAAAGACCAGAATGTTCCTGTGTCTACCGTGCGCAGTGTCATCAAGAAGTTTAAAGCCCATGGCACTGTGGCTAACCTCCCTAGATGTGGACGGAAAAGAAAAATTGACAAGAGATTTCAACGCAAGATTGTGCGGATGTTGGATTAAGAACCTCGACTAACATCCAAACAAGATCAAGCTGCCCTGCAGTCCGAGGGTACAACAGTGTCAACCCCTACTATCCGTCGGCGTCTGAATGAAAAGGGACTGTATGGTAGGAGACCCAGGAAGACCCCACTTCTTACCCCAAGACATAAAAAAGCCAGGCTGGAGTTTGCCAAAACTTACCTGAAAAAGCCTAAAACGTTTTGGAAGAATGTTCTCTGGTCAGCTGAGACAAAAGTAGAGCTTTTTGGGCAAAGGCATCAACATAGAGTTTACAGGAGAAAAAAGAGGCATTCAAAGAAAAGAACACGGTCCCTACAGTCAAACATGGCGGAGGTTCCCTGATGTTTTGGGGTTGCTTTGCTGCCTCTGGCACTGGACTGCTTGACCGTGTGCATGGCATTATGAAGTCTGAAGACTACCAACAAATTTTGCAGCATAATGTAGGGCCCAGTGTGAGAAAGCTGGGTCTCCCTCAGAGGTCATGGGTCTTCCAGCAGGACAATGACCCAAAACACACTTTAAAAAGCACTAGAAAATGGTTAGAGAGAAAGCACTGAAGACTTCTAAGGTGGCCAGCAATGAGTCCCGACCTGAATCCCATAGAACACTTGTGGAGAGATCTAAAAAGGGCAGTTTGGAGAAGGCACCCTTCAAATATCAGGGACCTGGATCAGTTTGCCAAAGAAGAATGGTCTAAAATTCCAGCAGAGCATTGTAAGAAACTCATTGATGGTTACCGGAAGCGGTTGGTCGCAGTTATTTTGGCTAAAGGTTGTGCAACCAAGTATTAGGCTGAGGGTGCCAATACTTTTGTCTGGCCCATTTTTGGAGTTTTGTGTGAAACGATCAATGTTTTGCTTTTTGCTTCATTCTCTTTTGTGTTTTTTCATTTAAGACAAATTAGATGAAGATAATAATACCAAAGAATTTGTGTTTGCAATTATTTTCAGGAAGAAACTGAGTATTATCTGACAGAATTGCAGGGGTGTCAATACTTTTGGCCACAACTGTATGTACGCTTATATATAGTCAGCTGTCAGTCACTGATAGGACTGCCCACTGGACCAATCAGTGATTGATTGCTGACTATATATGTGTACATACAGAGTGAGCTGTCAGTCACTGATGGGACCACCCACTGGACTATCAGTGGACCTGCTTGGGGTGATTTAGCATAATTTTTTATTTTACCCTTGGGAAATGTAGTAGAAAAAGAAAACTGATCCTGAAAAAAACCCTTTAAGGTGCAAAGTTCAGATGCTCAAAATCCCGATGATATATTAGTGGTTAGCGAAGACTTGGCGCAGTGGCCAACATCCCGATCTTCTGGCACAAATCCCAGGCTGAGTTTATTTATATTTTAAATTGATTTATATTTTTATATCCGTGTCCTGTAACCGTTACATAATACAAGCATTGCTCTGTGGTTGTAACAGTTTGCTATTCTTCTAGTCTTCTGGTACTTTCCATTATCCAGCAAAACAAACATTCAAGCACTTGTTGGTTATTGCCTTGTTACTTGTTTGCTGCAGTCTTGTTGTGATGGAGCAAGTGTGCACTGCAGAATACTTGGGGCGACACTAGATGAAGTGGCCTGAAGAGGCCGAAAACCCTAGCAGCTGGTGGCCGCTGCAGTTTTTTTTTTAACTTCTAGTTAAAGTGGATCTATAAGCAGATCTTACAATGCAAAAGGCATACATTATAAAATGTATTATTATATGTTATAGACCTGATGAGGCTGGTGTTTTTAATTTGGAAAACCTTGCCCAAATGACTGCGTAATCCCTTGTGAAAGTTTATGTCTATCCAAACTCAAAATGCTCATTTTAATTAATTCTGACATGGATTTTCAAAGCAACTACACCAGCCTCATTAGGTCTGAGAGCTATTTAACACAGTTCTACAATGAAAACAAATTTTTTATTTAGCCATTGTGATCAGCCATGCAGGCTTCCAGGTGAAACAGCTATGTCTCTGTAAGATTAAGGGTGTGTGCACACGCTTCGGATTCTGCTGCGGATCCGCAGCGGATTTGGTTCTGCGGATCCCCAGCAGTTTCTGCTGCAGTGTACAGTACCATTATAATCAATGGAAAACAAAAACCCCAGTGCACACGGTGCAGAATTTTCCGCGCGAATTTGCTGCGTCACTTCTTTGTGCGGAATCCCCAGCAGTTTTACACCTACTCCATTGTCCAGGTGTCAAACCGCAGGGGAAAATCACAGGCTAATCCGAAGATAAACCGCAGGTCTTTTGACCTGCGGATTTTGCAAAATCCGTGCGAAAAATTCCGCAGCAGAATCCGCCACGTGTGCACTCACCCTCAGGGACTATGCAGAGAAAGGCAAGAAGGTATTAGAAAATGTAAACAAACACAGTGAACCTGTACAAAGTGGCAGATGACATGCAGGCACAAGTAGTCTCAACTAACATCTGGAAAAAATCCATGTCCTTCCCCCTCCCCCCTAGCATGTCCTTTCCCCCAGGTTGTCCTTTCCCCTCCCACCCTAGGATGTCCCCTCCCCACCCCTAGGATGTCCTTCCCCTCCCCCGCGGGATGTCCTTTCCCTCCCACCCTAGGATGTCTTTCCCCTCCCTCTGCGGGATGTCCTTGCCCTTCCCCCTCAGACCCATATGACTTCATAGCGATTGATGAGGCAGCACGTCTAATGGTGGCATGTAGGTGGTGAGTCTTGCTGTTTTGGCAGTCCACAGATGAAGGACTATATTGCATGTCAAGGATTATTAGCTATTTAAAAAATGCCTTTGTAATTTGGGGCATAAGTTGAGATACTCTAAATATATACAGTACTTTATTTCCAAAAGGTAGGGGAGAAAGCAAGGGGAACTGCTACCTGGGATCTAATCCTTATAAACAGGGAGGAAATGGTTGAGGAGGTAAAAGTGGCTGGGACCCTAGGAGGTAGCGACCATGCTATTTTAGAATTTTGGATAACTAGAGGAGGAAGACCTTTGAAGCCTCATACATCAAGGTTAGATTTCAGAAAGGCAGATTTTAAGGGATTCAGAAAGAGAATTGGAGGGATCAAATGGCTGGATCCCTCCAATACTTAAAGACAAAAATGTCCAGGAAGGATGGGAAATCTTGAAAAATGAAATTCTCAAAGCACAATTGTTAACAATTCCGAAAAGAGGGAAGAATAAGAAGCATTTAAGGAAACCAGGATGGATGAACACAGAACTTAAGCACATGCTAAAAGGAAGAAAAAAATGTTTATAAAATGGAAAGAGGGAGGCATATCTAAAGAAGAATATAATGCTGTATGCAGAACCTGCAGGGTACAATTCAGATTATTTAAAGCTGACAATGAATTGAGGCTTGCAAGAGATGTCAAAAGCAATAATAAAGGATTTTGGGGATATGTCAAAAGAAAAGTCAAAGATGCTATAGGATTTTTACAGGATGAAAATGATGAAATGGTAAGACAGGATGTTGAGAAGGCCGAACTTTTAAATTCCTATTTTGCATCCGTTTTCTCTCAGAAAGGAAATGTAACATCAACTGTTCTTCACTATCCTATTAAGGGAATAGAATAATCCAGGATATCTATAAACAGAAAGATAGTGAGGAAACACTTAACTAACCTAAATGAATTCAAGTCTCCAGGTCCAGATGAATTACACCCCAGAGTACTGAAGGAGATAGCAGAAGAAATTTTTGAACCCCTCTCCATAATCTTTGAAAATTCTTGGAGAACAGGAGAAGTCCCAGAAGACTGGAGAAGAGCAAATGTTGTTCCTATCTTCAAAAAGGGGAAGAAGGTGGACCCAGGCACCTATAGGCCGGTGAGTCTGACTTCTATACCAGAAAAGATCTTTGAACAAATTATTAAACAACATGTACAGTATGTCAATACCTGGATAAGAATGAAGTGATTAAACAGAGTCAGCATGGGTTTGTAACTAATAAGTCATGTCAGACTAACTTAATTTCCTTCTATGACGGAATCACTGATTGGGTGGATCAAGGAAATGCTGTAGATATAGTATATCTTGACTTCAGCAAAGCATTTGACAAAGTATCTCATACAATCCTTATTGAAAAAATGACTAAGTATGGAATGGACAAGGCAACTGTTAGGTGGATTCATAATTGGCTTAGTGATCGGACCCAAAGAGTGGTCGTAAATGGCTGCACATCCAGTTGGAAGAATGTCTCAAGTGGGGTACCAGAGGGCTCTGTCCTGGGCCCTGTATTGTTCAACATCTTTATCAACGATTTAGATGAAGGAATTGAGGGTAAACTGATTAAATTTGCTGATGACACAAAGCTAGGAGGGATAGCTAATACTAGAGAAGAGAGAGAGGATTCAAAAAGATATAAATAAACTGGAGAAGTGGGCAGCAACTAACAGAATAGTTTTTAACAGGGAAAAATGCAAAGTAGTACATCTGGGCAATAAAAATGAAAAAAGCATATACAGAATGGGAGGAATAGGGCTAAGTAACAGCACATGTGAAAAAGACTTGGGTATACTACTGGATCACAGACTGAATATGAGTCAACAGTGTGATGCAGCAGCAAAAAAGGCAAATGCAATTCTAGGATGTATTAACAGAAGCATACAGTGTAGATCACGTGAAGTCATTATTTCCCTCTACTCCTCTTTGGTCAGACCTCATGTGGAATATTGTGTCCAGTTTTGGGTGCCACATTTTAAAAAAGACATCAACAAACTGGAGCAAGTTCAGAAAAGAGCGACCAGAATGGTGACCGGTCTGCAAACCCTGTCTTATGAGGAAAGGTTGCAGGATTTGGGAATGTTTAGTTTGCAAAAGAGAAGACTGAGAGGAGACTTAATAGCTGTCTACAAATATCTAAAGGGCTGTCACATTGTAGAAGGATCAACTTTATTCTCATTTGCACAAGGAAAGACTAGAAGCAATGGGATGAAACTGAATGGGAGGAGACAGATTAGATATTAGAAAAAACTTTTTGACAGTGTGATCAATGAGTGGAACAAGCTGCCACGAGAAGTGGTGAGTTCTCCTTCAATGGAAGTCTTCAAAGAGAGGCTGGACAGACATCTGACTGGGATGATTTAGCGAATCCTGCTTTGAGCAGGGGGTTGGACCAGATGGCCCAGGAGGTCCCTTCCAACTCTACGATTCTATGATTCTATGTTGTTGCTTTTGTAGTTATTTGTAATCTTGATGGAATTAAATAGAATTTGTCATCAGGACAGGCCTATTCAAATGAAGATTGTCATACAAGTGAGCAGATTCATTCCTTTTTTTTTACTGGATCAGCAACATGTTTTGGCCAAGATTTTTTTATTTATTTTTTTTTGCCGCCTTCGCTCGCTTCATACTCGGCATCTTTGAGAAAGCTGTAATCCATTTTTTAACTTTTCCATAAACGCAATAGATCTTGCTGTCATCTGAGAAATCTATGACCAGCTTCCAAGGGACGGCAGGGCTCCACAGAAAATAAGTACACCCTCTTTAAATTTTATAGTTTTACATATCGGGACATATTACAATCCTTTTGAAGAGCTTGAAATTGAGTAAATACAATCTCAGATGAACAACACTGGACAAATTACATTGTGTAATAAGTACGGTAATAAGTACGGTATTTACCAACAACTAGGTCAAAATACAGTAAGCAGTATGTGAGTCAATAGCTTGTAGATCCAGCTGTACCAACAATGACTTGATGTATGGTAATCCTTTTCTGTATTACTTCATCTCCCATTGTTCTGGAGGAATTTTGCCATTAAAAGTTTGACTGACCCATGTAAAAACATAGGATTAATGCCATGCCTGACGTTGCATCAAATACACTTTGAGGAGTCTCCTTCATAAATTCAAAGATTTTAGACGGAAATTATAACGCCACATGCATTGTCAAATTGGCAGGCCCAATAAATACTACTGTCCAAACACGTAGACACCTTCTAAGCCATCAGGATATTCACTGACGAAGCTCATGATGTTGCAATACCTAGTTTGTATTTTTCAATTTTTCCCCTTTCAGGTTGTGGTTGTTGTCGTTGTTTCTTTGGTTTTGTATGATATGTTGTAGGGATCTGTGGGAGCTTGTCATACTGGAAACATTCTAATTCCTGCAGACAGATGAAATGCACATTATCTGCTCATTCAGCGCAGGATGACACCAGCAGATGTTACTCAGTTTTATGACCTGAAATATTTATTTATACATTTATTTCTTCAGACTTCTTTTTTTACACATCCTTTTTTTTTTTTTTTGCGCTTCCTGCTTAACTGTTTCCAAAACGAAGTGGCCTTGAAAAGTGGTCCTGTTTGCCACAACAAAGTTATCTTTCGGGGTGTTGTGAGATTTGATAACATTTCCCCAATATCAGGCAATGAAATAACATAAAATTTCTCCTTCGTCTCATTGGGGGACACAGGTACTGTGGGTGTATGCTACCGCGATCTGGAGGCTGACACTAGGCAAACAACACAAGGTTAGCTCCTCCCCCGCCGCATACACCCTCGCCCTGATTGCGGGCGGAAACTAGTTTTCTGCTTAGTGTCTATGGAGACACACGTCTGGTCTTTTTCTCCAGACTTTTTTCCATGAAGATTAGACAGGGGCAACAGATCCTATTGAAAGGGTCCGATTTCCCCAAACCATCAACGGGCGAGCACGTGTCGAGTATCGTCTCCACGTATCCTTTCCCGCACCGTGGGACAAATCTGGGCAGTTTCCCCAGAATTTTTTATTTTAGTTTTTTTTCTTTCCTTTATTTTTTCTATGAAGATGAGACAGGGGCAACGGATCTTATTGAAAGGGTCCGATTTCCCCAAACCATGAACGGGCGAGCACGTGCGAGTGGCCCTCCACGTATCCTCTTCCGCGACGTGGGACATGATGCCGGACCTAGCCCTGACCACCCCTAGGTATGGAAACCATGGGCTGTACAGCGGCACACGACGGTCCGAGCGGCCCCCACTGCTCCACCAACGCTAGACGGAGGTGCTGCAAGGCGGCGGACGGTCCCTCTCCTCGGCCCTGCAGGCTGGATGGAGTCAGGGTGCCTGCACCGTCCTGGATCCCCCCACCACCCTCGCCTCCCCAGTGGTTTTCATACCTGTTGGCGTCCCGGATGAAGGTACAGGGTGTGGGTGGGCTCTGCGCACTGCGCAGCGCATTACTGCTAGGCTGTGCCAGAGGGCTCCTGGGCAGCAGGGAGATGCAAATGGAGCAGCGGTGTGCTGGCAGGCCTAGGATCAGGACTGGCATATCTCTCCCCCGTCCCGTTCCTCCTGTAGGTGATGCTGGTGAGGATTACAGACAGGCGGAGGTGCAGTGGGCCGCGCGGCGCCGCCGGCCGCTGCCACCCCTGCGGGCGGATACTAAAAATTTAGCCCGCGGCTTCGGCCAGAGCTAGGCTGGGGCGGAAGTCCCGCCCCCGTCCACGCAGCGTCCCTTCCGGCGGCCCGCCCCTGGGAGCCTGGGCGGGCGTCGGATAAATTGAGGCCGCGGCTTCAAATCAGGGTAGGCCGCGACCTGTAAAGTGGTCGGCTTGCCCCACAGAGGAGCGCAAGAGCACAGGTGCGGTGGCACGTGAGGGGGACGCAGGAGCGGGTAAGTGCAGCCACGTCTGCGGGAGCACACTAGAGACTCAAGGGGCGCTCCCCCCCCTCTCTATTAAAAAAGAAAAAAAAGAAAAACAGTGAGACTAAACGCCTGGCAGATGCATTATGGCCGGGAAAGGAAAGGCGCACACTTTCCTCTACGCTGCATGCATCTCCTGTAGGGCTGCGTTCCCGCGAGCGCAGAGCAACAAGTTGTGCGAGGCCTGCAACTCCGAACGTGCCCAGGAGCCCCCCCCGGCAGTGGAGTCCAGGGAGCAAAATCTCCCGGAATGGGCTCTATCATTATCCCAATCTATGGCATCGCCTACAAGGGTGATCGAGTCACTTCACGGCCCGAATGGAGGCAAGGATAGTGGCTCGCTTATCAGGGAGGGGTCCTCCACTTCACAAGTACCTTCGGCCTGCAGGGACCGCTCTCATGCCAGGCAAGTGAGAAGGAAACTGGCCCGCACGAGGTCTCCCCGTCTATCTGGTGCCTCGGCATCCAGGGATTCAGCATCTCGCTCTCACTCGCCAATGGTTGGGAGCGGGCATAGTTCGGATTGTGACTCAGACGGACCGCTAGGCCTAGATACCCCGGGGTGTCGAGAGACAGTGGACAGCCTCATTGAAGCTGTCAATCAAACCCTGGGGGTGGAGGATGAGGTTGCTTTGGCGTCGAGCCATAAGGTTGCCTTTAAGCAGGTCAGGCGACCTCAGAGTGTTTGGTACTCACCCAGAATTTGAGGACATAGTGCAGCGTCACAGAGAACGCCCAGATAGGCGCTTTTCGGGCCAAAAGACTATAGAGGCAAGATATCCATTTGCCCTGGAGCTCCGTAAAAAATGGACGGAATCACCAGTGGTGGATCCACCAGTGTCGCGCCTGGCCTCGAAGTCTCTATTGTCAGTACCGAGTGGCTCGTCCATTAAGGACCCCACTGATTGAGCCAAGCTCTCTATGAGCCTATCAGTTTTTGAGGCATCAGGGTCAGCGCTCGCCCCCTCGTTTGCAGCAACATGGGTAGCCAAGGCCATGATGTCATGGTCAGAATCATTGAATAGGGCCTTGTAGGATAGAGACCTGCCGGCGGAGGTGTCAGAGGTCGCAACTCAGATTGCTATGGCTGGAGACTACTTGATCAATGCTTCCTTGGATGCGGCAAATTGTGTGGCATCTGCAGCCGCTAACGCGGTAGCCATTAGGAGAGCCCTTTGGTTAAGATCTTGGCGAGCCGATTCTATCTCTAAGAAGTCTTTGACTTCCTTGCCCTATCAGGGAGGCCGCCTGTTCGGGGAGAAGTTGGATCAGCTTATCTCCGACGCAACAGGGGGAAAAAGCAGCTTCCTCCCGCAGCAGAAAGTTAAACATCCTTTTCGCCAGGCCTCGGCACGGTTTCGGACCTTTCGCAACACTGGATGGTCAACAGCCGCCAGTTCGGCCGTCCCAAGTCGCTCCAACCAAGATAGGGAGCGACAGGTCCCATATAGACCCAATCCATTGGGGAGGATGCATGCGCGCCAGCCCAGGCCGAGCGGAACCAGGCCTCATAAATCCTCAGCCAAATGACTCGGAGCACGTTGTAGGCGACATCAGCAGAGTGGGCGGCCGCCTGCTTTTCTTTCGCCATGTCTGGGTCGACGTAGCACACGACTCATGGGTGGCAGAACTGGTGTCTTCGGGGTACAAGATAGTTTATCAGGTACCCCCCAAGACGTTTTTTTTCTGTCCCAACTTCCCAAGGCGAAGTCCCGGGCAAAGGCGTTGCTGGGGGCCATCGATTCACTCCTGTACAACGGGGTTATAGTTCCCGTACCAGAGCACGAGAGTGCTCAGGGTTTTTATTCCAACCTGTTCGCAGTCCCCAAAAAGGACAGGACGGTCAGGACGGTTTTGGACCTGAAGCTCCTGAACAGATTCATCACGGTCAAACATTTCAGGATGGAGTCTCTCCGTTTAGTTATCTCTGCCATGGTGCAGGGAGAGTACTTAGCCTCGGTCGACATCCAGGATGCCTACCTACACGTCCCCATTTTCCCGCCGCATCAAAGGTTCCTTCGATTCGTCATCAATGGCCAACACTTCCAGTTTGCAGCGCTGCCCTTCGGGCTAGCCACCGCCCCCAGAGTATTCACGAAGATAATGGCAGTCGCGATGGCCGTCTTACACTCTCGGGGCGTAGTAATCTTGCCCTACTTAGACGACCTCTTGGTGAAGGGCCTCTCATTTCGGGCAAGCGAGGAGAACGTCAGCATTATGCTGGATACGCTCTCCCGCTTAGGGTGGTTGGTCAACAGGAAAAAGTCATCCCTCGTCCGAGCCCAGAGGATTTCCTTTCTAGGGATGATCTTCGACACCTCCCGAGGGTCGGTAATTCTTCCTCAAGACAAAGCCCTAGCGCTCCAGCAAGGAGTCCAGAAGCTTCAGCAGCCAGTCCCTCACACCATTCGCTTTGGGATGAGGATACTAGGGAAGATGGTGGCAGCAATAGAAGCAATTCCGTTTGACCGGTTTCATCTTCACCCTCTACAGCACGCCCTCTTGGCAGCTTGGGACAGGATCCCGTTTTCACTCGATCAGCAGTGCCGGCTGTCCTTTCAGGTCAGGCAGTCACTGGGGTGGTGGACGGTCAGATCCTCCCTTCTTCAGGGGAAACCTTTTCCCCCAGAGCATTGGCTAGTGGTCACGACCGATGCCAGCCTCCTGGGCTGGGGATCAGTTTTTCGCCACCACACGGCTCAGGGCCAATGGTCACAACAGGAGGCACGCCTCTCGATCAACTTTTTGGAAATACGAGCGGTCCGGCGGGCGCTGCAACACTTTCAGCACGTCCTAGCAGGAAGGCCCATTCGGATTCAGTCAGACAAAGCCACAGCGGTGGCTTATGTAAATCATCAAGGGGGCACGCGCAGCAGGGCAGCCATGCGCGAGATAGGATATGTGCTTCAGTGGGCCGAGAAGAACCAGTCAGTATTATCGGCAGTCCACATCCCAGGCATAGAAAATTGGGCAGCAGACTTCCTCAGCCAGCAGGAGGTCTTGGCGGGGAAATGGGCCCTGCACCCCGAGGTCTTCCAGCAGATTTACCAATGATGGGGAACTCCGGACGTGGATCTGATGGCATCCAGAAGGAACGCCAAGGTGCCCATGTACGTCGCTCGGTCACGGGATCTGCGAGCG
Organism: Dendrobates tinctorius; assembly: GCF_039654945.1. Lineage (NCBI taxonomy): Eukaryota > Metazoa > Chordata > Amphibia > Anura > Dendrobatidae > Dendrobates > Dendrobates tinctorius. The sequence continues at coordinate 26,255,338 of NW_027361697.1, read as the reverse complement.
TTCGATGTGGATGCGTTGGTTCTACCATGGAACCAGTTTCACCTTCCATACTTGTTTCCCCCATTGCCATTACTTCCAAGGGTCGTCAGGAAGATCAAAACGGAAGGGGTTCCAGCGATTCTGCTTGCCCCGCTGGGCGTGGTACGCAGATCTTGTGCAGCTGCTCACCTACGTCCCATGGCGATTACCAGAATGCCCAGATCTACTGTCCCAGGGACCGATCTTCCACCCGAACTTTTAGGGGCCCTGTGTTTGACGGTATGGCCGTTGAATCTTGGATTCTAACAGGAGGAGTTCGAGCGTGAAGTGGTCGCTACAATGATTAGCGCCAGGAAATCTACCTCGGCGAGAATCTACCATCACACCTGGAAGATTTTCTTCGCTTGGTGCCGTGAGCGGGGGTTTTCGCCCCTGACATTCTCTATTCCCAACATCTTGGCTTTTCTTCAATCAGGACTAGACGCGGGACTATCCCCGAGCTCCCTTAGGAGACAGATTTCGGCGTTGTCCGTTCTTTTCCAGCGGAAGATTGCTACTAATAGGCAGGTGAAGACTTTCATCCAGGGAGTCTCTTATTTAGTACCTCCCTATAAGGCGCCAGTGGGCACCTGGGACCTTAACCTGGTCCTGAGTGTCCTGCAAGAATCTCCTTTTGAGCAGCTAAAGGATATTTCTTTATCATTCCTCTCTTGGAAGGTGGTGTTTTTGGTAGCCTTTACCTTCGTTAGGCGAGTGTCGGAGTTGGCGGCGCTGTCTTGCCGAGCACCTTTTCTAGCTTTCCACAAGGATAAGGTGGTGCTTAGACCAGCTCCCCCCTTTCTTCCGAAGGTGGTGTCCTCCTTCCACATCAATGAGGATATTGTCTTGCCCTCGTTCTGTCCGGCACCGGTGCATCGCGTGGAAAAAGCTCTTCACACGTTATACCTGGTGAGAGCACTCAGGAGGTACGTGTCGCGGAAGGCACCCTTCCGACAGACGGATACGCTGTTCGTGCTCCCCGAAGGGCGCAGGAAGGGACTCGCGGCCTCCAAAGCGACCATAGCCAGATGGATCCGTTTAACTATTCAGGAGGCCTATTGCATCAGAGGGGCGACGGTTCCATCAGGGATCAGGGCGCACTCTACTCGGGCAATGGGCGCCTCTTGGGCGCTTCGGCATCAGGCCTCGGCGGAACAAGTACAGTCATGGCCAAAAGTTTTGAGAATGACACAAATATTAATTTTTACAAAGTCTACTGCTTCATTTTTTCTAATGGCAATTTGCATATACTCCAGAATGTTATAAAGAGTGATCGGCTTAACAGCAATTACTTGCAAAGTCAATATTTGCTTAGAAAATTAACTTTATCCCCCAATACACATTTCAACATCATTGCAGCCCTGCCTTAAAAGGACCAGCTAACATCGTTTCAGTGATTGCTCCATTAACACAGGTGTGGGTGTTGATGAGGACAGGGCTGGAGATCAATCTGTCATGATTAAGTAAGAATGACACCACTGGACACTTTAAAAGGAGGCTGGTGCTTGGCATCATTGTTTCTCTTCTGTTAACCATGGTTATCTCTAAAGAAACACGTGCAGTCATCATTGCACTGCACAAAAATGGCCTAACAGGGAAGAGTATCGTAGAAAGATTGCACCTCAGTCAACAATCTATCGCATCATCAAGAACTTCAAGGAGAGAGGTTCCCTTGTTGCCAAAAAGGCTCCAGGGCACCCAAGAAAGACCAGCAAGTGCCAGGACCGTCTCTTAAAAGTGTTTCAGCTGCGGATCGGGCTACCAGCAGTGCAGAGCTTGCTCAGGAATGGCAGCAGGCAGGTGTGAGTGCATCTGCACGCACTGTGAGGCGGAGACTCTTGGAGCAAGGCCTGGTCTCAAGGAGGGCAGCAAAGAAGCCACTTCTCTCCAGAAAAAATATCATGGACAGACTGATATTCTGCAAGAGGTACAGGGAGTGGACTGCTGAGGACTGGGGTAAAGTCATTTTCTCTGATGAATCCCCTTTTCAATTGGGACATCTGGAAAACGGCTTATTCGGAAAAGACCAAGTGAGCGCTACCACCAGTCTTGTCTCATGCCAACTGTCAAGCATCCTGAAACCATTCATGTGTGGGGTGGCTTCTCAGCCAAGGGAATGGGCTCTCTCTCAGTCTTGCCTAAAAACACAGCCATGAATAAAGAATGGTACCAGAATGTCCTCCAAGAGCAACTTCTCCCAACCGTCCAAGAGCAGTTTGGCGATCAACAATGCCTTTTTCAACATGATGGAGCACCTTGCCATAAAGCAAAGGTGATAACTAAATGGCTCAGGGAACGAAACATAGAGATTTTGGGACCATGGCCTGGAAACTCCCCAGATCTTAATCCCATTGAGAACTTGTGGTCAATCATCAAGAGACGGGTGGACAAACAAAAACCTTCAAATTCAGACAAAATAAAAGCATTGATTTTGCAAGAATGGACTGCTATCAGTCAGGATTTTATCCAGAAGTTGATTGAGAGCATGCCAGGGAGAATTGCTGAGGTCCTGAAGAAGAAGGGTCAACACTGCAAATATTGACTTGCTGCATTAACTCATTCTAACTGTCAATATAACCTTTTGTTACTCATAATATGATTGCAATTATATTTCTGTATGTGATAAAAACATCGGACAAACACATAAAAACCAGAGGGCAGCAGATCATGTGAAAATATAATATTTGTGTCATTCTCAAAACTTTTGGCCATGACTGTATGCAAAGCAGCGACCTGGTCCAGTCTGCACACATTTGCCAAACATTACAATATCCATACTCAGGCCTCGGCGGATGCGAGCCTGGGTAGAAGGATTCTCCAAGCAGCGGTAGCACACCTTTAAACAAGAGGTGCATGTAGCTTGGATCGGTGAGTCAATCTCCCACCCAAGGACTGCTTTAGGACGTCCCGCAGTATCTGTGTCCCCAATGAGACAAAGGAGAAACATGGATTTTTGTGAGTACTCACCGTAAAATCCTTTTCTCCGTGACGCTCATTGGGGGAAATAGCACCCACCCTATTAGCCAAGTTGGCTCTTGATTATTTAATTAATAGGTATTTCTTTGTGAATGTCAGGTTGGTTTTCTTTGCCAGACATTTTGTTTTCTGCATTAAGGCTGATTGTTATGTTCTCCTACTGCTTTTACACTAAACTAGTTTCCGCCCGCAATCAGAGCAAGGGTGTATGCGGCGGGGGAGGAGCTAACCTTGTGTTGTTTGCCTAGTGTCAGCCTCCAGATGGCGGTAGCATACACCCACAGTATCTATGTCCCCCAATGAGCGTCTCGGAGAAAATAATTTTACGGTGAGTACTCACAAAAATCCATGTATTTCTACCTCTTATTTTTAATCCCCCTGGTTTTCAGCACCACAGCTCCCATGGTCCCCATTGGTCCTGCAGCTGGTCGTGTGCCCTACATCATATACCTAACCGCTACAGCCAATCCCTGATCTCGGAGGTGATGTGCCACGCATGTCAGCATCCTGTGTCCAGTGAGTGGCTGCAGCGTTTACCTGAATGATGTACAGCAGGTGACCAGTTGATGGGCTTTTGGGACCACTAAGGCAACATTAGTGCTCAAATGACAAGGATTTGAAAAGTTATTTTATGATTTCGCATTGTCAGCTATCTGGGAAACTTGTGGGAAATCCTACAAAATAATGTACAAAGCTAAGCCAACTGTATGGGGTCACTGCAGTATACAGCATTTGCTTGTTTTTTTCTGTTCAATTGTGTATTAATGAATGAGGGCTCATCTTCTGTTAACTTAGAATTCTGTAATATTTTGGAGACTTCAGTCATTGCTACTGTCAGAAATATAGAAAAGCTGATTATTCAAATTCTCATGGTTTAATTCATCAATGTACATAATAATTTAAAATCTTCAACTAATGAAAGTCTTTAAACCAAACTCCATATTACAATCTACAATCGGGATCCAACTGTATCAAGACCTAGGGCGTGTCCCTTTTATCTATATGCATCTATATGCATGGCCTATGTATCTGATGAAGGCTTTTTCACGCGAAACGTTACGTAATACTGTACTTGCCATGGTGCAACCAATGGATATAAAATATTGTCTGTCATAGAGAAAAATTAAAATCTGTAAAGACATCTCCGGAGGTGGGACATATCACCTTCACATTGAACTTATGGGATTAATTATAACTGGGGAAGTGAGAGAGAGCTGATATTTCAACCTCTAGTGAAGTAGGGGCCTCCTACAGTGACCAGGTAATTGGAACAGGAGATCTGCTTGGAGAAGCAACCACCAAGAATGGTATTCATTTATTCAGAGGCAGAGAAGTACACTTCCCAGGCAAGAGCTTCCTCTGTTCAAAGCACTGATAGAGGCTTTTTGGAGCCAGTGGTCAATGATGAATATTGATTGGGGTTTGCATCAATCCGATATTTATGGGAGAAATATTTTCAACGTCATAGCAAAGGGACAAACATAACTCGTTCACGCACATCACCGTAAGGCCATTATAACCAATCCAACTTAATATCGGATCTGATGGATGATGCTATTCATGACATGTTTAATCTCTATAGAAAGGTAAAATCACAACGGGAAACATGACAATATCTCCTCTCTGGGACCTGAAGGGCCGACGATATCCTGAAAGTTAAGGATCTCCTAAATTTCTAAAAGACCTAGCACATCCCACTATCATCCGCATATGAACTCGCCAAGGGGAGGTATGAGAGCATAACCTTGATCAAATAAAAAGCAGAATTTGGGATTTGGGTTTTTGTCAGTCCTAGAAATTACAGCTTGCTGTGGGTTCTGTCCATTTTCCGCTAATGGCTCCAAGCCATTTCTGGGACACAGGTTTAGTAATTTTCTTTCGTTCTCCCTTTTATTTTGTATAATTGTATATACTGTATTGTTTTGTTCCAATTTTGTAACACGTTTGTGTGTGTATATGTGTGTGTGTGTGTGTGTATATGTGTATATATATATATTTATAAACTGGAGTCTGAAGGAGCAAGCGCTTTCCTAACACCGCTACCACCATTATGATCATGGCTGTCACAGCAGTCGGCTTTGGACCTTGATAAATTCTAGCAATATAACGCACCACAATGAATTTATTGGGATGATCCTTCAATTAAAAAAAAAAATAAAATAAAAGATGAAAAAGAATGTCAGCTGATTTGTGTTCTGGGAAAGCCAAGGCTGAAAGATGTGTGTGTGCGTGTGGCCATCCCCGGACTTACCACGTAGTACTGCCCTACTCTTCAGAGATAACACATGTATGGCTTTCCCGTGGGATTCTTTCAATTGTTCCCATATTCGAGCTCTTCCCAGAACAACTTGGCTCACATAAATCTAAAATGTATCAGACATTATCCAGGACTCAGCAGTGTCTCGCCTTCATTTTTTTTTTTTTTTAGCATAAAGAGTTAACCAATAATTTTGTGCACTTTTTCATTTAGGATATTCTTAAATCCATACTAGAGGCTAATTATATATGTATAAAGGGCTGGTAGGAATAAATAACATTAAGCCATCATACCATTAGACATACCCTAAGACTGCAGTCTCCACCAGCACTGAGAAATGTGGTATGTTATAAACCTAACATGGATGCATGTGCGTGACCACTCGTCACTAATCTTAAAGGTGTATTCCCATCTCCAAGTTCCTATCCCAGTATGTAATATTAGAAATGTAGTTTGTCTGATAAGCTATGTTGCTTACCCCATTTGCAGAGCATTACAGTTTACGTATCCATGGTTGCGACCTTATTGACATTTAGTTGTTAGTGATCGTAACCATGGATACCTTGGCTATTGCAATGCCCTGCACAGGGGGTAATCAGAAGAACTACACTACATTTTAAATTGGTATTAGCTATTATTATTTCTACTATATATTGGGAAAGAATCGTAGAGATGTGAATAGCCCTTTAATGGAATATATACAACTGCTATATACCACTTTATATTTTTACCTAGAATATTCCTTTAAAGGGCTAATCTGCCTCTTCTCACTTTAGCATTTGGAGGCAAGCGGGGTCAGATTACCCTTTTAATTCCTAACTATGGACTTCCAATCAACGATATTCTCACTGGTCACTATGACATTGCAGAAGGGCTGTGTCGCTTTAGTTCCTGTTGGCTTTTTTGGAGTAAATATTATCAGGCTGTGTTTAGTTAATAATGATTTTGTTACCTCCATAACGTTGCTCAGAGGAGCAGAAAATTGGCCAAAGACTTGACCGAGTTCTTTCCTAGTGCCTTGCCGTCTTGTTTTGGTGATCGACTGTGTTCACCGTTGTCGGACACCCATCGGTTGGACCTTGGTGGCCTGTGTCGGCGATTAGCCATCAGTGTCAGAAGTAAGTCAATCCTGTTCACGTTGCTAAGTTTGGGTTTGTTTTTTTGCTTTTTTTTTCACAGGAGGATTAAGATGGAGTTGTGCTATGATCCAGAATGAAACAAGAAATGAAGACATTGAGACTGTGCAAAAGATGCAGACCCCCTGACTGAGGAATTTGTCAATCTTCCCTTGTAATCTCAGGTTAGTTCTATGGAATATGGGGTTTATAGATCATCCACGTCTCAAACCTATTTATACATGGATTTACTCTGCATATTTGGATACGGTTTGGGAAATTTTCTTACATATATTTTGAAATCCTTTTATATATATATATATATATATGTATATGTATATATATATATATATATATATATATATATATATATATATATATATATATAAAATACAAAAAAAAGTACCGTATGCATTGTCTATAGGGACATATTCCATAAATGTACTACACATGCACAATTACCTTTTATTCAAATGAACACGATTTAGAGCTTCCCCAGTTGTGACTTCAATGCCAGTAATTGGCCATTTATGCGTCTGCACTGGTCCCAGGTATTGCCTCCAACGAAAAGAATTGCATAAACCTTCCAAAAAAAAAAATCCCTGGTAGAGGACCCTCCAAACTCACAATTATATATCCACCAAAATAATTATTGAATTCACTGACTGAGGTGGAATAATGTAAAATTAAAATGTAGCCTTTAATTACCAATTCATTAAATTACTGTATATAACTTTATCCACCGTGCTCACTTGCAGTCCAGTACTTTTCCACAAGCCCATAGATGAGATTGGTCACGGGCTTCATTTTATGAAGGGCATTGGTATTGTAAGGGTTCCAATGGATTGTAATGAATAAGAAAATGCTCACACAAGAGCTGAGTTTACTAAATTGATTTACTTAATAAGTGACAAGATCAAATAATAAACAGGATAAACTATAAATACATATGCATTAATCAGAAACAAGCATTATTCATACGTTGCATTATTCAGATAGACGTCGACCACTCATCCTCCAGGAGACAAAAGAGACCGAGCACATGTGTCCTGGTTCTTTTAATGTCCAACTAAAAAGGTGTGTCCAGCCCCACCATGTGGGGAATGATGTCACAAGTCTATTGTCCATTGGCTATAAACACATCCCCTCAATACCTGTTTTACCAGTACATAATACAGGAAGCTGAAAGAGGGGGCCTCATGTATGCCACAAGGCAGAAATACAGCAAGCTGGAGGAGGGGCTTCGGAGCACATGTGGGGGAATTATATATGTATTAGTAAAATAATTAATTGGAGTGTTGAAACCACTAAAAATAACTTGTACTATACAGCATGTTTGCATCAATTCCTATCAGACTGGATTTTTGTCAAATGTTTTTTATATATATGACTCAATTTTTTTTTTTTTTTTACATATTTTCAAAGTAAATACAATGGCATGTAAAAGTTTGGGTGCCCCTTGTCCAAATTACTGGTAGTTGAAAATGAAATGATCTCTAAAAGGCCTAAAGTTGAAGATGACACTTTTCATTTTGTATTTCAGGCAACAACAAAAGAAAATAAATAAATACAATATATATGTGGGCTTATGCAAAAGTTTGGAGATTTGTGTGTTCTTATAACTTTGACCAAGGTTTCAGACCTTAATTAGCCTGTAGTGATGAGCGAGTATACTCGTTGCTCAGGTGATCTCCGAGTATTTTGGCGTGCTCGGAGATTTAGTTTTCGTCGTCTCAGCTGCATGATTTGCAACTGCTAGACATCTTGAATACATGTGAGGAATGCCTGTTTGTTAGGGAATTCCCACATGTATTCAGCCTGTCTCCAAGTCGCAAATCATGCAGCTGAGACGACAAAATCTAAATCTCCGAGCACGCCAAAATACTCGGAGGACATCCGAGCATACTCGAGGAGACCCGAGCAACGATGCTACTCGCCCATCACTATTAGCCTGTTAATTAGGGTTATGGCTTGTTCACAATCATCGTTAGGAAAGGCCACCCCAGTGCACTAAAATTAGTGAAATTGACTCGTCCACTTCTTTACACCATGCTCCGATAGCACCTAATCCGAGCATGGCCGCTCATCACTAGCGGGGCAGCCGTTTGACGAGTGCTGCTCCCGAGTCGAATGGTCAGAAGTGGGAACAGAGGAAACTCTGGAGCAGTGCCCGGCACAAGGATGCTCGCCCATGGACCTTTCCATTTCATTGGTAAAAGAAACGTATTAACCATAACCTACACTCCCTGACAGAAGTTATATCGCTTATCCATGTTATGTAAATAAAAGCTTATAACCTGACGTTAAATTCATCCGTTGGTTGTATAAATTATTATTTTGAAAGCTGAAACCCTCCGAAATGTGGTTTAGGTTAAGAAAATAAACTGGCATTGTGATGAAGAAAGCAGGATTTAGTGCTCCAATGTTAAATAGCAAGGCCTTTTAGTATGATAATGAGATAAGGCCAAAGCAGAACTTCAAAGTTTGAGTAGGAGCCATGCCAGCATGGGGCAGGAAGGTTCCTGGGGGCTTCAATTAGAATATACCTGTCAGCTGGACACAGAAATACACATCCATTGTCTCTCCCAGCCGCTCCGACGCCATCCTAGGATCATGGATTATGAGCACACCTTTCGAGTTATAGACTCATAAAAAATATCTGCGTGACCCTGATGAAATCGCACATCTGGCAGTGCGACTCCTGAGACGGTGAGGGCTCTGGGACCTGAGATATAGAGATTGGCCCTCCACGGTGACCCAATGGGGCCATGTTTGCTCTCCACACGACAGGCAAAACAAACCGCATTCACTAGTACCTCTCGTGTCCTGATCCGATCATCCTGGAGGAAGTTACCCCCTTTCATAGATATTGGGAATAAGTTCTGCAGGGAGCTAAAGGGTGGAGATTATTAGCCCACCCTCTGACACAGGGGGGAGGAACCCAACATGCTTAAGAACTGGCCGCACATAGCAGACAGTCTCACTCTCACAGAAGGACCAGACGATGATGATCTAAGATGGAACTGGGGACAGATCTGCCAAGGGGAGCAGCGGCCGGTGCTTTGGGATCTGTCCGGCAACTAAGATTCTTGTACCTGTGGACTGCAGAGCTCCCGGCATCCACATGCAACCTACAACCTGGTAAATTGACCTCCAGCTTAATATCTAAGTCTTGTACAATTATTGTTATATTTTACTCTGACTGCAAATCCACTGTAATTCCATTGATCATGAATCTTAGAATACCCAGCGGGTAACAGGACATCCTCCCCGGCGGCCATTTGCTCTAGGTGCAGTTCCCTTACTGACCTGAGACACAAAGGGGGCACCGGAGAGCTGTGCCTGTGTAGTTACGTCACATTGGTGACGTGGGAGGAACCGATCTTTCCTTCACAGGCATCAATGCAGAAATATTGATCATTTAATGGACACAGAATGGTCAGATTTTAGCAAGACAAAAGTTTTGTCGCCTGGTCATATAATGCACCCTATCCTAGTTTACATCCTCACCTGTGCTCAGTAAATGATCAGTTAATTAGTGGGTGTGTATAAAAAGAAACCCCAGACCTTTACTTGAGCTGCAATTTGAGCTCTGACAACATGCCAAAAATCCACCCTACGACCAAAGCCTGGATTATCAAGAGGCTGAAAACAAGATCCACTGCAGAGATGGCTGGCACCTTTAATGTGTCTCAGCGTCAAGTACAAAGAATTAAAAAAAGATTTGAAGAGACTGGAGTTGTGTTTGACAAGCCCAGGTCCGGCAGACCCCGCAAGACAACTGCTCAGGAGGAACGTTTGTTATGTAGAAAATCCAAAGCAAGCCCCTCTTCCACTGCAGCAGAGCTCCAACAGGCCTGGTCACCTCAAGTCCCTGTATCAACTAGAACAGTTTGTAGGATTCTGTCTCGACTTGGCCTCCATGGTCGAATCAGTGCCGAGAAGCCAGCACTAAACAAAAGGCAAATAAAAAAACATGGCATTTGCAAAGTCCCACAGCCTGCTAAACAGATGGGTGCTGGAAAAGTGGCAGAAGGTCGATTTCTCTGATGAATCTTTAGTAGAATTACACCACAGCCGCCGCAAATACTACAGGAGACCTACTGGAGCCCGTATGGATTCAAAATACACCCAGAAAACTGTTACATTTGGTGGTGGAAAGATCATGATCTGGGGTTACATTCAGTATGGTGGAGTGCGAAACATTTGCAAGGTGGAAGGCAATATCAGTATCCTAAAATATCAAGAAGTAATAGCTAATTCTGCAGCAGGATGGTGTTCCATCTCATACATCCATCTCTACAACAAAGTTCCTCCAGGAAAAAAAGATCAAGGTGCTCAAGGACTGGCCAGCCCAGTCACCAGACATGAACATCATTGAGCATGTTTGGGGTAGGATGAAAGAGGAAGACAAAACCAAAGAATCTAGATGAACTCTGGGAGGCCTGCAAGATTGCATTATTTGCTATTCCTGATGACTTCATTAATAAATTGTATGAATCATTGTTGAACCATATGGATGCAGTCCTTCAAGCTCATGGAAGTCACACAAAATATTACATATGACTCTAATAGCACCACAACTTCATTCACCAATGTTATGCAACATATATTTGTATTTTAAGTTAATTATTTGTTTGAATATCACATTATTTTCTATGGCCGACAAAACTTTTGTCTTGCCAAAATCTGACCATTCTGTGTCCATTAAATGATCAATATTTCTGCATTGATGGCAATTTATTTTCTTAACCTAAACCACGTTTCGGAGGGTTTCAGCTCTCAAAAGAATAATTTATACAACCAATGGATGAATATAACGTCAGGTTATAAGATTTTATTTACCGTACATAACATGGATAAGTGACAGAACTTCTGTCAGGGAGTGTACACCTGGTGATTTCTCTTTTGAGCTGACACATTTTACACACATTAACATTTTCATTTTTTTTCTCTGCCACAGCTTCCGCTGCCATCATGTTGACCGTAACAGAACTCCGATCTTTGGCAGATCCCCAGTCATCGTATCACATTTTGAAGCCGTGGTGGGACGTGTTTTGGTATTACATCACAATGGTGATGTTGATGATTGCAGTTCTGACGGGTGCCCTTCAGCTAACACAAAGCCGAATGCTCTGCCTTCCTTGTCAGGCGGAAGTGGGCAATCAGTGTGCACTGCATCGAGGCCCTGTAAAGATTAATTTTTCAACCAATTCTTTAGGAAATTTAAGTCTCTCTAGAGGAATCCAAACTGACTTGCATCGCCAACAATATTCCTATATTGATGCAGTTTGCTATGAGAAACAGCTGCACTGGTTTACAAAGTTTTTTCCCTATCTGGTGTTTCTTCACACTATAATATTTGCGGTATGCAGCAACTTCTGGCTTCATTACCCCAGCACAAGTTCGAGATTGGAGCACTTTGTTGCAATTTTATACAAATGCTTCGATTCTCCATGGACAACGCGAGCTTTGTCAGAGACTGTCGCTGAGCAGACCATGAGAAACTGGACAAACAAACCCTCGCGACGACTGACTAGTGAAGACACGGATGCAGGCAAACAGTCAGTACAACATGGGGTAGAGGCCACTGCCGTGGAGGATGATGCTTCAAGTGTCCTGGACAAGAAGGAAGGTGAACAGGCCAAGGCCTTATTCGAGAAGGTCCGCAAGTTCCGTCTTCACGTTGAGCAGAAGGACATCATTTATAGGCTTTATCTCAAGCAGATTGTTGTTAAAGTGGTTGCCCTGCTCGTAATTGTTTCATACGTGTCTTATTTTTTGACGCACATTTCGTTTGAAATTGACTGTAAAGTTGACATTCAAGCATTCACAGGTTACAAGAGATACCAGTGTGTTTATTCTCTGGCTGCAATTTTCAAGGTATTGGCCACATTTTACATTCTCCTCGTGCTTTTATATGGGTTTACTTGTTTTTATAGTCTGTGGTGGATGTTGAGAAGTTCTCTAAAGCAGTATTCGTTTGAAGCCGTTCGAGAAAAGAGTCACTACAGCGACATCCCAGATGTCCAAAATGACTTTGCGTTCATCCTTCACTTAGCGGACCAGTACGATCCACTGTACTCCAAACGTTTCTCCATATTTCTGTCTGAAGTCAGCGAGAATCGATTGAAACAGATTAATCTCAACAACGAATGGACCGTGGAAATGCTGCGCAACAAGCTGGTCCGAAATGCCAAGGACAAAATAGAACTCCATCTTTTTTTGCTAAGCGGGGTGCCAGACAATGTCTTTGAGCTCAATGAGATTGAAGTTATGAAATTGGAACTTATACAGGATGCCAAAATCACCCCGATGGTAACACAGCTGATCAACCTCAAGGAACTCCATATTTACCACTCAACCCTTACTGTGGATCTACAAGCACTGAGCTTTCTAGCAGACAACCTTGAAACTTTAGATATAAAGTTTATTACGGTTGAAAAGATACCGTCTTGGATCTTCCTGCTGAAGAACTTGAAGGAATTGTATTTATCGGGATCTATTAAAGATTACAGCTTTGCACACATTGAGGGCCTTCAGGACTTGAAGAACTTGACAACACTTTACTTAAATACCAGCATTCCCCGGATTCCACCTGTGGTTACTGACATGTTACCATTTCTTCAAAAACTTAGCATTAATAATGAAGGAAATAGACTCTTAGTCTTAATTAGTTTGAAGAAAATGGTCAACCTGACCAACCTAGAACTGATCAACTGCGACCTGGAGCGAATTCCACATTCCATTTTTAGTCTGGCAGAACTAAGAGAGATTGACTTTCGAGGAAATAATTTTAAAACGGTTGAAGAAATTATTAGCTTTCAGCATCTGTCCAAACTGACCTGCCTGAAACTGTGGCACAACGCGATTGCCTACATACCACTACAGATCGGAGCTTTAGCCAACCTCGAACAGCTCTATCTCAACCATAACAATATAGAAATGGTGCCACTACAGCTATTTCTCTGCAACAAGCTGCGGGATTTGGACCTCAGTCATAACAATCTGAATTTCATCCCGGATGAGATCCAGCTTCTGAAAAATCTTCAGCATTTTGCTGTGACAAACAATAGTGTAAGTATTACATGTTCCAGGAACAGGTGAGTGGACTCTAATAGTCCAGGTAATTCACTGATGAGGAGCAAAAACCCCCAAACAGCTGTCTTCAGATGGGTTTCTCTTTGTTTTGGAGGATATTTAGGTCTGTCCATCCTATGTTTATGTGGCAAGGCTAGGGTCGGGCATTGATTTCTTGGATGGCTGCTTCCAATAGGTCAAGACTTCTTTCTCTCTTCTAGAGGAGCACTAATTTGCAATTCTTTGTTAGTAATGTTCAGTATTGGCTTTTTTGTCTACCCAAAAAAATAGCAATTGCCTTCTTGGCATTTATTTAATATAAACCAAAGACCTTTATCATATGGGGACAGATGGTGGTGGTATTCTTAGTCTATGACGAGGATGTGCTCCCGCTACGTACTTGAGACATTTCACATCCTGTCAGGACAGCTGTATTTTTTTCAGCTGTTTATTATGAGAGTATTTGCTCTCTGGAGTAACTAGTCTACCTTTTATTTTATAATCTGGCTGGCTATAGTAAGTGCTGTTACAGAATAGGCAGAGCTGTGTTATGTAATTTCCAACATGATTGACTAAATTGGATTGCAATTGGGAGAGTCAAAATTATTTTAAAGGTATTCTGCCTTCGTAATTACTAGTGATGAGTGAGGGTGCTCGGGTAAGGCGTTGTGCTCATGTCCTAATCGAGTATTTTCGGCATGCTAAAAAAAAATGCTCGAGTCCCCGCCACTGCATGTCTCGCCACTGTTCGACAGCTGCAACACATGTAGGGATTTCCTGTTTCTTAGGCAATCCTTGCAATATGTTGTGTCTGTTGAACAGCCATGATACATACAGCCGCGGGGACTCGAGCATTTTTCTTAAGCACACCGAAAATAGTTGATTATGACACGAACATGCTCAGATAACACCTTATCTGAGCACGCTCGCTCATCACTAGTAATTAACTTACCTGACGAATTACACAATTACTGACCTTATCCCCTGCAATAACTTAAAACTGCTTCTGGTACACATACCAGTCTGACATGTCCAGGCAATACTACAATTCTTGTGCTCTGCAACTTGCCTTTCACACTTTTTTTTTGAGTGAGCAGTTTCTTTTCATTAGTGTTCTGCCAGCATTATAGGTGCAGGAACCGGAGTTTCTTCATTTCCCAGTACACATTGCACCTGGCTTGCTTACTCTGAACTGAAAGCCTGGTACTTTATTATGCCTGATTTGTCTCTGTGCTCCTCCTCTCCTGTCTGTCAAACTACCACTTGTTAGAATCTGTTTCAGTATCTCTATTGCTTGAGACAGATTGCAACGGACAGCATTCAAGTTAGGTGGATCGATTTTGCAGGACTCCAGTTCATCGGCCAGAAGAGTTGTCTCTGGTTGCTGGACAAAAGGCTCACAAATCTCTTACCTTCTTGGATCCCAGACACCGCTGTTGATTAGCCGGCTGGGGCAACATCGTTATTGCGGAGTATTGTTGCACCAACACAGTTAATCAAGAGCCGCTTCAGGAATCCTGAAGGTTAAAGGCCCCGTCTCACATAGCAAGATCGCTAATGCGTCACCGATTTTTTTTGACCCAACAGCGATCTCACCTGCGATCTCGCTACATGTGACACATAGCTGCGACCGACCCCCACCCGCTGGATTTCGCTGATCGTGCTCGAATGTCCTGGGCCATTTTTTCATCGTCGGCGTCTTACTGGCCAGCATGCATCGCTGTGTTTGACGCTGACAAGCGACCTCGTTGGCGATGCAAAACTCAGGGACGCAAACTGGAATCGTTCAGAATAGCTGCTGTGTGACAACGTACCAGCGATCCTTACCAGGTCGTATCGTTGTCGTGATCACTGGTGCGTCGTTGAAGAGATCTGCCTGTTTGACATCTTACTAGCGATCATTTAGCGACGCACCAGCGATTCTTACCAGGTCGTTTCGTTGTCGGGATCGCTGGAGCGTCGCTATGTGAAAGATTTGTGAACCTCTTGTCCCGCGGCCAGAGACCACTGACCTATCCAATTAGCTGGAATCTGGCGATCGATCTGCCTAACTCTAGACAAAATGGAGAAAACCTACTGGCCGGCAGTGCTTTTTCCCGAGATTAGAGAACATACCCTATTTGCAAATTGACTTTCACAGTTTCAGGTACATTGACCATTTGAAATGATTGTCCATTTATAACCTCAGAATGTAATGTAATCCGTATGATTGTAGCTCTGCCCTAATAAAGCAAGCACTAAAGAAAGCACAGATCAGACAAACTGCACAGGGAGCCTAAGGTAGACTGAGACACACCTCCTGTCTCATTGGCTAGGGCCAGCTGATCCCTCCAACCCCCTACAGCTCCGCCTCTTCAGATTGGCTGCTGCATATGAACCGCTCAGGCTCTGCAGGTAGTCAGTGAGCTGTGCCTTTCACCATACTGCAGCCCTGTATAAACCCAGCCTTAAAGAGACAAATCGTCCGCATACTTTCCACACCTGGTTTATAGTATATCTAACATTTTTTTGTCCCTTTTCTTACAGATTGAGGTGTTACCAGATGGGCTGTTTAAATGTAGCAAACTACAGTATTTACTACTGGGGAAAAACAGACTGACCAGTCTATCGGCGCACGTCGGGGATTTGATGAACCTCATCAAGATAGAGTTGGTTGGAAACCATATTGAATCTCTTCCTCCGGAGCTGGAATCCTGTCAGTCATTAAAGCCAAACTGTATTATTGTAGAGACCAGCGTGCTGCATACACTGCCATCATATGCAAAGGACCATCACAAGGCCACGCCTAGATAGAAAACCCGCCACATTAAAATCATTTTTATTTTACTTTTCTTTGCTATTTTCGTGATGAAGGTGTAAAGGCCTCGCTTAGTGTCCGATGCCTACAGGGTGACCTCTTTCTCCTTTATAAGCCAGGTATTGTATGGCTGCGGCAGACTCTTTCATTGTGAATACTGTGCATTTTGCAAACTCCTAGCAGCCTGAGTAGTAATATTAGCATTTCTTACGGAATATGTTTATTTTCTATATATTGTAGCACAAAATGAAGAAGATGTTAGCGCTTTTTATGAAAATGTTTGCTTAAAGGGACCAAATAGTGGCCATCTATGTCTTGGATCCATGAGAGGACCAGGCATTGGCTAGAGGCATGCCAGCATCTGGAAAAATGAAGTGTGCTTAACTACTGTGATAGTAAAACGTAGCGTTGTTTGTAGCAGTGTGGTAGACTTGTATATTACATGTGTGAAGAGAAGCCTATGGAAATATATTATTATTCAGCAATCTCCAAAAAAAACTGTGGATTGAAAAAACTGTTGATTCCAATGGATTGGAAAATACTCTGGTAATGGTATTTATGGGGAAGGGGTAACGGGATTTCGGTTGTAATACGACAACCTATACCCACCTGTTCTTAGGATTGTCAGTTGTCCTAATTCATAAACTTCCATTTTTTTAAATGTTTTAATAGCAATGTGAAAACTCATGAATTTTCTGAAAATGTCAAAAAAAAAATCCTTAAAGTGGATGTCTATCTCAGGATCCCAAATCCTGAAAGGGCTGCAGTACTGATTCAGTCTTTCCCTGCACAGTGTCACCCCCCCCCCGCCCTCCCCAAAGCCATGTTGCTGTGCATGGAACTGCATCACTTCTCCCAATTTAATGGGGCCGATTGCACGTAGGGAGCATTGCCGTGGCATTGGAAAACAGTAAATGGGCACAAGTCTGAATTTGGGCTGCAGCCTCTTCGTTCTCTGATTTTTGGGGGTGCCAAAGGTTTGACCTCCACCTACCATAGAGACATTGCATAGCCCAGTGACCTTCCTGTGTACGATACAAGACTGACGGGACGCACAATTTTTAATCTAAACTTAAAGGTATTGCCACAGGCTCGGCCGTCACTTCCGGAGGCATCGCCAACCGCCGATGGGTTTGTGCTGGATGCACAGGGGTGTCGGAAGGTGAGTGTGCCTCTGTTGTTTTATTTTATTTTGAAATCATCATTGCCTTGAAATATGACTTCAACAGCAGACGCCCCCTATAAAACGGTTTGTATGTCTTTTAAATCGCATCGATTAAAAATATCCTGCATACATTTTGTGTGTGCAGCTCCTATCCCACCTTTGATTTTAGACTGCACACAAACCCTCTTGCTACATTGTACTCCCGCCCCCGCCCCCCCATACACAGATCAATATTGCACAAACCCATTGATTCAGGTTCGGCTGACTTTATGGTATATGGAGGCGCCAGCAAAATGGATCATCGTGGGAGATGTAGAGCGGGCATATCTGATAACAGACTGCTGGTAGAGGGGCCTGTCGGTGGCTCTCTTAGGTCAGGTTCATATTGTGTTAGAGCAGTCCGTTCAACGCATGCGTTAAACCCACTGCGCTAGCGCTACTCCCTTAATGCGATCGCGTTATGCAAGCGCAGATGCTCCATCTGCGCTAGCAGTGACAGACCCTCGAACGCTGTAGACCGCATCCGAGGGTCCGTCACAGAATGACGGCACATCGCTAACGCATCTCGATTATGACATGCGTTAGCGATGCGCTACATTATGGCTGTCTATGGATGCGTTAACGCATCCGTTACATCGCGTTTAACACATCCGTTACATAGCGGCATTAACGGACTGCCATAACGCAATATGAACCTGGCCTTATAGAGGATGCAGGAGCACTCGAAGTGATGATCACGGCTTTGTATGGGAGAGCGGGCGAAGGTAGCTTTTGACTGGCAGCCATCTAATATCTGGCCGGCTGGAAGATTGAACTACAAGAAGAAAGTGTTTATAATCCTTGACCATAAGGATGCATCAGGACATCACTTATGCTAGGTCCACGTATCTTTTAAACCATAGCCACCCATGTGCCCGGTGGAGAGAGCCATCGTGTAGGCACAGCGCGGGCATCCAGTGGAGAGATCCATTGTGTAGGCACAGCGCGGGCACCCAGTGGAGAGAGCCATCGTGTAGGCACAGCGCGGGCATCCAGTGGAGAGAGCCATCGTGTAGGCACAGCGCGGGCATCCAGTGGAGAGAGCCATCGTGTAGGCACAGCGCGGGCATCCAGTGGAGAGAGCCATCGTGTAGGCACAGCGCGGGCATCCAGTGGAGAGCCATCGTGTAGGCACAGCGCGGGCACCCAGTGGAGAGAGCCATCGTGTAGGCACAGCACGGGCACCCAGTGAAGAGAGCCGTCGTGTAGGCACAGCGCGGGCACCCAGTGGAGAGAGCCGTCGTGTAGACACAGCGCGGGCACCCAGTGGAGAGAGCCATCGTGTAGGCACAGCGCGGGCACCCAGTGGAGAGAGCCATCGTGTAGGCACAGCGCGGGCACCCAGTGGAGAGAGCCATCGTGTAGGCACAGCGCGGGCACCCAGTGGAGAGAGCCATCGTGTAGGCACAGCGCGGGCACCCAGTGGAGAGAGCCATCGTGTAGGCACAGCACGGGCCTTGAATATAGTAGGAACGAGCATACATATGATATGCCAGAAACACTAATTTAATAGTGATTACACTGGATAAATTTTTCTGGAGAATATTTAATGGTTTCCTGTATTGTGCTTGGGTTTCTGACCATAGACTTGAAGGACTTTCTAGCATTTTAGGGCCAGATTTACCGTACAGCCCTCTCGTATGTTAATTATACAGTTTAGCCATACCTTCACATCTCCAGCATTTTTTACACTATGCAGTAGTTTAAAGGGCTATTCCCATCTCCAAGACCCTTATCCCAATATGTAGTAGGTGTAAAAATATTAGTTAATACCTTCAGTTAGAAATGTAGTATAGTTCTTCTCATGAGGTATGTTGCTTACCCCATGTGCAGGGCATTGCAGTGGCTTAGGTATCCATGGTAATGGCCACTCGTACAGACAGTTGTAAGTGCTAACATCCATTGGTACCTAAACTACTGCGATGCCCTGTACTTGAAATAAGCGACATAGCAAATTAGAAGAACTATGCTACATTTCTAATTGGAGGTGTTAGTTAATATTTTTCTTATTATTCCACCTACTGTGTATTGGGACAGGATTTTGGAGATGGAAATACCCCCAGGAGATAACCTATTTTAGATTTTTTTTTTTTTTTTTTTCTAACGATGGAATGATAATCTGAAATTGTATTGTTTGTACTTAACTATACCGGCTTGTATATCGTTGTTGGCATTGTTAAAAATCTTGGATACTAAGTGGGAAGCAGATTTCTGTGAGCAGGAGCTGGATCACGGGGCAGATCTGCTTTTCATTCGGTATTGCATCAGTCTATCAGAAATGGCACTGTATGGAATCCATGACGCCTTGCAGATCACCCACCACTGAGAAGGACCATGGTGGGTGTAGGCCTTCGCTCTTGAGAAGACCACCACTTGAATCTCAATATGTGTTAATACAAGGGAATTGCCTATTTCTATAGTTACAACTTCATTAACCAACTACAAGTCATGCAGCCCCATCATAGTGACTATGGAAGGAGTGCAGTCGTTGGATTCCAATGTTTCTCTACTTTTCTTAAATTGCACAATGTTCAGTGTTATAAATCCACAAGTCTAACTTGTAATCCATTGTAGTATTACTGTGTTGTCATTTACTATAACTAATATTAATACACACTATAGTGCAAACTATATACTGATATTAATGGGGTTGTCCAGGCACCGGAAATTGATGATCTATTCTTAGGAAATGGTGGCTTCAGGATCCGGCACCCCCACTTTTTAGGTGTTTTCAGCTCGGGCCGTGGCCTGATAGAAGTATAATGGCTGTTCTCAGCTGCTATTGGAGCTGAGCTGCAGTTATCCGTTATTGACCCTACTTGGTGTACGGAGCTGCTGCGCTATCCACTGTTTACACCCGACAACCAATAAGTAGAGATGCTCGGTATACCGACCCTATCAATCTAATACTGGTGACCTATCCTATAGGTTATAAAGTACTGGATAACCCCTTTTAAATTATCAGTGGAGATCCCCAACTATCTAATATGTACAGTATGATGGAGCGCTTCCATATACCATAGAGCGTCTGTTCTTGTGTGCGAGGTATATAAGAGTGGTGTCCAATTCACCTACCCTCTTTAAAAAAAAAAGTGGTGCCAAATAGTTTTCAGTTATACCTTCAGATGATCTCTTCATGAAAAGCGTATTCAGTCTTTTAAGCTATTGCTACCCTAATTTCTGCCTACATTTGTGTTTAATATCTTTAAAGGGGTTGTCCACTACCTGAACAACCCCTTTTTAAATGAAGTAGTTCCTTTTGTAAAATAATGAGCTGTACGCTCTTCCCACACGGGTGCCATTCCAGCGTTGTCGGCACCAGGTCTCCCGAGGTTCTCCTGACATTTGCTGCAGGGTTCTCATAACATTAGCTGCAGGGTTCACATGACACATAACAATCAGTGGCCACTAATGGGCTCCTGCCTTTTTGCTTCTTTTGAAAGTCTGGGATTTGCCAGAAAGAAGTGAGACAGTAGCCGCTCAATGGTTGCAGAACTCGCATGGCATAACAAAGCCATGGGACCCAGCACTG
Source organism: Dendrobates tinctorius (assembly GCF_039654945.1). Taxonomy (NCBI): domain Eukaryota; kingdom Metazoa; phylum Chordata; class Amphibia; order Anura; family Dendrobatidae; genus Dendrobates; species Dendrobates tinctorius. The sequence continues at coordinate 26,234,359 of NW_027361697.1, read as the reverse complement.
ACATTACTGGAACAGCGCCGTTGCCGAAGGTGATTATATGTTATATATATATTTTACAAGGGGAAGCCGCTTCATTTTAATAAGGGGTTGCCAAGACTAGAAAGCAATTTACGGTAACTTTACCATTAATTAACAGGCCATGGTTGTGCTGTCCAATGTTGTAAAATGCTGGATTTTGTCATGCCCCTTCTGCAAGAGAAAGAGAAAGTGAAAATCCAGCAACTCGTACAGTGGATGAAAACTGTATAAAAAGCACCTTTTATTTTGAACTGTTAATAAACAATCCAACTCAAGCAAATGCTGACGGGTGCGTTTCCAACGCACAATGCGATCTTGGTCGTAGCCTTCTGTTCTTCTAGGTGTGATGATCATAGGGTCATAATCCGTCTTAACCAAGCACCTATGGGAATATGAAATGTCTGTTTAACGGGTTCTTCCCATTTTTTAGCGATACGCCATTTCTTTATGATTGTTTACTGTCTGACCTCAGAGTCCCTTATAATTCGGAGAATAAAGGGGGAACAGTACTGGTTCAGTACTACATCTTCCTTTTTTTTTTTTTTTTTTTCTGCTCAGGTTCCTTGTCACTGAGTCTACCTGCACCACCAGGTATGAAACGTGTAAGACCATCTCATGGTTTATTGTAACCTGAAATTTTTATTTTAACAGGATGAAATAGAGACTGTTTTTTTTTCTTACTCTTTTCTTACGTGATGCTGAATTCCACCTTTTCCTTCTGCAGTTCCCTACCCAGCTGGGTGCTTGGGAATCGGCGGCATCTAGAAAAGCTTACAAAGGTGTCCCCCGTTTCCCTCTCCGTTAGGCCGGGGTCAGACTTACGAATGCCATGCGAGAAACCTGCGAATCAATACCCGGCACTGACACTGGCACTCAGTACCGGAGTGTTTGGCTGCATGTATTTCTATACAGCCGCACACTCCGGTCCGAGTGTCAGCGACAGTGCCGGGTATTGATGCGAGAGACTCACACAAGTCTCTCGCATTGCACATGCAAGTGTGACCCCGGCCTTACGCTGATCATACACATGACACAGCTGAATTCTAAACTCCCCTTTCAACATGCATGCTCGTGTTGATTGAGCATACATCTGTAATTTATCAGCAACCTCTTTGTCAGTTCCTTAGGAAGATGTCTATAACCCCTGGATTTATGTGAAAATGGTTGTTGGGATTCTTTTTTTAATTATTTTTTTTGTTATTTCTTGGGGTGAATGTTCTTTAGGTATAACCAGCAGGCTCTTATAACTGTGTTTCTTGGATAGACTGTGGTTGTTACTGAGTTTAGTTCCTTTATTTTTCATAACTGGTTATATTTTGGTTAATTTTGATATTCTCTTTAGCAAATATGAATTGATACTACTGAATTGATGAGGATTCCTGCCCCATACACTGTTGTCACCAGCACCATCAATTTAGTCTAATGGTGGTCTGAAACTATACACCTGTGTGACTTTAGAGGCGAGGGTACAGAAGACATTATTTTGTATGTGCATGATCCCCAAGGGCAGAGGAAAAACTGGAGAAGCCTGTGTTTTGTCTGATATGACTTTTGCTTTTGTACTATGATTGAAATGTGCGTTTATTTCAATAAACTTTTTGTTTTCTTTCTCGGACTCTACTTTTTGCTATAAATTAGCTACTGTATTTTTTGGGTGATAAGACGCACTTTTTTCCCGAAAAATGTTAGGGGAAAATTGTGGTGCGTTTTATAGTCGGAATATACAGTGGGTACGGAAAGTTTTCAGACCCCTTTAAATTTTTCACTCTCTTTCATTGCAGCAATTTGGTAAATTCAAAAGTTCATTTTTTTTCTCATTATGTACACTATGCACCCCATCTTGACTGAAAAAAAAAAAACAGAAATGTAGAAATTTTTGCAAATTTATTAAAAAAAGAAAAACTGAAATACCACATGGTCATAAGTATTCAGACCCTTTGCTCAGTATTGATATTAGGGTGGCAGCAGGAGTCGGGCAATTCTGCGGCGGTTCCGGTCTGACGCTGCCGGGCAATGATCACACTCCCTTCCCAGGCTGGTTCGGCGGTGGTGCCCTGTGGTGGGTGGGGGGCTCTGCTGGCATTTTGTTAAAGCTCGGAGGCCCCACACATCCATTACTGCGATGCGGTGGCCTCCAGGAAAATGGCCGCCGGGGGTGGCACATGCTCAGATTGAGATCTCGGCAAAAAAAGATCTCGTCTCTTGTTGCCAAGATCTCAGTCTGCTGTGATGTGATGGCCTCCAGGAACATGGCCGCCAGGGGTGGCGCATGCTTGGATTGAGATCTCTTTACAAGATCTAGTTGCCAGGGTTGCTGAGCATGCGCCGCCCCCGGCGGCCCCTTTCCTGGAGGCCACTGCATCACAGCAATGGACATATGGGGTGTCTGGCCTTCACAAAATACCGGCGGAGCCCCCCGCACCACAGAGCACCACCGCCGAACCTGCCGCATCAATCCAGCAGAGCACCACCGCCGAACCTGTTGCACCAGCTGGGATGGGAGTCATATCGCCGGAACACCGAACACCTCCTGTGACGCGCTCCACCAGCACTGCTGATTCTCCCCCCCGGGTAAGCTGAATTCGGACTGTAAGACGGACCCCCATTTGACACATTAATTTTTTCTCCCTATTTTCATTCTGAAAATTTAGGTTGCATCTTATAGTCCAAAAATATGGTAAATGTTGGGGGTTTCTGGAGCAGGTGTAGCTCACATCTTGATTTAGTGGGTATAATGGAGTTTAATGAAGCGTGTCAGAGATTCAATTTGCTGAAGAGATTTGTTGATGTTGTTTCTGGGATCGTTTATCTATAAAAGTCATCTAGTTTTATTGCTTAGAGCAGTAAAAGGAGGCCAGACTAAAGACATTGATGAGGATTTATTAAACCCTGGGCACATTAAAATATCTTCTCCCTCCCAGGATGGTGTGCCGATCAACTTACATCTCTGGAATGGTTGGGTTCATGAAGGAGATTTCTAGGAGTTTAAAGGGGTTGCTCAGAGTTGCACTATGTGACTGCAGACTTGTGAATCCTTACATTGTGCGGGCTGTCAGGAATCTCTGGTGCTGGCGGTGAGAACGGGCGCTAATATGACCGCAGGTATGCAATATGTATACTACCGGCCACAATCCAACTAGATGTGCAAAGCCTCGCTCAATTCACTTTTATTGAGCAGTATTATCATTATGTTTGTTTATATAGCTGTGGTATTCTGCAGCGCTCTTCATTGATTACACTGGTCAACAGCATTTTTGGTGCCAAAGATATTTCATCGAATTTAGGGTATTTTTGGGGTGCTGATTCTGAATATGTCATCAGTTTTGCCAGATTGGCTCAAGTTTTTGAGATTTTTGGTATCTTATTTATAGCACTTGTTGGTAAATGCGACGCATCATCTCATTAATTTCTTTGGATTAGTACTTGAACTGAGCAGTTCTCAATATAGTTTTGTGTTAATTAGTGTTCTAAAAGTTTGTTCATAGCTTGATTTTTGCACTAACTTTATGTTGTTGTCTGTTTTCCAGTGAAAAGCATGAACTCATCAAGAAGAAGTTGTCTTAACGATCCAGACTCATTCTGTTACATTTGTGGTGAATACACACTGCCAAAACATAGAAGAAACATAACAGACTTCGTAAAAAAAGTGTATTTTGCCTATTTTGGGGTTATGCTTGGGGACCAAGACAAGTTTTGGGCACCACACATAGTGTGCAAAGCATGTATCGAATTATTACGAAAATGGAGCAAAGGACAAAGAAAAAGCTTCAAATTTGGTGTTCCAATGGTGTGGAGAGAGCCAAAAAATCATCATGATGACTGTTATTTATGGTAAACACAGGTACAGGCACATCTTCACAATGAGGGACAGGCCTTCTTGCAGATTCCATGTTACTCCCATTTTCGTTTCTTATGCTTATTGAATCCTTGCACTTGCACTGCACAGAAATAACAGTCATCATGATGATTTTTTGGCTCTCTCCACACCATTGGAACACCAAATTTGAAGCTTTTTCTTTGTCCTTTGCTCCATTTTCGTAATAATTCGATACATGCTTTGCACACTATGTGTGGTGCCCAAAACTTGTCTTGGTCCCCAAGCATAACCCCAAAATAGGCAAAATACACTTTTTTTACGAAGTCTGTTATGTTTCTTCTATGTTTTGGCAGTGTGTATTCACCACAAATGTAACAGAATGAGTCTGGATCGTTAAGACAACTTCTTCATGATGAGTTCATGCTTTTCACTGGAAAACAGACAACAACATAAAGTTAGTGCAAAAATCAAGCTATGAACAAACTTTTAGAACACTAATTAACACAAAACTATATTGAGAACTGCTCAGTTCAAGTACTAATCCAAAGAAATTAATGAGATGATGCGTCGCATTTACCAACAAGTGCTATAAATAAGATACCAAAAATCTCAAAAACTTGAGCCAATCTGGCAAAACTGATGACATATTCAGAATCAGCACCCCAAAAATACCCCAAATTCATTAAAATATTTTGGACACCAGAAAAAAAATTTTTTTTCGTTGACCTGTGTTATTATCGCCATCCCCATGGGGGCTCACAATCCCTGTCAGTCTTTGGAGTGTGGGAGGAAATCAGAGAACCCGGAGGAAATCCACACAAACACAGAACATACAAACTCCTCGGGTACTGGAAGCCTGTGCTAGCATTTCTTCTGCAGTTTTGCTATCAGTGCGTCAAGAGTGGGAGAAGAGGGTTGCATTGACAATCCAACACAATGGGCAGCACTGTGAACACATTTCATAAGTGTCATAAACTTGTAAATGACTCATGAAAGAATAAAGTTACGTTAAAACCAAGCATACCAATGTTTTTCTTGTGAAATTCTCAATCGGTTTGATGTGTCACATGACCCTCTTCCCATTGGAAAAAATAAAGTTGGATCTAAAATGGCCGACTTCAAAATGGCCGCCATGGTCACCACCCATCTTGAAAAGTTTCCCCCCTCCCATATACTAATGTGCCACAAACAGGAAGTTGATGTCACCAACCATTCCCATTATATTTAGGTGTATCCATATAAATGGCTCACTCTGTACATTAATTACTCATCAATCAGGATCATACAGATAATCAAATACGATATATTGCAGCAGGTGTAGAAATCAGTAAAAAAAATAATAATTTTACGCAAATAATGTACAACTAGGTAGAATGGAAAAGTGCGATTTGTAAGGTGCAAAAGGAAATACTGCAATCAGCTGGTTACTGAGGCCAACAATGAGGGAGTTCTAATGTGCAAAGTGATACACTAGACAGTGATGGCGTACCTTCTGGACAGAACCTGAATGCGCAGTACAAGAGAGTGGAATCAAGAAGGTCTATACGGCCAATTACAACAAAATGGTCAATCCTCCACATACAGGTGTCCGGTGAATGTGATCCCCATGAAACAATACATGAATCACCACTAAAAACACAATGTAGCAATGAGTATTAAAAGGTTCCCCGGGACACAAGTCACGATCGTGTCACCCCGGGGCGCGTTTCTGCCAATCTTCTTTAGAAGCCACCACCATGCTGCCTTTAAGAAAGGAATTGTGTAGGTTTTGCCTTTATCCGGAAAATATCTGTAATGTGCAGAATTATTGGGTAACTAACTTGAAAAATTTAAATTTTTCCCATCTCAATTGTTTTTCATCTGTTAACCCCTTCATGACCTTGCAATTTTTCCATTTTTTGGCGGTTTTATTTTTTTCCTTCCCTTCTTTCCAGACCCATAACTTTTTTTTTTTTTATTATTATTTTTAAGTCATTATGGCCGTACGAGGAGTTATACTTTTGAATGACACCACTGATTTTACCAAATAGTGTACTGCAAAATGGGAATAAAAAAATTCAAGTGCAGTGAAATTGCAAAAAAAAAAGTACAATTCAACAATTGTTTTTTTGGTTGTTTTTTATGCACCATGTTCACTATATGGTAAAACTGATCTGGCAATATGATTCTCCAGGTCAGTACGAGTATGCAGATGCCAAACATGCATAGTTTTTTTTTTTTGTTTTTTTTTTTGTTTTTTCAATTTAAAGGGTTTGTTCGGTCCAAATTGATAAGTCTGCAGTCTCTCTGTGTGACCGTAGACTTATGAATCCCCCCAGGGCATGCACTGCGTGCTGGGGGAATTGCCGGTTTCTGACCTGAGAGTATGTATGAGTTATATATACTCCCGGCCAGTGGGTGCGGCCTCGCTCTATACACTTATATTGCACCGATGCCGCGCCCCGACTAATGATGCTGCTGTCTAGTGGGCGTGGCCAACTACAGGGCACAGCCTCTAGTGTAATATATGGAGCGAGGCTGTGTCCACTGGCCTGGAGTAAGTATAACTCGTACATACCCTCAGGTCCTGTCTCCGAAACCGGCAAACCCCTGTAGCACACAGTGCGTGCGCTGGCGGGATTCATAAGTCTGCAGTCACACAGACTTATTGATTTGGACTGGACAACCCCTTTAAATTGTGGGGAAAAAAACAGAAAGTTTGTTAAAAAAAAATAGATAAAATAATAAGCAAAACTATAATGTTGCCAATTTCTGAGACCTGTGACAGTTTATTTTTCGGCATCTGGGGCTTGGTGGTGGCTTAGTTTTTGTGGTTTGAGCTGACGTTTTTACTGATGCCATTTTGGGGTAGATACAATATTTTGATCGCCTCTTATTGCAATGGTGTTGCAGCCAAAAAAAATTAATTCAGGCATTTTGATTCATTTTTCTCGTTACAACGTTTACCGATTTGTTTATATATTTTGATTAGACTTTTCTGGATGCAGCAATACCAAATGTGTATTTTGAAAACATACCGGAACCAATACGACATAACAAAATACATATTATATATCAAGGATCTAAACTCATAAGAACCACAGAGAGTTTTAAATATCCTAATAATATGGATGTACCACAAAAGCACAGTCAATTATAAATTCAACAGAGACAAAAAATATGTAAAACATGTCTTTATCGATACAAAATACTAGATTATGAACATCACATGTACACAAATCAAATCCATACTGATTAAACAATTCATATGGGACAGAGCAGGCAGGCAGCAATTTAATCATGTAAGGAAAGGAGGGCATACAATGTGAATCTATGGAGAAATCACCCAAGAATACATACATTTATTCTAAATGTATACAGAGAGATTTCACCATAAATCACAAGGGCAAGGAATAATAATAAGGCAGGAACTAGCATATAATATAATTGGAGTTAATGACGTTGTGCCAAAATAATAAGAATAATAACCCCAGCTACCAAAGGTAGCTAGTAAGTGGCCACCAATATATAATTAGCAATAACATCTACCCATATTGATGCCCAAACCAGTGCATTGCGGCTTTATTGTCTCCTCATCTCGGCATGCCTTAGTATGTCAATTTCCGCAAGGAGAAACAATACTACTTGTATATCGGTCAGACGCCTCTCACACAGCCAAACCAGATCTCACACTTTGCACTGACGAGGGGCAGTATCCCGAAATACAGTGTCTGCAAATTGAGATTCTGGCTTGGCTTTAATCCTATTCATGTGACAAGGCACGTTAAAGGGTCAACATTAACTTTTAGGCTACTTTCACACATCAGGTTTTCGGCGTCAGGCGCGATCCGGCGTCGTGCCGGAATGCCGGATCCGGCAAATGTTTTGTAAAACCTGAAGTGCCGGATCCGGTTTTCTGCCGGATCCGTCTTGTTCTTGACAGACAAAACCGGATCCGTCTCATCCGGTTCATCCGTTTTTCTATCCGTTTTTCGACGGATTACGCCGGATCCGGTTTTTAAAATTGACCCTTGTGGCCTTCCGAACGGGATTGGCTACTGGAAAACTAGATATAGCATGTTCCTACAGCCCTTCTTTGACAGGTTGTAGAGAAGAAAGTGCAGGTTGGAGAGAAGAGCAAGTTACTGGCGAAGATGGATGTTGTCATTGGAAATATTACCACTAGAAGTTCTGTGACGGTTTCAGGGACAATTTTGCACTATACTTTGTCACCTCAAGGCAGAGTACACTGGGATGACAGAGTGTGAAAGATTTGTGCCCTAAACTTGTGTACCTTCTGTACCAACAGTATATACCTTTGCCAACCAAAGTTGGCTATCTTGTCATGGTCTTACTATTTTTACCTTTAGGCCACAGGTATGTACCTGGTTGTGTTTTATGCAAAGTATTTCACCTTTTAACAAAAGTTGTGTACATTGTTAGGAAATCACCAACAATAAACACAACTTTTTAGGTGAAATACTTTGCTTCAAACACAACCAGGAACACAACTGTGGCAAAAAGCTAAAATTTACCCACAGTTATATACCTGGTTTTGAATACCTTTTTACCTTTGAAATACCCTGTATTTAACCTTTTTTTTAAAACATAGTTCGCCGCAGAAAGAAATGACAGACAACCATTGTGAAATGATAATTTAACTTTTATTTAAATTTTTTTTTTTTTTTGTAAAATGTTTTTAAAGTGCAAAAAACTTTTTTAATAAAGGTTTTAAACCCAATGGGCATTTTTATTACAAAAAACACATTACAAATCTGTGTACTGTGGGGTGGAAATACTGCTGGAGGGGCTGCGGGACACTTCGACACTGGGTGTGTGGAGAGAGGACTGGGATCGTGGTGGGGAAGGAACAGTTAGAGGTGATGGTGTGGAAAAAGCTACAGAATGGGTGGACATGTGGGAGGCAGAAGAGGTGGTGGGCGGTGGAGTGGAGGGTTGGGCAGGGACTGTAGGAGCAGATGATGTTGATGGAAAGTTGTATGGGGAAGGAGTTTGGTACGGGGAAGGAGTTTGGTACGGGGAAGGAGTTTGGTACGGGGCAGGTTGCTGGAAGTGGGGAGATGTCTGGTACTGGGGAGGTTGCTGGTACTGGTGAGGTTGCTGGTATGTAATAGGAGGGGGAGGATGGAAAGTGGCTGGAGGGGGTGCAGATGTAATAGGGGGAGGATGGAAAGTGGCTGGAGGGGGTGCAGATGTAATAGGAGGGGGAGGATGGAAAGTGGCTGGAGGGGGTGCAGGTGGAGGAACTACAGTGGTGGGAGGTGGAGGTTGGGAGGTAACCTGCTGTAGAGCACCGTGGCACGAATGCTGGGTAGGAGATAGTGTTGCCATGCGCTCCACAACAGACCTGAAAAAGGTGTGGTTTGGCGAAGATCTTGCTTCTGAATGCATGGTTTGCAGAAGTGTCTTCACCTCCAGAATGCTGGAGTTGATCTGCTGAAAGCCTGCGGAGATTTGCTCTGACAAGACTTTGAGACAGTTCTGGAAAGATGCATTCAGATGCAAGAACTCTTGCGCATAACTCTTTTCCTGACCCCTCTGCCGCTGCCGCCCAGTACCCGCAGGTGTACTAGAGGGGGCAGAAGGGTGGGGTAAAGGGAAAGCGATCTCACCAGCAGCTTCATGTAATGTAGGCGGCCACGATGCTCCTGTGCTGGTGGATGGGACAGATGGGTCGAATGTGTGGGAAGGTGCAGATGTACCGGGGCGGTCGAAGTGTCCCTCGGTGCCGGTCTCCTCAGGGATCGCCTCAGAAGGGTCCAATCGTGCAGGCTCCCGAGTGCTGCTCACCGTGCTGTGTAATAAAGAGAAAAAAAAAAACAATTAAAATACTGACATGGTATGGCCCTGGCTGAAAAAAAAAAGTTACATCTAACATTTTTTTCACATGTGGTGTGTAATATTTACCTTCTGGTGAGCATTGTTTCCCGGAGGAACGACAGGGCTTGTGCGTACTTGTACTTGCTCCTGCGTCCTCCAGATCCACTCGGGGCCCGCATCTCTTTATTGAACTCCTTCTTGAAACGATCCCTCACAGACCGCCACCGATTCACAATTCTGTTCCCTGAAACGAGAAAGGACAAAGTGGTTAGTATACAACATCAGTGTTTCCCAAACTCCAGTCCTCATGGTCCCCAGGGGTCATGTTTTCAGGATTTCCATAGTAAATAGAAATCCTGAACACATGATCCGTGGGGACCACGAGGACTGGAGTTCGGGAAACACTGGTTTACATCAAGCAACCGGTACTGTATATACTTACGCTCTTTAATCTGGGCCCGAGCTTCGAGGTCCACCCAGCGGCCCACAAGGAGAGAACAGATTTCCTCCCAGAGTCGTCGGGTAACGATCAGGTCAGCGTGGCGGCGGTCAGCCATATTCCAGAGCGGCTCCCTTTCTCTGACGAGATCGATGAGGCGGTCCACATCAATCCCTCCATCCTCACCGTCAGAGTCGGGAGCACGCTGTGAAGGCTGTTAAAGAAAAAGACAAAAATAACATAATTAGCCTCCACAAAAGAAATGAAATAAAAAGTGCCAAAAAACAAAGCAAAAATATTTATACTTACACGCTGGTGACCGCCGCGTTGCTGTCGCCGACGACCCTGGGAGGCACTGCGAGGACCTCTTGGCCGAGCACCAGATTGGGAAGACTAGAGAAGAAAACAAAAAATGTTATGTCTTTGGATGTAGGCATTTGTTTGCTGTGTGTGGTCTGCAGAACATTGTTTTCTATGTGTTGTGTGTAGTGTGATGTTGTGTTTCTGCGTTTGATGCAAAAAACTTACCAATTGTGAGCCCACTCCAGGTGTCTGTCCACCCCTTCCTTCTTCTTCTGGGAGCTCCTCTTCATCTTGTGATTCCTGTTTTGAAATAAAAGTCAATGAATAGACATATATTACAGAGATGATGGATTTTGGAAATAAAAACTTACCGTCAAACGCTGACGATGCGAGGGAGGGCTCCCAGAAGAAGATGTGCTGTCCTGTTGATGGCCAGACTCCATGGCTGTGGGTATTGCTGCTGCTGTTGCTGCTGCCAGTGATGCCATTTCTGCTGCTGCTGCTGCTGCATCTCTTTGGCGGCTGTTGAATAAAGAGAAACAAAGGGCCAATGAATATCTTGATATTCCATGGCCCTAGTTTGGAGGAATGGGGGATTTGATAATTACCGTCTCTCATCTGCTGCTGGACTCCCCTCCTCAGCATGTTCCATTTGCTGCTCCATTTGGGGTGGTGCTGATGGTGCTGCTGCTGCAGATGTCTGCTGCCTTCTCCTGCTCCTGGTTCTTGGCTTGGGTGGCATGTTGGGTGTGGCTGAGGGTCCCATTGTCTTGCTTTTATATATCTCCTGTGGGCAGAGCTACTGAGCATGCTCAGACCAAAAAACAGGATCCGGCTTTCGCCGGATCCGGCGCATTGCGGCGCTCATAGGCTTTCATTGTGTGAAAAAGCCGGACGCGCCGGATCCGGCGTGTCCGGCTTTTTCGCCGGAGACAAAAAACGTTACAGTAGACGTTTTTTCCAGACGCCGGATCGCGACACATTGCCTGATCCGGCGAAAACCGGATGAAACGCATGGCCATCCGGCGCAAATGCAAGTCAATGGGGGGGAAACCGGATCCGGCATTGCATTTCGCCGGATCCGGTTTCTGTCAAAAGCGCCGGATCGCGCCTGACGGCGAAAACCTGATGTGTGAAAGAGGCCTTAGGATTGCTACCTCCAATAGGTGGCACTAGAGTTATAGTCCTCTTCCTCTCTGAAGAGACAATCACCAGTTCACGTGAATGACATGGCATAAATATACGTCAAACGACGTGAAAGGGTTAAAGGGAAAATAATAAACAACTGAAAATGTGCAAAATTAAATTTCTAACATTTTCAGAAAAATATCAGTGACCAATACAGCCGCTCATCTTCTCAATAACAGCCACAAGCTCCATCCATCCGTAAATCTAGCACTTAAAGGGAATCTGTCACCCCCTTTTTTGAGATATCATACAATGATATCATTCAATTGTGTGTCACATAAGGATTCTCTTAGTACTTTTGCTTCCCCCTGACCCCGCACCTTTCATGCATAAATACCTTTTTTATATCAGTTCAGATGTATGTAAACTGCCACGGTCCGGTCCAATGGGCGGGGCTTATTCACCTGCTCCCCCCCCCCTGTCTTGCTCTACGCAAGAAGAAATGCATAGAGCAAGACAGGGAAGGGGGGGAGCAGGTGAATAAACCCCGCCCATTGGACCGGACCGTGGCAGTTTACATACATCTGAACCGATATAAAAAAGGTATTTATGCATGAAAGGTGCGGGGTCAGGGGGAAGCAAAAGTACTAAGAGAATCCTTATGTGACACACAATTGAATGATATCATTATATGATATCTCAAAAAAGGGGTGACAGATTCCCTTTAAGAAGGACCCACAAGTTCTCAATAGGGTTCATGTCAGGAAGGGGCCATGTCATTATTCTTTCATTTTTACTGGCAGCCGAGCAGGGGAGACTTCAATGCTGTCTTTGGCCAATGTCCTGCATAAAGATTGCGGTTTTCTTGAAAGATGCAGACTTTTTCCTGTACCACTGCTTGAAGAAAGTGTATGCAGGTTTGGGAATAGTTTTTGAGTCCATCTTCAATTTGAAAAAGTCCAACCAGCTCATCTTAAATACTACCAGACCCTAGCAGTGCCCTAACTTGACCTTGCTGACGTCTGAGCTGAAGTGGAGGTCTGTGCCCATTCCTGATCCATCCATGGGCCCATCCATCTGGTCCGTCAAGAATTGCAATCATTTTGTGAATCCATACAACCTTTGAAAAATCTGTCTTCTGATATTACTTGGCCCGGTCTTGACAATTCAGCTCTCGTGTTTTGCTCAGTGGTTTTGCCAGAAGGAAGTGAGAGTGAAGCGGCCATTAATTGGCTTCAGGGCTCCCTTGGCATAACAATGTCATGCAAGCCCCAGAGAACAAAATAATTTTTCAGATCTGCTTGGATGACACTTTAGTGACTCCCTCTCCTTGCATCTCCATTCCTGTGTATATATTACCAATGGACACCAGCTCAATCAAAGGCAGAAAAAGTAGGCTTGTGGTCCCCATCAGATGGATGGGGGCTTTGGGGTTATTTGCCCCAGGAACGTTCATGCCTTGGGAACGTTCCTGGGGCATACAGCCTATGTAGTCTGAATTCAGTCTCTTTTACTTTCTCAATGTTCATGTCTGATGTGATTCGTTTTGAAGGAGGAACCTGGTAACAATTGACTGGATCATTTTCCATCTGAACTTTACGTTGGTTTTTGCAGATTATTAGATACTGACGGCTGCTCCCGCCTCCAGCTCCTCCTCACAGAGTGTATTACTGCCGGCCGCTCCCACCTCCAGCTTCTCCACACAGGGTGCATACAGCCGGCCGCTCCCACCTCCAGCTCATCCTCATAAGGTGCATACTGCCGCCACTTCCAGCTTCTCACATGGTGCATACTGCCAGCTCCTCCTGCCTCCAGTTCCTCATAAGGTGCATACTGCCGGATGCTCCTGCCTCCAGTTCCTCAATCCCAGAGTGTCTATCAGCCATATCCTCCTTCTCCTCTCGCTTCCTCAAACTCAATGTAGACAAATCTGAACTCATGATCTTTCCTCCATTTCACGGATCTTCCTTACCCGACCTAGCTATAACAATTAATGACATCACTCTATCCCCAGTACCAGAAGTCCGCTGCCTCGGAGTTACCTTTGACTCTGCCCTGTCCTTCAAACCGCACATCCAAGCTCTTTCTACCTCCTGTCGCCTCCAGCTCAAAAATATTTCCAGAATCCGTCCTTTCCTCAACCCTCAATCTACTAAAATGCTTGTGCATGCCCTCATCATCTCCCGCCTCGACTACTGCAACATCCTTTTCTGTGGTCTCCCTGCTAACACCCTCGCACCTCTCCAGTCCATCCTTAACTCTGCTGCCCGACTAATTCATCTCTCTCCTCGCTACTCCTCCGTTTCTCCCCTCTGCAAATCTCTTCACTGGCTCCCATTCCCTCAGCGTATCCAGTTCAAATTACTAATACTGACCTACAAGGCCATCTATAACCTGTCTCCCCCATATGTCTCTGAACTAATCTCCCGATACCTTCCCTCACGTAATCTCCGGTCCCCTCAAGACCTCCTCCTCTCCTCCACACTTATTCGCTCCTCACCCAACCGCCTCCAAGACTTCTCCCGAATAGCCCCTATTCTCTGGAATTCTTTGCCCCAACAAGTCCGACTATCAACCACATTTGGATCCTTCAGACAGAACCTGAAAACCCACCTCTTCAAGAGTGCCTACAGCCTGCAATGACCCCGCTACCTCCTTCTCTCTCACCACTACTCGTGATATCACCTCAACCAACACCGGAACTGCTGCAACCCCCAAACCTACTGTCTCCTTCCCCACCATCCTGTAGCATGTAAGCCCGAAAGGGCAGGGTCCTCTCTCCCCTCTGTATCAGTCTGTCATTGTAAGTTTGTTTACTGTAAGTGATATCTGTAATTTGTATGTAACCCCTTCTCATGTACAGCACCATGGAATCAATGATGCTATATAAATAAAAAATAATAATAAAAATAATTAGTCAGTAAGGACACGTCTCCCCCACAGCACCGCTTGTCCTTAACGCTGTGTATTTGTGCTTGCATGTAATCGCTATATATAGTCCCTAATTGATCACAGACCCCATTACACACTCCAGTCTCCACTTGTCATATTTTAAGACTTTGCTTTATTTGTCTTAAAGCCGTAAACAAGACAAAAATCTGGAATGTGAGAATATTTTAATTAGGAATTCCTTTCCTTATCTTAAACCATTTGTTTATGCCTTGTTTGTTTCTTTCCCATGGTCATGAAAAACTATAATTGTCCTGTTATTATTTCCATTCATGTAGCTATGGACTATTACCAAAACAACTATGTTTCTTTTAGTCCTTTAAAGTTTCATAAGTACTTATATAAGGATAGTGGTCTGTGCAGTCGCGTTTCTACCCTTGAAGACACAAATTGCTTTGTTTTGTATTGGAATGTGTATTATGTCATGTGTCTTTGTATATATCGTGTCATGTAAGTTGTGTTGTAATGTATAGTGTAAGATGTGATCATGTAAAGCATAGTGTATAAGATAGGAAGTGTAAGATGTAGATAGTATAGGTATGATGATAGGTAAGTTAGGAAAGAGCTAATGTTTGGGTCAAGCCCACAGGGGATGGTGTTAGTGTTAAGGAAAGTGACCAAGTTCCTGTTAGGGTTTGGAGTGATAAGTGAGCAGAGCTGCATGAATGGGTGACCTAAGTGAGAGGAGACTAAGGCGAGGGATAGTGTGATCCTGAAGAGAAGTGACTGACGAGACAGTGGCCTTCCGGAGAGGGGTCCTCGGGTAGGACACGGAACCCCAGAGCTTGTAACTCAGAAGGTCACAGATCTAAGCAGGACTGAGTTTGTCGGACTAGTGGGGGTTCTGAGTGCAAGGGTTCCAGGGTGCCAGTAGAGGAGGAAATAGGACGTGGAACCGAAGAGCAAGTAAGGAAACTTTCCATTCAAGACTGTAGCGTTAAACTTGGGTTGTGGCAGAGTAGAGAAAACCGTGTGCCTCCCTAGCCCTAGAGTAAACTATAGAGGAAGGATACTGAAAATAGAGAATGATTCATAATGTAAAGGAAACGTCCATAAGACTTTGTATTTGCGTTCCGTTGTATACAACCCTTACCGAGTCACCATGCAGCAGAGAGTTTGTTTTGGAGCAGAAGTCTCCTTCATTGAACTGTAAAACACATAGTCTTGGCCGGCTCGCACCGCCGGCTACATGCGGCCTGCACGGGCGTAGGGCACTCGCAGCACAAGTCCACACCCAGCCAGGACTTGTGTCCTGCATGTAGCACGGCATAAAAGGAGACGAGTGCCTCGCCCGCTGCTACCGCCCTGCGCTACGATTATCTGAACACTGTAACCCTTCAGATCGTCCTTTCTAAGGATACATAGTGAAAAGGCAGGATTGGTGTTGGTTGTACAAACCAACCAGGTGCCCCAAAAGGTAAGGAGGCACATTTCTACCTCCAACGTAGGTGCAATGTTGCACTTTTAGGAGCTCCTGAACCGAAAAGAGCCCATATATTGTTCTCGCACACGGGCCTTTTCTGTTTATGTCTGCCAGTGAATCCAAACTCTACCACTGGAGCCTAAAAAAAAGACCATCAGAGCCATAGGAACACTGTACTGAGTGTTTGCCATTTGGACTTCTTGTTTTTATCACAAATCAATAGATTTTAGTTTTTGCCCACTTACTTTGTATTGTTGCTACATAGGTATTTAGAAGCTTATGATGGAGTCATGCCACCAGGTGGCACTGTATGACGGATTTGCATTTTTTCTCTCTAGGTCTGCATGACCTGCATTGTATAAGGCTAGCGAAGTGCCACATGGGTTAAAGCAATAAGGCCTAGGCAGCATCAGTGATATCATGGAGACACCTTTTATGTAGAGCTGCAATAAGTGCAAATTTTCTAAACTAAATGCAGCTTGAAGCAAAGTCAAAAGAAAGGAATGTTAACCAAACGTATGTCAATTATTCTAGTCCACAAAAAGAGGAACAGATTCGGCACTGCTGCACCACCGTGGTCTCTTAAACAAATCTAGAGAGACCCTTCACACACTATATGAACGCTACATACCCCAAGGAACGGGTGCTCAATCCTGAAGGAATATAACAGGTTTAGGACCTGTTGAAGCGCAGGAGCGCGAAAGCGGCCGTCGTCCGCACTCTTTGCATTGATCCCGAGCCCATGCATTTTTATCCATGAAATAAAGACTTCTACTTTTGGTAACGGTAAGTGCCATCCTTTTTTCTGTCATTGTGCTATTGGATAATTGTTCTAGTGCTAGAGTGCAGTACAAAATATTGTGGTCCATAGATGTAGATCAGAGTCTAGAACCGGGCACAATATAGACCAGTCATAACTACTGCTACTGGTTGGTTAGAACTGCAGCCTTGCAGTTCTGGGGTCCTGGGTTCAAATCCCACTAAGGACAAAGTTTCCAAGGGGATTGTATGTTCTCTCCGTGATTGTGTGGGTTTCCTCTGGGAACGTTTTTTTTTTTCCCCAGACTCCAAAAAACATACTGGGCAGGTAGATTGTGAGCCCCAATGGCGACAGTGATAATGTCTGTAAGGCGCTGTGGAATTAATGGCGCTATATAAGGGAGTAAAATAAATAAATGACAATGTTCTCTTGCATCCCCCCTACTATAGGGAATGTCCAGTTTATATTACATGTGTCGATTTGCCAATCATTCTGTGTCTATGGGACAAGATTATATAGTGACCATTGAGAAAACGATATGTACCGTGCCATGTATCAGGCTGGTCGAAGCTCCAGGGGCAATATGCATCACATCCTTGCCACGCAGCAAAGACTGTCTGCTGCCCTGACACAGAACTCCATTGTTCCGTACTTGGCGTCCACTTAAAATAGTGGGTAATTCATTATATTCTGTGATGTTCACAGACGTTACGGATGTTATAAAACGCTCAGTAATCACATACTGTGTCAAGGATATTATACAAAAGTTAAACCACCTCCAAACCGGAGCCGCGATAAAAACTGTTAGGGAATTCCAAAATAACCGGTTTCCAAAAGTGTACACAATCAGTTCCTTTTGCAAGCCGGGATAGTTTTGATTAATGCGCACGGGACCGACTGGTATAATCCCCACCAATCTAACAGTAATCTCTTTTAGGTGAGACATGTTAATCTCATTATTCTCATTTCTTGGCCTATGTTCCCCATAGTTTCCCTGTCTATAGTTGACCATCTATTGTGTGCAGAATAGTGAGTCCTGTACTGAATGCGGATGACCTTCTGGCAGGTTTCCATTTAAAAGGATCTACTAGAAACCACTGGGTTTTTTTTTTTAGATTCACAATTCTATCTCCAGGAAATTTTCAGCATGCTCATTATCATCAGAGGCAGGTGTTATGATAAGGTCACCAAGGAGGATAGCCGGGGAATAAGCAAGGCAACCAGAACACCAGAAAGGTTGGTAACTAAGCGGAATGCAGACCCCTAAAGCTAACAACACAACTAGAATTGGGCGTGGGACGTACCTATGATGCCCTAGATGCCTCGGCACAGCCAAAGAGTTAACTAAGCCTAAACCAAGAAAGGGGAAGCTAAACTGCCCTGGAATAGAACCCAAAAGGAATAGATAGCCCCCAACATATATTGCCGGTGAGATGAGATGAGGCACAAACACAGGCAGATAATAGAGTAAGCAAATGATGGGGCCCAAACTGTCTAGATGGAACAAGACAGGAAAGATACTGTCTGCAATCACCCAAAAAACCCTAAAAAAATCCAACACGTCTGATATGCAAAAATACTGAGGCCACACAACCTCTCCCTCACTAGATAGGCATTCTGGTGTGAACTGGAAGCAAAACAAAAGATACTGATATAACAGGGGACTAGCAATACTGAAGAGACTGACATAAGCTGTAGCATATGAAACGGGGTCTAGCACTGGTCCCAGCAGGGAACAAGGCTGAACCCACACAGCAAAACAGAAAGCAGAGAAAGACAAAAACTGGAACAAATGCAAAAAGATTCCAGCAAACAAATAACTTATCTGAACAATGCAGGACCAAGCAGGGGGCAAGCGGACTTCAAAATGCACAGAAAAATAAATCAAATCACCAGCAACAACTGAAGGAAGCTTGCTGACTTAAACCTTCCCAGCCTGTAACACCTGACCTCCACTCATCCTCTTCAGGTGATTGACTTCTGTCAACCCGACCAGATCCATTACCCTCAGCAACCAGCAGAGGGAACCCAAACTCAGAAGTCAGGTTAAAAAGTGTTCACAACAGGCATGATTACAATGCCATGTAGCACTTCTTTACACAACTGATAACACAGAATTTACCAATCATAGTTGAACCTTCTCCTTTCACAATGACATTTGCACATGCTCATTAGATGCTTCAATTCAAAACATAGGGTTGTGATCTGATCACTGTAGCTTATGTACATGTGTTGTTTCCTGTAACAGGAAGCTAAAGTTAACAAAAAACCTCAGTGACCAGTGTGAAAATTGCAAGATTTGTAGTTTTTATTTGTAATACACATTATGATATGGAAAAAAAACGGCAAAAAAAATAATACATATAGCATAAAAACCTGATTTTAAACGGAAAATCACGGACTTTGTAAAGAAAAAAAAAAATAAGCCTAAGCACTAACAGTCGGGTAGTTGCTACCTTCCTGTCTGTTGTGTCCTGCGCTGTTCTTCCCCAGCACGTAGCGATCACAGACTGCTCCTGCTGGCGATTCAATTGACTCTGCTGACGTCACATCAACAAAGCGGTGGCTTCTTTTCTGCCCTACTATGTCGAAGTGGCATGATTGTCAATCTGCAGAACATTGAAAATCAGCTCCCCAGTTAGCAGGGTTCTGGCTGTCAATCAGAATGATGCTGGAAGTTCCACCCTGGTAATAGAGCAGAGTGGAAAAGAAGTTGCTGCTCTGTCAATATGACGTCAGCAGAGGCAGCTGAATAGTCAGCAGGTGCAATATGTGACCGCACTGTGCTGAGGAAGAATGGCGCCAGGCAGGTAGGCTGCAACTACCAGCCTGTTAGTGCATATAAAAAGTGACCACGATCAGTAGCCATGGCCAAGCTGTTGCTCCATGGCACTTGACCGGAAAACCATGTCCCAGTCCCAGTGTGCTGTTAGGTGTGGGGTGTTTCACACTCACTTGTAGGCTGCAGGCCTCCACCGTCTCCAGGCCTCCATCTTCAGTAGCTGCCACACACAACTCAGGGGACACCAAGTTCATTTTAAGAATCAGAAGATTACTGGACACTTCAAGTTCATCAGATTGTAACATGTTGGAAAGGGCATAACACTTCTTGTTCCATATTTCCTTAGCTCAATACAGATTCAGCCCTACCATCCATTCCTCCTGGACTATCCCTTTGCCTACTGGCTCCATCAGCCCCAGGGATTTCCTGTCCAGTCCTGCACTGCATCCCATTTCCGTTTCCCTGTGAGCCAGAGGACACGATGTGCCCTTTAGGTGATAACCTGAACGAAATCTTATTTAATGAAGGAAAGTCTAAAAAACCCTGCTGAGGTGTTCACAATCCTCTTGCAATAGGACAAGCTGGATGGCAACAAAAAAAGTGTTAGTAATATCCCAAAAGTAATAGGAATGAAACAATAACTTTTAACCATGCCAAAGGAGTTGAAAAGAAAAGTCTTGATTGAGGAAAAGAAGGGCTCGATTCTGGCTTTACTAGCAGAGGGATACAGTGAAGCATCATGTTGCCTCCATCCTTAAAATTTCTAAGACGGCAGTCCATTACAACATGGTCAAGCAGCAGACATTGGGGACAACAAAGCTACAGACCGGCAGAGGGTGAAAACGACTCTCCACTAACCAGGATGATCATCATCTTATTCAAATGTCACTCAGCAACCGCAGGATGACATCAAGTGACCTACAAAAGGAATGGCAAATGGCAGCTGGGGTGACGTGCACAGCAAGAACAGTTCATAACAGGCTCCTAAAGGCAGGGCTCAAGTCATGTAAAGCTAGAAAAAAGCCTTTCATCAATGAGAAGCAAAGTGGAGCCAGGCTGAAGTTTGCCAAAGACCATAAGGATTGGACCATAGAGGACTGGAGTAAGGTAATCTTCTCTGATGAGTCTAATTTTCAGCTTTGCCCAACACCTCGTCATCTAATGGATAGACTGAGACCTGGAGAGGCGTACAAGCCACAGTGTCTTGCACCCGTGAAATTTGGTGGAGGATCGGTGATGATCTGAGGATGCTTCAGCAAGGCTGGAATTGGGCAGGTTAATCTTTGCGAAGGACGTATGAATGAAGCCGCATACAAGGTTACCCTGGAAAAACAGTTGATTCCTTCTGCTCAGGCAATGTTGCCCAACTCTAAGGACTGGTTTTTCCAGCAGGATAATGCGCCATGCCACACAGCTAGGTCAATCAATGTGTGGATGAAGGACCACCACATTAAATCCCTGTCATGGCCAGCCCAATCTCCAGACCTGAACCCTATTGAAAACTTCTGGAATGTAATCAAGAGGAAGATGAATAGTCACAAGCGATCAAAGAAGAAATGCTTACATTTTTAAGCCAGGAGTGGCATAAGGTCACCCAAAAGCAGTGTGAAAGACTGGTGGAAAGCATGCCAAGACGCATGAAAGCTGTGATTAAAAATCATGGTCATTCCACAAAATATTGATTTCTGAACTCTTCCTGAGTTAAAACATTAGTATTGGTGTTTCTAAATAATTATGAACTTGCTTTCATAGCATTATTTGAGGTCTGCAAGCACTGCATTTTTTTGTTTTTTCGACCATTTCTCATTTTCTAAAAATAAATACAAAATTTGTTGCTTGGAAATTCGGAGACATGTTGTCAGTACTTTATAGAATATAAAAGCAATTTACATTTTACTCAAAAATATACCTGTAAAGAGAAAAATCAGACAAACTGAAAATGTTGCAGTGGTCTCTTAATTTTTTGCCACAGCTGTATATGTTTTACCCTGAAACACTGCACCATTTCAGAGAAAATATAGTTTGAAAAGCCGGCCGAGGACTATACTTCTCAGATGTCTAGTCCAAGGCGGGTATAAGGGATCTAACCAGAAGTACATTTTGTAAAAACACCATATGGTGGTTCACAGTGGGTTTATATCTGAGACTTATTTTAGCACCTTATATAAGGTTTTGTACTTTTTGTATACATTTAATGTATGTAAATTGGTGATACTGTAGGCATGTTCGCACATATGGCCCTATGGAGATCTACGTCTTCATGCATAATAAAGGGAGTGTGTTTCCTCAAAAACATAGTGGGTTGGAGACAAGGTCTCAATGAGAGAGGGGGCTTCAGTGGTCTCTATTTAAAATGTGATTACACTGTATGCAAAAGAAATTTCCTGGTAAAGAAAGGACAAGTTCTTGTTTGACTATTGGAGCCTAAATAGTTTATCGTAAAAGGGTTGTCCGGCCTTAGGCTACAAGACTGCAGCGCTGCATGCTGTGAGAATTCTCTGGTGTCTGCAATGCAAGAGGGCAGTCATGAGACCACAATTGTGCGATTTGTATACTTCCGGCTACATTCCAACTAAACATGTCATGCCTCGCTTAATACACTTGCATTGAGCAAGGTCCGGCTCGTCTAGTCGGCATGTGACCGCATGTAGGCAAATCGCCACAGGAGAATCCTCACAGCACACAGGATGCGCGATGTGAGGATTCACACAGCGTGACTGCAGACTTGTACCCTAAGGCCAAACAATCCCTTTAAATAGGCCCAGTACCGTACTTGAACCTGAGAATTATGGACTCTGACCAAACGCTGTGAGCTCTGGTGACATGGTGCAGTTATGTGCACTATCAGTCAGGTGTAATATGTGTTTGGATAGACAGTATAATAAGTGAATGCGACATAAACTGAGAAATAATAATTTACACAATTTCACGTTTACGGATTTGCACTTGCGATGACCAGAACATTGTAGTAAGTTGTATTGTCTATCTAAAAAAAAATATACTGGCCTTGTATCAGACATATCAGACAGCACAGCTGGAGCACAATACTAGGATGCTGGAGGAGATTACACATAAAATCAGAATTTACAGGAGATTCGGGACTGCGGGAAATGACATCACTGTGAGTAATACGAAAGTGTTATTCCTGAACTGGCTCCATTAATCATTGCCATGACCTGGGAGTAACATGCATACCAAATCCTCACTCAAGGCGTGCGTAGAATATCTGGCCTGGCAGACGTTATTCTAACCCTTGCTCTGGGCTTGATGTGAATCTAAGAAATGTAGTCATATTGAACTAGTCTCTACCATAGCCAGAGTACTGTCAATCACCTACAGTGGTGCTAACAGAAGTTGGCCGGGAGCAGTGTCAAATTAGCCTCATCTATGAATATATTCCCGAGCGGGATCTTTAAAGTAAATCTTCTCTGGTTGTCCTCTTTAAATATCTGTCTGATGACCTTTACCAATATCAACATTTTCTTCTCTGAATCTGAGATCATTCTGCCTTTTTACTTCTCTTGATGTGGTTTTCCTCGTAGACTTGTGAAGCCTTTTCCAGCTGTACTCAGCCCATTTAGACATTAAGATAAACCTCAGAACATGAAATAGTCAATAAATATATTCAACTAGCTGAAGAGCCCCGCGCTGCCCGGGCATAGTAACTAACTGTGGTTAGTTATAACAAATTATAATTATCCTCCATCCCATAGTCCCGTGCCCATATACCCATAATACATATCCTCCATCCCATAGGCCGGTGCCCATATACCCATCATACATATCCTCCATCCCATAGGCCGGTGCCCATATACCCATCATACATATCCTCCATCCCATAGTCCCGTGCCCATATACCCATCATACATATCCACGATCCCATAGTTCCGTGCCCATATACCCATAATACATATCCTCCATCCCATAGTCCCGTGCCCATATACCCATCATACATATCCTCCATCCCATAAGCCGGTGCCGATATACCCATCATACATATCCTCCATCCCATAGTCGAGTGCCCATATACCCATCACACATCCTCCATCCCATAGTCCCGTGCCCATATACCCATCATACATATCCGTCATCCCATAGTCCCGTGCCCATATACCCATCATACATATCCACCATCCCATAGTCCCGTGCCCATATACCCATCATACATATCCTCCATCCCATAGTCGAGTGCCCATATACCCATCACACATCCTCCATCCCATAGTCGAGTGCCCATATACCCATCACACATCCTCCATCCCATAGTCCTGTGCCCATATACTCATCTTTCATATCCATCATCCCATAGGCCGGTGCCCATATACCCATCATACATATCCTCCATCCCATAGTCGAGTGCCCATATACCCATCATATATATCCTCCATCCCATAGTAGAGTGCCCATATACCCATCACACATCCTCCATCCCATAGTCCCGTGCCCATATACCCATCATACATATCCACCATCCCATAGGCCCGTGCCCATATACCCATCATACATATCCTCCATCCCATAGTCGAGTGCCCATATACCCATCATACACATCCTCCATCCCATAGTAGAGTGCCCATATACCCATCACACATCCTCCATCCCATAGTCCCGTGCCCATATACCCATCATACATATCCGTCATCCCATAGTCCCGTGCCCATATACCCATCATACATATCCACCATCCCATAGTCCCGTGCCCATATACCCATCATACATATCCTCCATCCCATAGTCGAGTGCCCATATACCCATCACACATCCTCCATCCCATAGTCGAGTGCCCATATACCCATCACACATCCTCCATCCCATAGTCCTGTGCCCATATACTCATCTTTCATATCCATCATCCCATAGGCCGGTGCCCATATACCCATCATACATATCCTCCATCCCATAGTCGAGTGCCCATATACCCATCATATATATCCTCCATCCCATAGTAGAGTGCCCATATACCCATCACACATCCTCCATCCCATAGTCCCGTGCCCATATACCCATCATACATATCCACCATCCCATAGGCCCGTGCCCATATACCCATCATACATATCCTCCATCCCATAGTCGAGTGCCCATATACCCATCATACACATCCTCCATCTCATAGTAGAGTGCCCATATACCCATCACACATCCTCCATCCCATAGTCCCGTGCCCATATACCCATCATACATATCCGTCATCCCATAGTCCCGTGCCCATATACCCATCATACATATCCACCATCCCATAGTCCCGTGCCCATATACCCATCATACATATCCTCCATCCCATAGTCGAGTGCCCATATACCCATCACACATCCTCCATCCCATAGTCGAGTGCCCATATACCCATCACACATCCTCCATCCCATAGTCCAGTGCCCATATACCCATCACACATCCTCCATCCCATAGTCCAGTGCCCATATACCCATCATACATATCCGCCATCCCATAGTCCAGTGCCCATATACCCATCACACATCCTCCATCCCATAGTCAACCATTATGACATCATAATGAGCGGCGGGGCTTGCAACCTATGCTGAATCAGCGTCTCCATGGCAACCATTATGACATCATAATGAGGGGCGGGGCTTGATACACACACTTTTTCCCCATTATGTAGATAGGGGCAAAATTGTTTGGTGAATTGGAACGCGCGTGGTTAAAATTTTGCCTCACAACATAGCCTATGACGCTCTCAGGGTCCAGACGTGACTGTGCCACATTTTGTGGCTGTAGCTGCGACGGTGCGGATGCCAATCCCGGACATACACACACACACACACACACACACACACACACACACACACACACACACACACACACACACACACCTACATACACACACTTGAGCTTTATATCTTAGATTTACCTTAACCCACAATTGAATTTCTGTCCTGGCTGCCTACGCTAGATTGTTCTTGTAATTCTACAGCTCTCGTCATTACAAGGCAGAAATCTTTGTGTCTGGGGAATGCCTTCATGAATAATTTGGGGGGGGGCAGGGAAGGGACTACTTGTAGGAGGCAAGTAATAATATGAATAATCTGCACATTGTGTTCTCATGTAGATTGATTTAGCTATGTGAGCAGTCTATTCGCAGACGCCTCACCCAAGAACGTAGTAACATTTCACTTCATGAAGAACTAATATGACTCCACTTATCAGCATTAATCTGTACAAGTCTTGTATATATCCTTCCAAGGTAGTTATGCTGCTTACTGGATATGAATATGGATGTATACAACATGTTCAGAACTATTGTTACACCTACAGGAGCTTTTATAACATCCCGTTCTACATCCATAGACATTAATATGGAGTTAGTCCCCACTTTGCAGTTATAACAGCTCCCACTCTTCTGGGAAGGCTTTCTACAAGACTTTGGGGTTTATGTGGGATTTTTTCCCATTTATCCAGAAGCGTAATCGCGAGGTCAGACTCTGATGTTGGAGGAGAGGGCCGGACTCACAATCTCTATTCTTGTTCATCCCAAAAGTGTTTGATGGAGTTGAGCTCAGGGCTCGGTGCAGACAGTCACGTTCTTCGACACCAAACTCCCCCAACCATGTCTTTATGGACCTTGCTTCATGCACTTGGGCACAGTCAAGGAAAAGAAAAGGACGTTCTCCAAACTGTTCCCACAAAGTTGGAACTTACAATTACCCAAAATATTTTGGTATGTTGAAGCCTTAAGATTTCCCTTCATGGAAACTAAGGGGATGACCCATGAAAAACAAGTCCATAAGCGCACTACCTCCTTTGCCAAAATGTACAGTTGGCCCAAAGCAGTCACGCAGGTGAAGAGCTCTTGGCATTCCCCAAGCAAGAGTCATACAGTATATCAGATTACCAGATAGAGAAGCGTGATCTGTCACCCCACATAATACGTCTCCATTGGTCTTATGAGCCCATTTTTGGATAGGAAAACAGTCGCATTGTGATGGTTTGATATGTGGCCTCCTAGGATTTAGCAACGGACAAATATGCTTAATTCAAATATAATGTAAGAAAAAAATGTTTATAAGAATAGGAATTGCACAAATGGATAAAAAAAATGTATGAAAGCCTTGGTATAATTCGCCTGTGATACAATCCACTACTCTGAATCTGAGGGCATCTTACTTTGACATTTGTGCCAGTGCCTGTTCCATCAATCTCTGTTTCGCCTGGCGGGCAATGCTGGGCGAAAATATAGTAGCCCTGTTTAACTCCTGGGACTTGTGGTTCTTCCCAGGCTGGAAGCTTAGGGGTTGACTCAGGGTTAATTATTGTTACTCCCTTCAGTCGGCTCTAGGTGAGGCTGCTCTCTATTTAAATTCCTGAGAATCAGTTTCCAGTGTCCGTTATAGTGAATACTACTCCGGTAATCTGGTTCCTAATTTTGTCTGTTTTGCCTGTAGTTACCTAATTCTAACTTTCGTCCAATGTCTGATGATTCTCCTGCCTAAAGATTCTGCCTCTGACTTTGACCTCCAGTTACCAACATCGCATAACCACTCTTCTTGCTGTCAGCTTGCCCCACCAGCCAGCAGCCGACTCCGTAATCCCAACCCACCAATGATGTGTATGCAGACATTAAAGAACAGCAGACTTTATATACATATGGTCAATAAGGTTTTATTTCTGTTTCAGTATGTATCCATCAATCATTTATGATTATGCACTTTCTCAATAAAACAGAAAAAATAAAGGATTGGGGAATTTATAGGATGGTATTTGCTCACTCCGTAAATCACTGGAAGCATCTAATATAGGGCAAGAAACGGCACTAGTCAACTAAGGATTTGTGTCGGCACTTTGCATGGGGTAATGATTGTCAGAATGATCATTCTCCATGAAAACCAAGCGATCAAAAGGCAGAAGATAAAATGCTGGTGTGACGTAGAATGCAGATTCTACAAGCATAACAATGTAGGATGTAAGGCCGCGAGGACAGGGTCCCATCCCCTCCGTACCTGTCTGTCACTACTATTTTGTTCATTTTGTTTTAACCCCTTGTCATGTACAGCATCAGGGAATTAATGATGCTATAAAATAAAGAATAATAACAGGAGGGGAGACAAGTATATGTACAGTAGTCACGACCGATGCTACACGACAGTAACCCATCACTCCTTTTGTCCTCCATCGATGCTCCCTATGGGTAGTTTATGTGCCTGTGTTCAGGACCTACTGTATTAATTGCAGGGATCTTCTTTCCTGTACCCCAAGGATCAGACAGTGACATCCATTAATGAGCAGATACGAGGTGCACAGCATTCACAGTCAGTGAGCTTTATGTTTGGAAACGGAATTCCCAACGAAACAAGAAATCCTTACAACCAATGCTATATCTGTGTTTAGCAAAGAGGGTCCAGCTCTGCGGGGAAATGTAAGCAACAAGCGCGACTCTAACTTCATAATTAGTGGATTGCTATAATTTATCACAAATTACCCAAACATATGACACAGTGGCTAAAATATTTTCATTTGTGCGGGAATGATGTTTATTATTTGTCATATACCTAAGCAGTGCGCTAATTTGCCAAAACTGCACTTAAAGTGAAGCTGCATCCACTTTAAACCTTATAATAGTAAATTGAGTGAGGATGTTGTGATGCTTTCGGGACATTCCTGACACTTTCCCCATTCGCAGAATACTTGCTGTGCCCACATAACGTGCACTGGTGGGATCTTGGTTTACAGTGAAGGCATTATTACAGAGCACCTGTCACCAGGTGAAAAATGTCAAATTTTTGCTCCTATTTCATTCCAGCTGCTTCCTTGAATATTCAATTTTTATTTTGTAAATCTGTCATACTGTTCCAGAGATATGGGCCTTCTTATTTAACGCTGTTTTTTATGGTCTTTTCAAAGGGGGGCGTGTCTCACAAGGTTCTTTGGGGGCGTGTCTGTAGGGTAATAATGCAGAGCAGCCTATCAGCAACGCCCTGTTGGTAAAGACCATAAGAATCAGCACTAAATAAAAAGGCTCGTATCTCTGTAGCCGTATGGCAGATTTAGAAAAAAAGATGGAATATTGAGGAGAGCAGCGAGAATAAACTAAGAACATCTGACCAGTTTTGACCTGGTAACAGGTCCTCTTTAACCCCTTTTCAACCTCAGACGTATTGGGACGGTTGAGATTGCCGCCCCGTTTTCTGCGGTCTCTGGCAATGAGCCCGCGACTTTTGCGGAAATGTCGGCTGATCCCATTAGCTGTCATGTGCCCCTAACAGCCGCGGGTGGAATCGCAATCCATCCACGGCTGTTAACATGTTAAATGCCTCTGTCAATCTCTGACAGCGTTATTTAAAGGGAATTGTTGTGAGCTCATTTTTGGGTTTGCCTCTGGCTTCTGGTGAGGGTTATGGAGCTGGCTGTGTTGACAGAGGAATAGTGAGTTCTCTATCTGGACTCCCTCTGTTGGTGAAGGGAGGTAATTAAGCTGATCTAAATGGCAGAGACCGACCACCTGAGGAAGAGGACTGTGATTGGACATCAGGAATTTCTGATTGGATTTAAGACAGCCGACTCCCTAGTTTCTTGCTGGTGATTTCTCCTGACTGTGGCTTCTGGTTTCCAGTTTGGTTCCTGCCTTCTTAAAGCTAAGTTTTCTCTGCTATTGTTCATATGAGTTTTCGTCTGGTTTACTTAGTTTTTGTGTTCAGCCAGCCCTGGCTGGGACTGGGCTGAATTCCCATTTTGTCTCTGATCAGTTGATCTCTTTTGCTCTGTCTTCAGAATATACCTGAGTGCTGATATAGGGAATTGAAGTCTAGCGACTTCAGGGCCTTTTTCTATCAGACGTGTTGGACATTTTTTGGCAGGGTTTTTTGCGTGATTGCAGACAGCAGCTTTTCTTTCCTGTCTTTTCTAGTTAGTAAGGGCCCCATCGTTTGCTCAGCCTATCTTTCTATCTGTTTTTGTGTTTTCATCTTGTTTCACCGACAATACATGTTGGGGGCTGTCTATTGCTTTGGGGTCTGCTCTGGGGCAGTTTACATTTTCCCTTTCTTTAGGCTTATTTAGTTCTCCAGCCGTGATGAGGCGTCTAGGACCACCGTAGGCACGCTCCACGGCTACTGCTAGTTGTGTGGATAGGATCAGGGGTCTGCAATCCGCTAGTTACCAACCTCTCCGGTTTTCTGGGCTTAACTTGCTTTTTGTTTTTTCCTCCTCGGTGACTCATTCATAACAGAATCACCAGCCATACCGCAGATTCTAGGGTACTCAAAAGCAGGAGAGAATTGTAAAAAAAAAAAAAAAAAGTGTCGGAATTTTTTTTTTTTTTATATGTATATTTTCTCCTCTTTTTCTCTGGGGCCGTAGGAGGATTTTTTTTTTCCTCTTTGATGGAGATTAAGCAATTGTCTGATCGTGTGGAGCAGCTTGCTGCTGAAGTGCGGGGAATGTCCGCCTATCTCACTCATTCACATGCTGTTGAACCAAAGATCCCTACTCCTGATGTGTTTTTTGGGGATCGATCTAAATTTTTGAATTTTAAGAATAATTGTAAATTATTTGCCTTGAAGCCTAACTCATCAGAGAGCTCTGCGCAGCAGGTTAAAATTGTCATCTCCTTGCTGCGCGGCAATCCCCAGGATTGGGTGTTTTCTTTGACACCTGAAGATCCTGTTTTGACTAATGTGGATGCATTTTTTCAAGCCTTGGGGTTGTTATATGATGAACCTAATGCTATTGATCAAGCTGAGAGAGCCCTATTGGCACTGAACCAGGGTCAGGATCCTGCAGAGTTATACTGTCAGAAATTCCGAAAGTGGGCGGTCCTTACTACATGGAATGATAGTGCATTGGCAGCTCTCTTTCGGAAGGGTTTGTCAGAAACTTTAAAAGATACTATGGTGGGATTTCCTGTTCCCTCTGGTCTTGACGATTCTATGTCATTAGCCATTCAAGTTGATCGGCGTTTACGTGAACGCAAGACTACACGGGAGGCGCTGCCACCTTTTGAACAAATGTCTGAACCTATGCAATGTGATAGAGTTTTGTCTAGGGCGCAACGTCAGGAGTTTAGAAGGCGTAATAAGCTATGTTTTTTCTGTGGAGATGCCTCTCATGTTATTTCTGTCTGCCCTAAACAAGAGAAACGTTTTACACACACATTTGCTGTGGGTGGTGTACAACCTAAGTTTCTTTTGGCAATTACTCTGATCTGCTCCTTATCCACATTTTCCGCGAAGGCTTTTGTGGATCCAGGAGCGGCCTTGAATCTGATGGACTTGGATTTTGCTAAACGTTGTGGTTTTCCTATGCCACCTCTGCGGACGCCTATTCCTTTGAGGGGTATTGATGCTACTCCTTTGGCGAATAAACCTCACTTTTGGACCCAGGTGATAATGTGGGTCGCCCCAGACCACCAAGAAAATTGCAGATTTTTGGTGTTGCATAATTTACATGATACCATTGTTCTGGGTTTTCCCTGGTTGCAAATCCATAATCCGGTTTTGGATTGAAAATCTGTGTCTGTGGTGAGTTGGGGTTGTCGGTGTGCTCTTGGCGACACTCCTGTTTTCTCCACCTCTCCCCAGTTGCATGATGTTCCTGACTATTTGGCTGATTTTTATGATGTATTTAGTGAGAGCAAGTCTGCGTCTTTGCCTCCTCATAGGAGTTATGACTGTGCAATTGAGTTGAGACCTGGGTGTAAATTTCCCAAGGGTCGACTTTTCAATTTATCTGTACCCGAACACGAGGCTATGTGATCTTATATTAAGGAGTCGTTGGAGAAGGGTCATATTAGACCATCCTCTTCGCCCTTAGGTGCTGTTTTTTTTTTCGTGGCCAAGAAAGATGGTTCATTAAGGCCTTGTATTGACTATCGTTCCCTCAACAAAATTAAGGTTAAATATCAGTATCCGTTACCCCTGATTTCTGATTTATTCTCCAGAGTTAAAGGTGCTTGCTGGTTTACTAAGCTTGACCTCAGGGGGGCGTATAATCTTATTCGCATCAAGCATGGGGATGAATGGAAGACGGCGTTAAATACTCCGGAGGGACATTTTGAGTACCTGGTGATGCCTTTTGGGCTCACTAATGCCCCTTCTGTCTTCCAATCCTTCATGAATGATATTTTCCTGGACTTTGTGGATACGTTTTTGATCATCTATCTGGATGATATTTTGATCTTTTCCAGGGATTGGGATTCTCATGTGGAACATGTTCGGACTGTGTTCCGGATTTTGAGAGTGAATTCCTTGTATGTTAAGGGATCAAAGTGCCTTTTTGGTGTACAGAGGATTTCATTTTTGGGATTTATTTTGTCCCCGTCAACTATTGAAATGGACCCGGCCAAGGTACAGGCCATTTATGATTGGGTTCAACCCACTTCTTTAAAGGCTCTCCAGAAGTTTTTGGGTTTTGCTAATTTTTATCGTAAATTTATAGCTAATTTTTCTGGTATTGCTAAATCACTGACTGATTTAATTAAGAAGGGTGCTGATGTGCTGAATTGGTCGTCAGAGGCTGTTTCGGCCTTTCAGGAGCTGAAGCGGAGGTTCACTTCTGCTCCGGTTTTGCGGCAACCTGATGTCTCACTTCCTTTTCAGGTGGAGGTAGACGCTTCAGAGATTGGTGCAGGAGCTGTTTTGTCCCAAAAAGATCCGGTGACGTCTAAAATGAATCCCTGTGCCTTCTTTTCCTGAAAGTTCTCCCCATCTGAACGCAACTATGATGTGGGGAATCGGGAATTGTTAGCTATGAAATGGGCATTTGAGGAATGGAGACATTGGTTGGAGGGAGCTAGACATCAAGTTGTGGTCCTCAATGACCACAAGAATTTGATTTACCTTGAGTCGGCCAAACGCTTGAATCCTAGACAGGCTAGGTGGTCCTTGTTTTTTACGCGTTTTGATTTTGTGGTCTCCTTTCTTCCAGGCACTAAGAATGTTAAGGCAGACGCCCTTTCTAGGAGTTTCTTTGCTGATTCTCCTATTGTGACCAAGCCTACTACCATCCTAGGTGAGGGGGTAGTTCTTTCTGCCATCTCGCCCGATTTGAGACGTGCTCTGGAAGAATTTCAGGAGGACAAACCTGAGCGTTGTCCTATGGGAAAATTCTATGTTCCTGACCAGTGGAGGAAGAGAGTGATGTCTGAAATTCATTGCTCCGCATTGGCTGGTCATCCAGGTATTTTTGGTACCAGAGATTTGGTGAGTCGGTTTTTTTGGTGGCCTGCCTTATCTCGTGATGTCAGGAATTTTGTGCAGTCCTGTGGGACTTGTTCCCGGTCTAAACCCTGTTCTCGCTCTAGTGGGTTGTTGATGCCCTTGCTGGTGCCTAAGCCATGGACCCATATTTCAATGGATTTTATTTCTGATCTTCCTGTCTCTCAGAGAATGACTGTTATCTGGGTGATTTGTGATAGATTCTCTAAAATGGTCCAACTTGTACCACTCCCAAAGTTGCCATCTTCCTCAGAGTTGTTACCCTTGTTTTTACAACAGGTGGTTCTGTTGCATGGGATTCCTGAGAACATTGTATCGGACAGAGGAGTTCAGTTTGTTTCCAGACTCTGGAAAGCCTTTTGTTCTAAGCTGGGAATTCAGTTGTCCTTCTCCTCTGCGTTTCACCCTCAGACCAATGGGCAGACGGAGAGAACAAACCAGACTTTGGAGTCCTTTTTGAGATGTTTTATATCTGCTGATCAGGATGATTGGGTTTCATGTTTGCCCTTGGCCGAATTCGCTTTAAATAATAGAGCTAGTTCTGCCACCTTGATGTCCCCCTTTTTCTGTAACTTTGGGTTTCATCCTCAATTTTCTTCAGGGCAAGTGGAATCTTCAGCCTGCCCAGGTGTTGACACTGTGGTAGTGAGAATGCAGCAGATTTGGGACCAAGTAGTGGATAAGTTGTCTCTCTCCCAGGAAAAGGCCCAGCGGTTTTCTAACCGGCATAGGACCATTGGTCCCGGTTTAAAGTGGGTGATATGGTTTGGTTGTCATCAAAGAATATCTCTATGAAGGTGGCTTCTCCAAAGTTCAAGCCAAGATTTATTGGACCTTACAAGATTTTGGAGATTCTTAATCCGGTTTCTTTTCGATTTGGCTCTTCCTGTTACGTTTAAGATCCATAACGTGTTTCATAAGTCGCTGTTGAAGAGATATGTTGAGCCAGTAGTTCCTATGGCGGCACCTCCTGACCCTATATTGGTTAAAGGTAATGTGGAATATGAGGTAGAGAAAATACTGGATTCTCGTCTGGCTAGACGGAGACTCCAGTATTTGGTCAAGTGGAAGGGTTATGGCCAGGAGGACAATTCTTGGGTCTCTGCCTCTGATATTCATGCCGATAGATTGGTTCGTGCTTTTCATCGGGCCCATCCTGATCGGCCCGGTGGCGTGGATGAGGGTTCGGTGACCCCTCCTCAAGGGGGGGGTACCGTTGTGAGCTCATTTTCGGGTTTGCCTCTGGCTTCTGGTGAGGGTTATGGAGCTGGCTGTGCTGACAGAGGAGTAGTGAGTTCTCTATCTGGACTGACTCTGGTGAAGGGTGGTAATGAAGCTGATCTAAATGGCAGACACCGATCACCTGAGGAAGAGGACTGTGATTGGAGATCCGGAATTTCTGATTGGATTTAAGGCAGCAGACTCCCTAGTTTCCTGCTGGTGATTTCTCCTGACTGTGGCTTCTGGTTTCCAGTTTGGTTCCTGCCTTCTTAAAGTTAAGTTTTCTCTGCTATTGTTCATGAGTTTTCGTCTGGTTTACTTAGTTTTTGTTTTCAGCCATCCCTGGCTGGGACTGAGCTGAATTCCCATTATGTCTCTGATCAGTTGATCTCTTTTGCTCTGTCTTCAGAATATACCCGAGTGCTGATATAGGGAATTGAGGTCTAGCGACTTCAGGGCCTTTTTCTATCAGACGTGTTGGACATTTTTCGGCAGGGTTTTTTGCGTGATTGCAGACAGCTTTTCTTTCCTGTCTTTTCTAGTTAGTGAGGGCCCCATCGTTTGCTCAGCCTATCTTTCTATCTGTGTTTGTGTTTTCATCTTGTTTCACCGACAATACATGTTGGGGGCTGTCTATTGCTTTGGGGTCTGCTCTGGGGCAGTTTAGATTTTCCCTTTCTTTCTTAAGGCTTATTTGGTTCTGCGGCCGTGATGAGGCATCTAGGACCACCGTAGGCACGCTCCACGGCTACTACTAATTGTGTGGATAGGATCAGGGGTCTGCAATCCGCTAGTTACCAACCTCTCCAGTTTTCTGGGCTTAGCTTGCTTTTTGTTTTTTCCTCCTCGGTGACTCATTCATAACAGGGAATATTTCACCCCATTTTCGGCCTATAAGATGCGGCCACCGCCATCAGGGGCTACATGCTGTAGATAAGCCCCCGATCTAACCTGAAAGATAAGAAAAACGAGTTATACTACACTCACCAGGGGGCGGGGGCGGTGGGTGTCGCGGTCCGGGTCCTCCCATCTTCTAGCGATGTCGTCCCCTTCTTACTTCTGCCAGTCCTGCGCAGACGCACTTTCTCTGCCCTGTTGAGGGCAGAATAATATACTGCAGTGCGCAGGCACCAGCAAAGGTCAGACAAGTCCGGCACCTGCGCACTGCATTACTTACAGAGAAAGTATGCCTGCGCAGGAGCCGCAGCAGAAAGAGGACGTCATCGTATGAAGATGGGAGGCGCCGGACCGGACCCTCGGGTGAGTATAATCTAACTTGTTTTTCTTATCTTTCAGGTTACATCGGGGGCTTAGCTACAGCATTACAGAATGCGCCACACAGCCCACCTCAGCCCCTATCTCTGTACATGGAGCAGTGCATGCCTGGTCCCAGAGCCCACCTCAGCCCCTATCTCTGTACATGGAGCAGTGCATGCCCAGCTCCAGAGCCAACCTCAGCCCCTATCTCTATACATGGAGCAGTGCATGCCCAGCCACAGAGCCCACCTCAGCCCCTATCTCTGTACATGGAGCAGTGCATGCTTGGTCCCAGAGCCCACCTCAGCCCCTATCTCTATACATGGAGCAGTGCATGCCCAGCCACAGAGCCCACCTCAGCCCCTATCTCTATACATAGAGCAGTACATGCCGGGCCACAGAGCCCACCTCAGCCCCTATCTCTGTACATGGAGCAGTGCATGCCTGGTCCCATAGCCCACCTCAACCCCTATCTCTGTACATGGAGCAGTGCATGCCCGGCCACAGAGCCCACCTCAGCCCCTATCTCTATACATGGAGCAGTACATGCCGGGCCCCAGAGCCCACCTCAGCCCCTATCTCTATACATGGAGCAGTGTATGCCCGGCCACAGAGCCCACCTCAACCCCTATCTCTGTACATAGAGCAGTGCATGCCCGGCCACAGAGCCCACCTCAGCCCCTATCTCTATACATGGAGCAGTACATGCCTGGCCACAGAGCCCACCTCAGCCCCTATCTCTGTACATGGAGCAGTACATGCCCAGCCACAGAGCCCACCTCAGCCCCTATCTCTATACATGGAGCAGTGCATGCCCAGCCACAGAGCCCACCTCAGCCCCTATCTCTATACATGGAGCAGTGCATGCCGGGCCCCAGAGCCCACCTCAGCCCCTAATCTCTGTACATGGAGAAGTACATGCCTGGCCAAAGAGCTCACCTCAGCCCCTATCTCTGTACATGGAGCAGTACATGCCGGGCCACAGAGCCCACCTCAGCCCCTATCTCTGTACATGGAGCAGTACATGCCGGGCCCCAGAGCCCACCTCAGTCCCTATCTCTATACATGGAGCAGTACATGCCCGGCCACAGAGCCCACCTCAGCCCCTATCTCTATACATGGAGCACTGCATGCCCGACTACAGAGCCCACCTCAGCCCCTATCTCTATACATGGAGCAGTACATGCCCAGCCACAGAGCCCACCTCAGCCCCTATCTCTATACATGTAGCAGTACATGCCTGGCCCCAGAGCCCACCTCAGCCCCTATCTCTGTACATGGAGCAGTACATGCCTGGCCCCAGAGCCCACCTCAGCCCCTATCTCTGTACATGGAGCAGTACATGCCGGGCCCCAGAGCCCACCTCATCCCCTATCTCTGTACATGGAGCAGTACATGGCCGGCCACAGAGCCCACCTCAGCCCCTATCTCTATACATGGAGCAGTACATGCCCGGCCACAGAGTCCACCTCAGTCCCTATCTCTATACATGGAGCAGTACATGCCCGGCCACAGAGCCCACCTCAGCCCCTATCTCTATAAATGGAGCAGTACATGCCGGGCCACAGAGCCCACCTCAGCCCCTATCTCTATACATGGAGCAGTGCATGCCGGGCCCCAGAGCCCACCTCAGCCCCTATCTCTATACATGGAGCAGTGCATGCTGGGCCCCAGAGCCCACCTCAGCCCCTATCTCTATACATGGAGCAGTGCATGCCGGGCCCCAGAGCCCACCTCAGCCCCTATCTCTATACATGGAGCAGTGCATGCCCGGCCACAGAGCCCACCTCAGCCCCTATCTCTATACATGGAGCAGTGCATGCCGGGCCCCAGAGCCCACCTCAGCCCCTATCTCTATACATGGAGCAGTGCATGCCCGACTACAGAGCCCACCTCAGCCCCTATCTCTATACATGGAGCAGTACATGCCCGGCCACAGAGCCCACCTCAGCCCCTATCTCTGTACATGGAGCAGTACATGCCCGGCCACAGAGCCCACCTCAGCTCCTATCTCTGTACATGGAGCAGTGCATGCCGGGCCCCAGAGCCCACCTCAGCCCCTATCTCTATACATGGAGCAGTGCATGCCCGGCCACAGAGCCCATCTCAGCTCCTATCTCTGTACATGGAGCAGTGCATGCCGGGCCCCAGAGCCCACCTCAGCCCGTATCCCTATACATGGAGCAGTGCATGCCCGGCCACAGAGCCCACCTCAGCCCCTATCTCTATACATGGAGCAGTGCATGCCGGGCCCCAGAGCCCACCTCAGCCCCTATCTCTATACATGGAGCAGTACATGCCCGGCCACAGAGCCCACCTCAGCCCCTATCTCTGTACATGGAGCAGTACATGCCCGGCCACAGAGCCCACCTCAGCTCCTATCTCTGTACATGGAGCAGTGCATGCCGGGCTCCAGAGCCCACCTCAGCCCCTATCTCTATACATGGAGCAGTGCATGCCCGGCCACAGAGCCCACCTCAGCTCCTATCTCTGTACATGGAGCAGTGCATGCCGGGCCCCAGAGCCCACCTCAGCCCCTATCTCTGTACATGGAGCAGTACATGCCCGGCCACAGAGCCCACCTCAGCTCCTATCTCTGTACATGGAGCAGTGCATGCAGGGCCCCAGAGCCCACCTCAGCCCCTATCTCTGTACATGGAGCAGTACATGCCCAGCCCCAGAGCCCACCTCAGCCCCTATCTCTGTACATGGAGCAGTGTATGCCCGGCCACAGAGCCCACATCAGCCCCTATCTCTGTACATGGAGCAGTACATGCCCGGCCCCAGAGCCCACCTCAGCCCCTATCTCTATACATGGAGCAGTGTATGCCCGGCCACAGAGCCCACCTCAGCCCCTATCTCTGTACATGGAGCAGTACATGCCCGGCCACAGAGCCCACCTCAGCCCCTATCTCTATACATGGAGCAGTGCATGCCCAGCCACAGAGCCCACCTCAGCCCCTATCTCTATACATGGAGCAGTACATGCAGGGCCACGGAGCCCACCTCAGCCCCTATCTCTGTACATGGAGCAGTACATGCTGGGCCACAGAGCCCACCTCAGCCCCTATCTCTGTACATGGAGCAGTGCATGCCGGGCCACAGAGCCCACCTCAGCCCCTATCTCTGTACATGGAGCAGTGCATGCCCGGCCACAGAGCCCACCTCAGCTCCTATCTCTATACATGGAGCAGTGCATGCCGGGCCACAGAGCCCACCTCAGCCCCTATCTCTATACATGGAGCAGTGCATGCCGGGCCCCAGAGCCCACCTCAGCCCCTATCTCTATACATGGAGCAGTGCATGCCCGACTACAGAGCCCACCTCAGCCCCTATCTCTATACATGGAGCAGTAGATGCCCAGCCACAGAGCCCACCTCAGCCTCTATCCCTATACATGGAGCAGTACATGCCTGGCCCCAGAGCCCACCTCAGCCCCTATCTCTGTACATGGAGCAGTACATGCCTGGCCCCAGAGCCCACCTCAGCCCCTATCTCTGTACATGGAGCAGTACATGCCGGGCCCCAGAGCCCACCTCATCCCCTATCTCTGTACATGGAGCAGTACATGCCCGGCCACAGAGCCCACCTCAGCCCCTATCTCTATACATGGAGCAGTACATGCCCGGCCACAGAGTCCACCTCAGTCCCTATCTCTATACATGGAGCAGTACATGCCCGGCCACAGAGCCCACCTCAGCCCCTATCTCTATACATGGAGCAGTGCATGCCCGACTTCAGAGCCCACCTCAGCCCCTATCTCTATACATGGAGCAGTACATGCCGGGCCACAGAGCCCACCTCAGCCCCTATCTCTGTACATGGAGCAGTACATGCCGGGCCACAGAGCCCACCTCAGCCCCTATCTCTATACATGGAGCAGTGCATGCCGGGCCCCAGAGCCCACCTCAGCCCCTATCTCTATACATGGAGCAGTGCATGCCGGGCCCCAAAGCCCACCTCAGCCCCTATCTCTATACATGGAGCAGTGCATGCCCGGCCACAGAGCCCACCTCAGCCCCCAACTCTATACATGGAGCAGTGCATGCCGGGCCCCAGAGCCCACCTCAGCCCCTATCTCTGTACATGGAGCAGTACATGCCCAGCCACAGAGCCCACCTCAGCTCCTATCTCTGTACATGGAGCAGTGCATGCTGGGCCCCAGAGCCCACCTCAGCCCCTATCTCTATACATGGAGCAGTGCATGCCCGGCCACAGAGCCCACCTCAGCTCCTATCTCTGTACATGGAGCAGTGCATGCCGGGCCCCAGAGCCCACCTCAGCCCCTATCTCTATACATGGAACAGTGCAGGCCGGGCCCCAGAGCCCACCTCAGCCCCTATCTCTATACATGGAGCAGTGCATGCCCGACTATAGAGCCCACCTCAGCCCCTATCTCTATACATGGAGCAGTACATGCCCGGCCACAGAGCCCACCTCAGCCCCTATCTCTGTACATGGAGCAGTACATGCCCGGCCACAGAGCCCACCTCAGCCCCTATCTCTGTACATGGAGCAGTGCATGCCTGGTCCCAGAGCCCTCCTCAGCCCCTATCTCTGTACATGGAGCAGTACATGCCCGGCCACAGAGCCCACCTCAGCCCCTATCTCTATACATGGAGCAGTGCATGCCCGACTACAGAGCTCACCTCAGCCCCTATCTCTATACATGGAGCAGTACATGCCTGGCCCCAGAGCCCACCTCAGCCCCTATCTCTGTACATGGAGCAGTACATGCCTGGCCCCAGAGCCCACCTCAGCCCCTATCTCTGTACATGGAGCAGTACATGCCCGGCCACAGAGCCCACCTCAGCCCCTATCTCTATACATGGAGCAGTACATGCCCGGCCACAGAGCCCACCTCAGCCCCTATCTCTATACATGGAGCAGTACATGCCCGGCCACAGAGCCCACCTCAGCCCCTATCTCTGTACATGGAGCAGTACATGCCCGGCAACAGAGCCCACCTCAGCCCCTATCTCTATACATGGAGCAGTACATGCCCGGCCACAGAGCCCACCTCAGCCCCTATCTCCATACATGGAGCAGTACATGCCCGGCCCCAGAGCCCACCTCAGCCCCTATCTCTGTACATGGAGCAGTACATGCCCGGCAACAGAGCCCACCTCAGCCCCTATCTCTGTACATGGAGCAGTACATGCCCGGCCACAGAGCCCACCTCAGCCCCTATCTCTATACATGGAGCAGTGCATGCCCAGCCACAGAGCCCACCTCAGCCCCTATCTCTATACATGGAGCAGTACATGCAGGGCCACAGAGCCCACCTCAGCCCCTATC
The DNA here is from genome assembly GCF_039654945.1 of Dendrobates tinctorius. Taxonomy (NCBI): domain Eukaryota; kingdom Metazoa; phylum Chordata; class Amphibia; order Anura; family Dendrobatidae; genus Dendrobates; species Dendrobates tinctorius. The sequence continues at coordinate 26,193,975 of NW_027361697.1, read as the reverse complement.
TCTGTACATGGAGCAGTACATGCTGGGCCACAGAGCCCACCTCAGCCCCTATCTCTGTACATGGAGCAGTGCATGCCGGGCCACAGAGCCCACCTCAGCCCCTATCTCTGTACATGGAGCAGTGCATGCCCGGCCACAGAGCCCACCTCAGCTCCTATCTCTATACATGGAGCAGTGCATGCCGGGCCACAGAGCCCACCTCAGCCCCTATCTCTATACATGGAGCAGTGCATGCCGGGCCCCAGAGCCCACCTCAGCCCCTATCTCTATACATGGAGCAGTGCATGCCCGACTACAGAGCCCACCTCAGCCCCTATCTCTATACATGGAGCAGTAGATGCCCAGCCACAGAGCCCACCTCAGCCTCTATCCCTATACATGGAGCAGTACATGCCTGGCCCCAGAGCCCACCTCAGCCCCTATCTCTGTACATGGAGCAGTACATGCCTGGCCCCAGAGCCCACCTCAGCCCCTATCTCTGTACATGGAGCAGTACATGCCGGGCCCCAGAGCCCACCTCATCCCCTATCTCTGTACATGGAGCAGTACATGCCCGGCCACAGAGCCCACCTTCACCCCTATCTCTATACATGGAGCAGTACATGCCCGGCCACAGAGTCCACCTCAGTCCCTATCTCTATACATGGAGCAGTACATGCCCGGCCACAGAGCCCACCTCAGCCCCTATCTCTATACATGGAGCAGTGCATGCCCGACTTCAGAGCCCACCTCAGCCCCTATCTCTATACATGGAGCAGTACATGCCGGGCCACAGAGCCCACCTCAGCCCCTATCTCTGTACATGGAGCAGTACATGCCGGGCCACAGAGCCCACCTCAGCCCCTATCTCTATACATGGAGCAGTGCATGCCGGGCCCCAAAGCCCACCTCAGCCCCTATCTCTATACATGGAGCAGTGCATGCCCGGCCACAGAGCCCACCTCAGCCCCCAACTCTATACATGGAGCAGTGCATGCCGGGCCCCAGAGCCCACCTCAGCCCCTATCTCTGTACATGGAGCAGTACATGCCCAGCCACAGAGCCCACCTCAGCCCCTATCTCTGTACATGGAGCAGTGCATGCCGGGCCCCAGAGCCCACCTCAGCCCCTATCTCTATACATGGAGCAGTGCATGCCCGGCCACAGAGCCCACCTCAGCTCCTATCTCTGTACATGGAGCAGTGCATGCCGGGCCCCAGAGCCCACCTCAGCCCCTATCTCTATACATGGAACAGTGCAGGCCGGTCCCCAGAGCCCACCTCAGCCCCTATCTCTATACATGGAGCAGTGCATGCCCGACTATAGAGCCCACCTCAGCCCCTATCTCTATACATGGAGCAGTACATGCCCGGCCACAGAGCCCACCTCAGCCCCTATCTCTGTACATGGAGCAGTACATGCCCGGCCACAGAGCCCACCTCAGCCCCTATCTCTGTACATGGAGCAGTGCATGCCTGGTCCCAGAGCCCTCCTCAGCCCCTATCTCTGTACATGGAGCAGTACATGCCCGGCCACAGAGCCCACCTCAGCCCCTATCTCTATACATGGAGCAGTGCATGCCCGACTACAGAGCTCACCTCAGCCCCTATCTCTATACATGGAGCAGTACATGCCTGGCCCCAGAGCCCACCTCAGCCCCTATCTCTGTACATGGAGCAGTACATGCCTGGCCCCAGAGCCCACCTCAGCCCCTATCTCTGTACATGGAGCAGTACATGCCCGGCCACAGAGCCCACCTCAGCCCCTATCTCTATACATGGAGCAGTACATGCCCGGCCACAGAGCCCACCTCAGCCCCTATCTCTATACATGGAGCAGTACATGCCCGGCCACAGAGCCCACCTCAGCCCCTATCTCTGTACATGGAGCAGTACATGCCCGGCAACAGAGCCCACCTCAGCCCCTATCTCTATACATGGAGCAGTACATGCCCGGCCACAGAGCCCACCTCAGCCCCTATCTCTATACATGGAGCAGTACATGCCCGGCCCCAGAGCCCACCTCAGCCCCTATCTCTGTACATGGAGCAGTACATGCCCGGCAACAGAGCCCACCTCAGCCCCTATCTCTGTACATGGAGCAGTACATGCCCGGCCACAGAGCCCACCTCAGCCCCTATCTCTCTACATGGAGCAGTACATGCCCGGCCACAGAGCCCACCTCAGCCCCTATCTCTGTACATGGAGCAGTACATGCCCGGCCACAGAGCCCACCTCAGCCCCTATCTCTATACATGGAGCAGTACATGCCCGGCCACAGAGCCCACCTCAGCCCCTATCTCTATACATGGAGCAGTACATGCCCGGCCACAGAGCCCACCTCAGCCCCTATCTCTGTACATGGAGCAGTACATGCCCGGCAACAGAGCCCACCTCAGCCCCTATCTCTATACATGGAGCAGTACATGCCCGGCCACAGAGCCCACCTCAGCCCCTATCTCCATACATGGAGCAGTACATGCCCGGCCCCAGAGCCCACCTCAGCCCCTATCTCTGTACATGGAGCAGTACATGCCCGGCAACAGAGCCCACCTCAGCCCCTATCTCTGTACATGGAGCAGTACATGCCCGGCCACAGAGCCCACCTCAGCCCCTATCTCTATACATGGAGCAGTGCATGCCCAGCCACAGAGCCCACCTCAGCCCCTATCTCTATACATGGAGCAGTACATGCAGGGCCACAGAGCCCACCTCAGCCCCTATCTCTGTACATGGAGCAGTACATGCTGGGCCACAGAGCCCACCTCAGCCCCTATCTCTGTACATGGAGCAGTGCATGCCGGGCCACAGAGCCCACCTCAGCCCCTATCTCTGTACATGGAGCAGTGCATGCCCGGCCACAGAGCCCACCTCAGCTCCTATCTCTATACATGGAGCAGTGCATGCCGGGCCACAGAGCCCACCTCAGCCCCTATCTCTATACATGGAGCAGTGCATGCCGGGCCCCAGAGCCCACCTCAGCCCCTATCTCTATACATGGAGCAGTGCATGCCCGACTACAGAGCCCACCTCAGCCCCTATCTCTATACATGGAGCAGTAGATGCCCAGCCACAGAGCCCACCTCAGCCTCTATCCCTATACATGGAGCAGTACATGCCGGGCCCCAGAGCCCACCTCATCCCCTATCTCTGGACATGGAGCAGTACATGCCCGGCCACAGAGCCCACCTCAGCCCCTATCTCTATACATGGAGCAGTACATGCCCGGCCACAGAGTCCACCTCAGTCCCTATCTCTATACATGGAGCAGTACATGCCCGGCCACAGAGCCCACCTCAGCCCCTATCTCTATACATGGAGCAGTGCATGCCCGACTTCAGAGCCCACCTCAGCCCCTATCTCTATACATGGAGCAGTACATGCCGGGCCACAGAGCCCACCTCAGCCCCTATCTCTGTACATGGAGCAGTACATGCCGGGCCACAGAGCCCACCTCAGCCCCTATCTCTATACATGGAGCAGTGCATGCCGGGCCCCAGAGCCCACCTCAGCCCCTATCTCTATACATGGAGCAGTGCATGCCGGGCCCCAAAGCCCACCTCAGCCCCTATCTCTATACATGGAGCAGTGCATGCCCGGCCACAGAGCCCACCTCAGCCCCCAACTCTATACATGGAGCAGTGCATGCCGGGCCCCAGAGCCCACCTCAGCCCCTATCTCTGTACATGGAGCAGTACATGCCCAGCCACAGAGCCCACCTCAGCTCCTATCTCTGTACATGGAGCAGTGCATGCCGGGCCCCAGAGCCCACCTCAGCCCCTATCTCTATACATGGAGCAGTGCATGCCCGGCCACAGAGCCCACCTCAGCTCCTATCTCTGTACATGGAGCAGTGCATGCCGGGCCCCAGAGCCCACCTCAGCCCCTATCTCTATACATGGAACAGTGCAGGCCGGGCCCCAGAGCCCACCTCAGCCCCTATCTCTATACATGGAGCAGTGCATGCCCGACTATAGAGCCCACCTCAGCCCCTATCTCTATACATGGAGCAGTACATGCCCGGCCACAGAGCCCACCTCAGCCCCTATCTCTGTACATGGAGCAGTACATGCCCGGCCACAGAGCCCACCTCAGCCCCTATCTCTGTACATGGAGCAGTGCATGCCTGGTCCCAGAGCCCTCCTCAGCCCCTATCTCTGTACATGGAGCAGTACATGCCCGGCCACAGAGCCCACCTCAGCCCCTATCTCTATACATGGAGCAGTGCATGCCCGACTACAGAGCTCACCTCAGCCCCTATCTCTATACATGGAGCAGTACATGCCTGGCCCCAGAGCCCACCTCAGCCCCTATCTCTGTACATGGAGCAGTACATGCCTGGCCCCAGAGCCCACCTCAGCCCCTATCTCTGTACATGGAGCAGTACATGCCCGGCCACAGAGCCCACCTCAGCCCCTATCTCTATACATGGAGCAGTACATGCCCGGCCACAGAGCCCACCTCAGCCCCTATCTCTATACATGGAGCAGTACATGCCCGGCCACAGAGCCCACCTCAGCCCCTATCTCTGTACATGGAGCAGTACATGCCCGGCAACAGAGCCCACCTCAGCCCCTATCTCTATACATGGAGCAGTACATGCCCGGCCACAGAGCCCACCTCAGCCCCTATCTCTATACATGGAGCAGTACATGCCCGGCCCCAGAGCCCACCTCAGCCCCTATCTCTGTACATGGAGCAGTACATGCCCGGCAACAGAGCCCACCTCAGCCCCTATCTCTGTACATGGAGCAGTACATGCCCGGCCACAGAGCCCACCTCAGCCCCTATCTCTCTACATGGAGCAGTACATGCCCGGCCACAGAGCCCACCTCAGCCCCTATCTCTATACATGGAGCAGTACATGCCCGGCCACAGAGCCCACCTCAGCCCCTATCTCTATACATGGAGCAGTACATGCCCGGCCACAGAGCCCACCTCAGCCCCTATCTCTATACATGGAGCAGTACATGCCCGGCCACAGAGCCCACCTCAGCCCCTATCTCTATACATGGAGCAGTGCATGCCGGGCCCCAGAGCCCACCTCAGCCCCTATCTCTATACATGGAGCAGTACATGCCTGGCCCCAGAGCCCACCTCAGCCCCTATCTCTATACATGGAGCAGTGTATGCCCGACCACAGAGCCCACCTCAGCCCCTATCTCTGTACATGGAGCAGTACATGCCGGGCCACAGAGCCCACCTCAGCCCCTATCTCTATACATGGAGCAGTACATGCCCGGCCACAGAGCCCACCTCAGCCCCTATCTCTATACATGGAGCAGTACATGCCCGGCCACAGAGCCCACCTCAGCCCCTATCTCTATACATGGAGCAGTACATGCCCGGCCACAGAGCCCACCTCAGCCCCTATCTCTATACATGGAGCAGTGCATGCCGGGCCCCAGAGCCCACCTCAGCCCCTATCTCTATACATGGAGCAGTGTATGCCCGACCACAGAGCCCACCTCAGCCCCTATCTCTGTACATGGAGCAGTACATGCCGGGCCACAGAGCCCACCTCAGCCCCTATCTCTATACATGGAGCAGTACATGCCGGGCCCCAGAGCCCACCTCAGCCCCTATCTCTATACATGGAGCAGTGCATGCCCGGCCACAGAGCCCACCTCAGCCCCCAACTCTATACATGGAGCAGTGCATGCCGGGCCCCAGAGCCCACCTCAGCCCCTATCTCTGTACATGGAGCAGTACATGCCCGGCAACAGAGCCCACCTCAGCCCCTATCTCTATACATGGAGCAGTACATGCCGGGCCCCAGAGCCCACCTCAGCCCCTATCTCTATACATGGAGCAGTACATGCCTGGCCCCAGAGCCCACCTCAGCCTCTATCTCTGTACATGGAGCAGTGCGGTGCTGGCCCCAGAGCCCACCTCAGCCCCTATCTCTGTACATGGAGCAGTACATGCCCGGCCACAGAGCCCACCTCAGCCCCTATCTCTGTACATGGAGCAGTACATGCCCGGCCACAGAGCCCACCTCAGCCCCTATCTCTGTACATGGAGCAGTACATGCCCGGCCACAGAGCCCACCTCAGCCCCTATCTCTATACATGGAGCAGTGTATGCCCGGCCACAGAGCCCACCTCAGCCTTTATCTCTGTACATGGAGCAGTACATGCCGGGCCACAGAGCCCACCTCAGCCCCTATCTCTGTACATGGAGCAGTACATGCCCGGCCACAGAGCCCACCTCAGCCTCTATCTCTGTACATGGAGCAGTACATGCCGGGCCACAGAGCCCACCTCAGCCCCTATCTCTGTACATGGAGCAGTACATGCCCGGCCACAGAGCCCACCTCAGCCCCTATCTCTGTACATGGAGCAGTACATGCCCGGCCACAGAGCCCACCTCAGCCTCTATCTCTGTACATGGAGCAGTACATGCCCGGGCCACAGAGCCCACCTCAGCCCCTATCTCTATACATGGAGCAGTACATGCCCGGCCACAGAGCCCACCTCAGCCCCTATCTCTGTACATGGAGCAGTACATGCCTGGCCCCAGAGCCCACCTCAGCCCCTATCTCTATACATGGAGCAGTACATGCCCGGGCCACAGAGCCCACCTCAGCCCCTATCTCTGTACATGGAGCAGTACATGCCCGGCAACAGAGCCCACCTCAGCCCCTATCTCTGTACATGGAGCAGTGCATGCCCGGCCACAGAGCCCACCTCAGCCCCTATCTCTGTACATGGAGCAGTGCGGTGCTGGCCACAGAGCCCACCTCAGCCCCTATCTCTATACATGGAGCAGTACATGCCCAGCCACAGAGCCCACCTCAGCCACTATCTCTGTACATGGAGCAGTGCATGCAGGGCCACAGAGCCCACCTCAGCCCCTATCTCTATACATGGAGCAGTGCATGCCGGGCCCCAGAGCCCACCTCAGCCCCTATCTCTATACATGGAGCAGTGCATGCCGGGCCCCAGAGCCCACCTCAGCCCCTATCTCTATACATGGAGCAGTACATGCCCGGCCACAGAGCCCACCTCAGCCCCTATCTCTATACATGGAGCAGTGTAAGCCCGACCACAGAGCCCACCTCAGCCCCTATCTCTGTACATGGAGCAGTACATGCCGGGCCACAGAGCCCACCTCAGCCCCTATCTCTATACATGGAGCAGTACATGCCCAGCCACAGAGCCCACCTCAGATCCTATCTCTGTACATGGAGCAGTGCATGCCGGGCCCCAGAGCCCACCTCAGCCCCTATCTCTGTACATGGAGCAGTACATGCCCAGCCACAGAGCCCACCTCAGCTCCTATCTCTGTACATGGAGCAGTGCATGCGGGGCCCCAGAGCCCACCTCAGCCCCTATCTCTATACATGGAGCAGTGCATGCCCGGCCACAGAGCCCACCTCAGCTCCTATCTCTGTACATGGAGCAGTGCATGCCGGACCCCAGAGCCCACCTCAGCCCCTATCTCTATACATGGAACAGTGCAGGCCGGGCCCCAGAGCCCACCTCAGCCCCTATCTCTATACATGGAGCAGTGCATGCCCGACTACAGAGCCCACCTCAGCCCCTATCTCTATACATGGAGCAGTACATGCCCGGCCACAGAGCCCACCTCAGCCCCTATCTCTGTACATGGAGCAGTACATGCCCGGCCACAGAGCCCACCTCAGCTCCTATCTCTGTACATGGAGCAGTGCATGCCTGGTCCCAGAGCCCACCTCAGCCCCTATCTCTGTACATGGAGCAGTACATGCCCGGCCACAGAGCCCACCTCAGCCCCTATCTCTATACATGGAGCAGTGCATGCCCGACTACAGAGCTCACCTCAGCCCCTATCTCTATACATGGAGCAGTACATGCCTGGCCCCAGAGCCCACCTCAGCCCCTATCTCTGTACATGGAGCAGTACATGCCTGGCCCCAGAGCCCACCTCAGCCCCTATCTCTGTACATGGAGCAGTACATGCCCGGCAACAGAGCCCACCTCAGCCCCTATCTCTATACATGGAGCAGTACATGCCCGGCCACAGAGCCCACCTCAGCCCCTATCTCTATACATGGAGCAGTACACGCCCGGCCACAGAGCCCACCTCAGCCCCTATCTCTGTACATGGAGCAGTACATGCCCGGCAACAGAGCCCACCTCAGCCCCTATCTCTATACATGGAGCAGTACATGCCCGGCCACAGAGCCCACCTCAGCCCCTATGTCTATACATGGAGCAGTACATGCCCGGCCCCAGAGCCCACCTCAGCCCCTATCTCTGTACATGGAGCAGTACATGCCCGGCAACAGAGCCCACCTCAGCCCCTATCTCTGTACATGGAGCAGTACATGCCCGGCCACAGAGCCCACCTCAGCCCCTATCTCTATACATGGAGCAGTACATGCCTGGCCACAGAGCCCACCTCAGCCCCTATCTCTATACATGGAGCAGTACATGCCCGGCCACAGAGCCCACCTCAGCCCCTATCTCTATACATGGAGCAGTACATGCCCGGCCACAGAGCCCACCTCAGCCCCTATCTCTATACATGGAGCAGTACATGCCCGGCCACAGAGCCCACCTCAGCCCCTATCTCTATACATGGAGCAGTGCATGCCGGGCCCCAGAGCCCACCTCAGCCCCTATCTCTATACATGGAGCAGTACATGCCGGGCCCCAGAGCCCACCTCAGCCACTATCTCTGTACATGGAGCAGTGCATGCCGGGCCCCAGAGCCCACCTCAGCCACTATCTCTGTACATGGAGCAGTACATGCCCGGCCAAAGAGCCCAATCGGCCCCTATCTCTATACATGGAGCAGTACATGCCGGGCCACAGAGCCCACCTCAGCCCCTATCTCTGTACATGGAGCAGTGCGGTGCTGGCCACAGAGCCCACCTCAGCCCCTATCTCTATACATGGAGCAGTACATGCCCAGCCACAGAGCCCACCTCAGCCCCTATCTCTGTACATGGAGCAGTACATGCCGGGCCCCAGAGCCCACCTCAGCCACTATCTCTGTACATGGAGCAGTGCATGCCGGGCCAAAGAGCCCACCTCAGCCCCTATCTCTATACATGGAGCAGTACATGCCGGGCCACAGAGCCCACCTCAGCCCCTATCTCTGTACATGGAGCAATGCGGTGCTGGCCACAGAGCCCACCTCAGCCACTATCTCTGTACATGGAGCAGTGCATGCCGGGCCCCAGAGCCCACCTCAGCCATTATCTCTGTACATGGAGCAGTACATGCCCGGCCAAAGAGCCCACCTCAGCCCCTATCTCTATACATGGAGCAGTACATGCCGGGCCACAGAGCCCACCTCAGCCCCTATCTCTGTACATGGAGCAGTGCGGTGCTGGCCACAGAGCCCACCTCAGCCCCTATCTCTATACATGGAGCAGTACATGCCCAGCCACAGAGCCCACCTCAGCCCCTATCTCTGTACATGGAGCAGTACATGCCGGGCCCCAGAGCCCACCTCAGCCACTATCTCTGTACATGGAGCAGTGCATGCCGGGCCCCAGAGCCCACCTCAGCCACTATCTCTGTACATGGAGCAGTACATGCCCGGCCAAAGAGCGCACCTCAGCCCCTATCTCTATACATGGAGCAGTACATGCCGGGCCACAGAGCCCACCTCAGCCCCTATCTCTGTACATGGAGCAGTGCGGTGCTGGCCACAGAGCCCACCTCAGCCACTATCTCTGTACATGGAGCAGTGCATGCCGGGCCCCAGAGCCCACCTCAGCCATTATCTCTGTACATGGAGCAGTACATGCCCGGCCAAAGAGCCCACCTCAGCCCCTATCTCTATACATGGAGCAGTACATGCCGGGCCACAGAGCCCACCTCAGCCCCTATCTCTATACATGGAGCAGTACATGCCCAGCCACAGAGCCCACCTCAGCCCCTATCTCTATACATGGAACAGTGCAGGCCGGGCCCCAGAGCCCACCTCAGCCCCTATCTCTATACATGGAGCAGTGCATGCCCGACTATAGATCCCACCTCAGCCCCTATCTCTATACATGGAGCAGTACATGCCCGGCCACAGAGCCCACCTCAGCCCCTATCTCTGTACATGGAGCAGTACATGCCTGGCCACAGAGCCCACCTCAGCTCCTATCTCTGTACATGGAGCAGTGCATGCCTGGTCCCAGAGCCCTCCTCAGCCCCTATCTCTGTACATGGAGCAGTACATGCCCGGCCACAGAGCCCACCTCAGCCCCTATCTCTATACATGGAGCAGTGCATGCCCGACTACAGAGCTCACCTCAGCCCCTATCTCTATACATGGAGCAGTACATGCCTGGCCCCAGAGCCCACCTCAGCCCCTATCTCTGTACATGGAGCAGTACATGCCTGGCCCCAGAGCCCACCGCAGCCCCTATCTCTGTACATGGAGCAGTACATGCCCGGCCACAGAGCCCACCTCAGCCCCTATCTCTATACATGGAGCAGTACATGCCCGGCCACAGAGCCCACCTCAGCCCCTATCTCTATACATGGAGCAGTACATGCCCGGCCACAGAGCCCACCTCAGCCCCTATCTCTGTACATGGAGCAGTACATGCCCGGCAACAGAGCCCACCTCAGCCCCTATCTCTATACATGGAGCAGTACATGCCCGGCCACAGAGCCCACCTCAGCCCCTATCTCTATACATGGAGCAGTACATGCCCGGCCCCAGAGCCCACCTCAGCCCCTATCTCTGTACATGGAGCAGTACATGCCCGGCAACAGAGCCCACCTCAGCCCCTATCTCTGTACATGGAGCAGTACATGCCCGGCCACAGAGCCCACCTCAGCCCCTATCTCTCTACATGGAGCAGTACATGCCCGGCCACAGAGCCCACCTCAGCCCCTATCTCTATACATGGAGCAGTACATGCCCGGCCACAGAGCCCACCTCAGCCCCTATCTCTATACATGGAGCAGTGCATGCCGGGCCCCAGAGCCCACCTCAGCCCCTATCTCTATACATGGAGCAGTACATGCCTGGCCCCAGAGCCCACCTCAGCCCCTATCTCTATACATGGAGCAGTGCATGCCCAACCACAGAGCCCACCTCAGCCCCTATCTCTGTACATGGAGCAGTACATGCCGGGCCACAGAGCCCACCTCAGCCCCTATCTCTATACATGGAGCAGTACATGCCCGGCCACAGAGCCCACCTCAGCCCCTATCTCTATACATGGAGCAGTACATGCCCGGCCACAGAGCCCACCTCAGCCCCTTTTTCTATACATGGAGCAGTACATGCCCGGCCACAGAGCCCACCTCAGCCCCTATCTCTATACATGGAGCAGTGCATGCCGGGCCCCAGAGCCAACCTCAGCCCCTATCTCTATACATGGAGCAGTACATGCCTGGCCCCAGAGCCCACCTCAGCCCCTATCTCTATACATGGAGCAGTGTATGCCCGACCACAGAGCCCACCTCAGCCCCTATCTCTGTACATGGAGCAGTACATGCCGGGCCACAGAGCCCACCTCAGCCCCTATCTCTATACATGGAGCAGTACATGCCGGGCCCCAGAGCCCACCTCAGCCCCTATCTCTATACATGGAGCAGTACATGCCGGGCCCCAGAGCCCACCTCAGCCCCTATCTCTATACATGGAGCAGTACATGCCTGGCCCCAGAGCCCACCTCAGCCTCTATCTCTGTACATGGAGCAGTGCGGTGCTGGCCCCAGAGCCCACCTCAGCCCCTATCTCTGTACATGGAGCAGTACATGCCCGGCCACAGAGCCCACCTCAGCCCCTATCTCTGTACATGGAGCAGTACATGCCCGGCCACAGAGCCCACCTCAGCCCCTATCTCTGTACATGGAGCAGTACATGCCCGGCCACAGAGCCCACCTCAGCCCCTATCTCTATACATGGAGCAGTGTATGCCCGGCCACAGAGCCCACCTCAGCCTTTATCTCTGTACATGGAGCAGTACATGCCGGGCCACAGAGCCCACCTCAGCCCCTATCTCTGTACATGGAGCAGTACATGCCCGGCCACAGAGCCCACCTCAGCCTCTATCTCTGTACATGGAGCAGTACATGCCGGGCCACAGAGCCCACCTCAGCCCCTATCTCTGTACATGGAGCAGTACATGCCCGGCCACAGAGCCCACCTCAGCCCCTATCTCTGTACATGGAGCAGTACATGCCGGGCCACAGAGCCCACCTCAGCCCCTATCTCTGTACATGGAGCAGTACATGCCCGGCCACAGAGCCCACCTCAGCCCCTATCTCTGTACATGGAGCAGTACATGCCCGGCCACAGAGCCCACCTCAGCCTCTATCTCTGTACATGGAGCAGTACATGCACGGGCCACAGAGCCCACCTCAGCCCCTATCTCTATACATGGAGCAGTACATGCCCGGCCACAGAGCCCACCTCAGCCCCTATCTCTGTACATGGAGCAGTACATGCCTGGCCCCAGAGCCCACCTCAGCCCCTATCTCTATACATGGAGCAGTACATGCCCGGGCCACAGAGCCCACCTCAGCCCCGATCTCTGTACATGGAGCAGTACATGCCCGGCAACAGAGCCCACCTCAGCCCCTATCTCTGTACATGGAGCAGTGCATGCCCGGCCACAGAGCCCACCTCAGCCCCTATCTCTATACATGGAGCAGTACATGCCGGGCCACAGAGCCCACCTCAGCCCCTATCTCTGTACATGGAGCAGTGCGGTGCTGGCCACAGAGCCCACCTCAGCCCCTATCTCTATACATGGAGCAGTACATGCCCAGCCACAGAGCCCACCTCAGCCACTATCTCTGTACATGGAGCAGTGCATGCAGGGCCACAGAGCCCACCTCAGCCCCTATCTCTATACATGGAGCAGTGCATACCGGGCCCCAGAGCCCACCTCAGCCCCTATCTCTATACATGGAGCAGTGCATGCCGGGCCCCAGAGCCCACCTCAGCCCCTATCTCTGTACATGGAGCAGTACATGCCGGGCCACAGAGCCCACCTCAGCCCCTATCTCTATACATGGAGCAGTACATGCCCAGCCACAGAGCCCACCTCAGATCCTATCTCTGTACATGGAGCAGTGCATGCTGGGCCCCAGAGCCCACCTCAGCCCCTATCTCTGTACATGGAGCAGTACATGCCCAGCCACAGAGCCCACCTCAGCCCCTATCTCTGTACATGGAGCAGTACATGCCCAGCCACAGAGCCCACCTCAGCTCCTATCTCTGTACATGGAGCAGTGCATGCCGGGCCCCAGAGCCCACCTCAGCCCCTATCTCTATACATGGAGCAGTGCATGCCCGGCCACAGAGCCCACCTCAGCTCCTATCTCTGTACATGGAGCAGTGCATGCCAGACCCCAGAGCCCACCTCAGCCCCTATCTCTATACATGGAACAGTGCAGGCCGGGCCCCAGAGCCCACCTCAGCCCCTATCTCTATACATGGAGCAGTGCATGCCCGACTACAGAGCCCACCTCAGCCCCTATCTCTATACATGGAGCAGTACATGCCCGGCCACAGAGCCCACCTCAGCCCCTATCTCTGTACATGGAGCAGTACATGCCCGGCCACAGAGCCCACCTCAGCTCCTATCTCTGTACATGGAGCAGTGCATGCCTGGTCCCAGAGCCCACCTCAGCCCCTATCTCTGTACATGGAGCAGTACATGCCCGGCCACAGAGCCCACCTCAGCCCCTATCTCTATACATGGAGCAGTGCATGCCCGACTACAGAGCTCACCTCAGCCCCTATCTCTATACATGGAGCAGTACATGCCTGGCCCCAGAGCCCACCTCAGCCCCTATCTCTGTACATGGAGCAGTACATGCCTGGCCCCAGAGCCCACCTCAGCCCCTATCTCTGTACATGGAGCAGTACATGCCCGGCAACAGAGCCCACCTCAGCCCCTATCTCTATACATGGAGCAGTACATGCCCGGCCACAGAGCCCACCTCAGCCCCTATCTCTATACATGGAGCAGTACATGCCCGGCCACAGAGCCCACCTCAGCCCCTATCTCTGTACATGGAGCAGTACATGCCCGGCAACAGAGCCCACCTCAGCCCCTATCTCTATACATGGAGCAGTACATGCCCGGCCACAGAGCCCACCTCAGCCCCTATGTCTATACATGGAGCAGTACATGCCCGGCCCCAGAGCCCACCTCAGCCCCTATCTCTGTACATGGAGCAGTACATGCCCGGCAACAGAGCCCACCTCAGCCCCTATCTCTGTACATGGAGCAGTACATGCCCGGCCACAGAGCCCACCTCAGCCCCTATCTCTATACATGGAGCAGTACATGCCCGGCCACAGAGCCCACCTCAGCCCCTATCTCTATACATGGAGCAGTACATGCCCGGCCACAGAGCCCACCTCAGCCCCTATCTCTATACATGGAGCAGTACATGCCCGGCCACAGAGCCCACCTCAGCCCCTATCTCTATACATGGAGCAGTACATGCCCGGCCACAGAGCCCACCTCAGCCCCTATCTCTATACATGGAGCAGTGCATGCCGGGCCCCAGAGCCCACCTCAGCCCCTATCTCTATACATGGAGCAGTACATGCCTGGCCCCAGAGCCCACCTCAGCCCCTATCTCTATACATGGAGCAGTGTATGCCCGACCACAGAGCCCACCTCAGCCCCTATCTCTATACATGGAGCAGTACATGCCGGGCCCCAGAGCCCACCTCAGCCCCTATCTCTATACATGGAGCAGTACATGCCGGGCCCCAGAGCCCACCTCAGCCCCTATCTCTGTACATGGAGGAGTGCGGTGCTGGCCCCAGAGCCCACCTCAGCCCCTATCTCTATACATGGAGCAGTACATGCCCGGCCACAGAGCCCACCTCAGCCCCTATCTCTGTACATGGAGCAGTACATGCCCGGCCACAGAGCCCACCTCAGCCCCTATCTCTATACATGGAGCAGTGTATGCCCGGCCACAGAGCCCACCTCAGCCTTTATCTCTGTACATGGAGCAGTACATGCCGGGCCACAGAGCCCACCTCAGCCCCTATCTCTGTACATGGAGCAGTACATGCCCGGCCACAGAGCCCACCTCAGCCTCTATCTCTGTACATGGAGCAGTACATGCCGGGCCACAGAGCCCACCTCAGCCCCTATCTCTGTACATGGAGCAGTACATGCCCGGCCACAGAGCCCACCTCAGCCCCTATCTCTGTACATGGAGCAGTACATGCCGGGCCACAGAGCCCACCTCAGCCCCTATCTCTGTACATGGAGCAGTACATGCCCGGCCACAGAGCCCACCTCAGCCCCTATCTCTGTACATGGAGCAGTACATGCCCGGCCACAGAGCCCACCTCAGCCTCTATCTCTGTACATGGAGCAGTACATGCCCGGGCCACAGAGCCCACCTCAGCCCCTATCTCTATACATGGAGCAGTACATGCCCGGCCACAGAGCCCACCTCAGCCCCTATCTCTGTACATGGAGCAGTACATGCCTGGCCCCAGACCCCACCTCAGCCCCTATCTCTATACATGGAGCAGTACATGCCGGGCCACAGAGCCCACCTCAGCCCCTATCTCTGTACATGGAGCAGTACATGCCCGGGCCACAGAGCCCACCTCAGCCCCTATCTCTGTACATGGAGCAGTACATGCCCGGCAACAGAACCCACCTCAGCCCCTATCTCTGTACATGGAGCAGTACATGCCTGGCCCCAGAGCCCACCTCAGCCCCTATCTCTATACATGGAGCAGTACATGCCGGGCCAGAGAGCCCACCTCAGCCCCTATCTCTGTACATGGAGCAGTACATGCCCGGGCCACAGAGCCCACCTCAGCCCCTATCTCTGTACATGGAGCAGTACATGCCCGGCAACAGAGCCCACCTCAGCCCCTATCTCTGTACATGGAGCAGTACATGCCCGGCCACAGAGCCCACCTCAGCCCCTATCTCTATACATGGAGCAGTACATGCCGGGCCACAGAGCCCACCTCAGCCCCTATCTCTGTACATGGAGCAGTGCGGTGCTGGCCACAGAGCCCACCTCAGCACCTATCTCTATACATGGAGCAGTACATGCCCAGCCACAGAGCCCACCTCAGCCCCTATCTCTGTACATGGAGCAGTACATGCCGGGCCCCAGAGCCCACCTCAGCCACTATCTCTGTACATGGAGCAGTGCATGCAGGGCCACAGAGCCCACCTCAGCCCCTATCTCTGTACATGGAGCAGTGCATGCCGGGCCACAGAGCCCACCTCAGCCCCTATCTCTGTACATGGAGCAGTGCATGCCGGGCCACAGAGCCCACCTCAGCCACTATCTCTGTACATGGAGCAGTGCATGCCGGGCCACAGAGCCCACCTCAACCCCTATCTCTGTACATGGAGCAGTGCATGCCGGGCCACAGAGCCCACCTCAGCCCCTATCTCTGTACATGGAGCAGTGCATGCCGGGCCACAGAGCCCACCTCAGCCCCTATCTCTGTACATGGAGCAGTGCATGCCGGGCCACAGAGCCCACCTCAGCCCCTATCTCTGTACATGGAGCAGTGCATGCCGGGCCACAGAGCCCACCTCAGCACCTATCTCTGTACATGGAGCAGTGCATGCCGGGCCACAGAGCCCACCTCAGCCCCTATCTCTGTACATGGAGCAGTGCATGCCGGGCCACAGATCCCACCTCAGCCACTATCTCTGTACATGGAGCAGTGCATGCCGGGCCACAGAGCCCACCTCAGCCCCTATCTCTATACATGGAGCAGTACATGCCCAGCCACAGAGCCCACCTCAGCCCCTATCTCTGTACATGGAGCAGTACATGCCGGGCCCCAGAGCCCACCTCAGCCACTATCTCTGTAAATGGAGCAGTGCATGCCGGGCCCCAGAGCCCACCTCAGCCACTATCTCTGTACATGGAGCAGTGCATGCCGGGCCACAGAGCCCACCTCAGCCACTATCTCTGTACATGGAGCAGTGCATGCCGGGCCACAGAGCCCACCTCAGTCCCTATCTCTATACATGGAGCAGTACATGCCCAGCCACAGAGCCCACCTCAGCCCCTATCTCTGTACATGGAGCAGTACATGCCGGGCCCCAGAGCCCACCTCAGCCACTATCTCTGTACATGGAGCAGTGCATGCCGGGCCCCAGAGCCCACCTCAGCCACTATCTCTGTACATGGAGCAGTACATGCCCGGCCAAAGAGCCCACCTCAGCCCCTATCTCTATACATGGAGCAGTACATGCCGGGCCACAGAGCCCACCTCAGCCCCTATCTCTGTACATGGAGCAGTGCGGTGCTGGCCACAGGGCCCACCTCAGCCACTATCTCTGTACATGGAGCAGTGCATGCCGGGCCCCAGAGCCCACCTCAGCCACTATCTCTGTACATGGAGCAGTACATGCCCGGCCAAAGAGCCCACCTCAGCCCCTATCTCTATACATGGAGCAGTACATGCCGGGCCACAGAGCCCACCTCAGCCCCTATCTCTATACATGGAGCAGTACATGCCCAGCCACAGAGCCCACCTCAGCCCCTATCTCTGTACATGGAGCAGTACATGTCGGGCCCCAGAGCCCACCTCAGCCACTATCTCTGTACATGGAGCAGTGCATGCAGGGCCCCAGAGCCCACCTCAGCCCCTATCTCTGTACATGAAGCAGTGCATGCCGGGCTCCAGAGCCCACCTCAGCCCCTATCTCTATACATGGAGCAGTACATGCCCAGCCACAGAGCCCACCTCAGCCCCTATCTCTGTACATGGAGCAGTACATGCCGGGCCCCAGAGCCCACCTCAGCCCCTATCTCTATACATGGAGCAGTGTATGCCCGACCACAGAGCCCACCTCAGCCACTATCTCTGTACATGGAGCAGTGCATGCAGGGCCACAGAGCCCACCTCAGCCCCTATCTCTGTAGATGGAGCAGTGCATGCCGGGCCACAGAGCCCACCTCAGCCCCTATCTCTGTACATGGAGCAGTGCATGCCGGGCCACAGAGCCCACCTCAGCCCCTATCTCTGTACATGGAGCAGTGCGGTGCTGGCCACAGAGCCCACCTCAGCCCCTATCTCTATACATGGAGCAGTACATGCCCAGCCACAGAGCCCACCTCAGCCCCTATCTCTGTACATGGAGCAGTACATGCCGGGCCCCAGAGCCCACCTCAGCCACTATCTCTGTACATGGAGCAGTGCATGCCGGGCCCCAGAGCCCACCTCAGCCACTATCTCTGTACATGGAGCAGTACATGCCCGGCCAAAGAGCCCAATCGGCCCCTATCTCTATACATGGAGCAGTACATGCCGGGCCACAGAGCCCACCTCAGCCCCTATCTCTGTACATGGAGCAGTGCGGTGCTGGCCACAGAGCCCACCTCAGCCCCTATCTCTATACATGGAGCAGTACATGCCCAGCCACAGAGCCCACCTCAGCCCCTATCTCTGTACATGGAGCAGTACATGCCGGGCCCCAGAGCCCACCTCAGCCACTATCTCTGTACATGGAGCAGTGCATGCCGGGCCCCAGAGCCCACCTCAGCCACTATCTCTGTACATGGAGCAGTACATGCCCGGCCAAAGAGCCCACCTCAGCCCCTATCTCTATACATGGAGCAGTACATGCCGGGCCACAGAGCCCATCTCAGCCCCTATCTCTGTACATGGAGCAGTGCGGTGCTGGCCACAGAGCCCACCTCAGCCACTATCTCTGTACATGGAGCAGTGCATGCCGGGCCCCAGAGCCCACCTCAGCCATTATCTCTGTACATGGAGCAGTACATGCCCGGCCAAAGAGCCCACCTCAGCCCCTATCTCTATACATGGAGCAGTACATGCCGGGCCACAGAGCCCACCTCAGCCCCTATCTCTATACATGGAGCAGTACATGCCCAGCCACAGAGCCCACCTCAGCCCCTATCTCTGTACATGGAGCAGTACATGCCGGGCCACAGAGCCCACCTCAGCCACTATCTCTGTACATGGAGCAGTGCACGCAGGGCCCCAGAGCCCACCTCAGCCCCTATCTCTGTACATGGAGCAGTGCATGCCGGGCCCCAGAGCCCACCTCAGCCCCTATCTCTATACATGGAGCAGTACATGCCCAGCCACAGAGCCCACCTCAGCCCCTATCTCTGTACATGGAGCAGTACACGCCGGGCCCCAGAGCCCACCTCAGCCCCTATCTCTATACATGGAGCAGTGTATGCCCGACCACAGAGCCCACCTCAGCCCCTATCTCTATACATGGAGCAGTACATGCCGGGCCACAGAGCCCACCTCAGCCACTATCTCTGTACATGGAGCAGTACATGCCCGGCCACAGAGCCCACCTCAGCCCCTATCTCTGTACATGGAGCAGTGCATGCAGGGCCACAGAGCCCACCTCAGCCCCTATCTCTGTACATGGAGCAGTGCATGCCGGGCCACAGAGCCCACCTCAGCCCCTATCTCTGTACATGGAGCAGTGCATGCCGGGCCACAGAGCCCACCTCAACCCCTATCTCTATACATGGAGCAGTACATGCCCGGCCCCAGAGCCCACCTCAGCCACTATCTCTGTACATGGAGCAGTACATGCCCGGCCCCAGAGCCCACCTCAGCCCCTATCTCTGTACATGGAGCAGTGCATGCCGGGCCACAGAGCCCACCTCAACCCCTATCTCTATACATGGAGCAGTACATGCCCGGCCCCAGAGCCCACCTCAGCCACTATCTCTGTACATGGAGCAGTGCATGCCCGGCCCCAGAGCCCACCTCAACCCCTATCTCTGTACATGGAGCAGTGCATGCCGGGCCACAGAGCCCACCTCAACCCCTATCTCTATACATGGAGCAGTACATGCCGGGCCACAGAGCCCACCTCAGCCACTATCTCTGTACATGGAGCACTACATGCCCGGCCCCAGAGCCCACCTCAACCCCTATCTCTGTACATGGAGCAGTGCATGCCGGGCCACAGAGCCCACCTCAACCCCTATCTCTGTGCATGGAGCAGTGCATGCCGGGCCACAGAGCCCACCTCAGCCCCTATCTCTGTACATGGAGCAGTGCATGCCGGGCCACAGAGCCCACCTCAGCCCCTATCTCTGTACATGGAGCAGTGCATGCCGGGCCACAGAGCCCACCTCAGCCCCTATCTCTGTACATGGAGCAGTGCATGCCGGGCCACAGATCCCACCTCAGCCACTATCTCTGTACATGGAGCAGTGCATGCCGGGCCACAGAGCCCACCTCAGCCCCTATCTCTATACATGGAGCAGTACATGCCCAGCCACAGAGCCCACCTCAGCCCCTATCTCTGTACATGGAGCAGTACATGCCGGGCCCCAGAGCCCACCTCAGCCACTATCTCTGTACATGGAGCAGTGCATGCCGGGCCCCAGAGCCCACCTCAGCCACTATCTCTGTACATGGAGCAGTGCATGCCGGGCCACAGAGCCCACCTCAGCCACTATCTCTGTACATGGAGCAGTGCATGCCGGGCCACAGAGCCCACCTCAGTCCCTATCTCTATACATGGAGCAGTACATGCCCAGCCACAGAGCCCACCTCAGCCCCTATCTCTGTACATGGAGCAGTACATGCCGGGCCCCAGAGCCCACCTCAGCCACTATCTCTGTACATGGAGCAGTGCATGCCGGGCCCCAGAGCCCACCTCAGCCACTATCTCTGTACATGGAGCAGTACATGCCCGGCCAAAGAGCCCACCTCAGCCCCTATCTCTATACATGGAGCAGTACATGCCGGGCCACAGAGCCCACCTCAGCCCCTATCTCTGTACATGGAGCAGTGCGGTGCTGGCCACAGGGCCCACCTCAGCCACTATCTCTGTACATGGAGCAGTGCATGCCGGGCCCCAGAGCCCACCTCAGCCACTATCTCTGTACATGGAGCAGTACATGCCCGGCCAAAGAGCCCACCTCAGCCCCTATCTCTATACATGGAGCAGTACATGCCGGGCCACAGAGCCCACCTCAGCCCCTATCTCTATACATGGAGCAGTACATGCCCAGCCACAGAGCCCACCTCAGCCCCTATCTCTGTACATGAAGCAGTACATGTCGGGCCCCAGAGCCCACCTCAGCCACTATCTCTGTACATGGAGCAGTGCATGCAGGGCCCCAGAGCCCACCTCAGCCCCTATCTCTGTACATGAAGCAGTGCATGCCGGGCTCCAGAGCCCACCTCAGCCCCTATCTCTATACATGGAGCAGTACATGCCCAGCCACAGAGCCCACCTCAGCCCCTATCTCTGTACATGGAGCAGTACATGCCGGGCCCCAGAGCCCACCTCAGCCCCTATCTCTATACATGGAGCAGTGTATGCCCGACCACAGAGCCCACCTCAGCCACTATCTCTGTACATGGAGCAGTGCATGCAGGGCCACAGAGCCCACCTCAGCCCCTATCTCTGTACATGGAGCAGTGCATGCCGGGCCACAGAGCCCACCTCAGCCCCTATCTCTGTACATGGAGCAGTGCATGCCGGGCCACAGAGCCCACCTCAGCCCCTATCTCTGTACATGGAGCAGTGCGGTGCTGGCCACAGAGCCCACCTCAGCCCCTATCTCTATACATGGAGCAGTACATGCCCAGCCACAGAGCCCACCTCAGCCCCTATCTCTGTACATGGAGCAGTACATGCCGGGCCCCAGAGCCCACCTCAGCCACTATCTCTGTACATGGAGCAGTGCATGCCGGGCCCCAGAGCCCACCTCAGCCACTATCTCTGTACATGGAGCAGTACATGCCCGGCCAAAGAGCCCAATCGGCCCCTATCTCTATACATGGAGCAGTACATGCCGGGCCACAGAGCCCACCTCAGCCCCTATCTCTGTACATGGAGCAGTGCGGTGCTGGCCACAGAGCCCACCTCAGCCCCTATCTCTATACATGGAGCAGTACATGCCCAGCCACAGAGCCCACCTCAGCCCCTATCTCTGTACATGGAGCAGTACATGCCGGGCCCCAGAGCCCACCTCAGCCACTATCTCTGTACATGGAGCAGTGCATGCCGGGCCCCAGAGCCCACCTCAGCCACTATCTCTGTACATGGAGCAGTACATGCCCGGCCAAAGAGCCCACCTCAGCCCCTATCTCTATACATGGAGCAGTACATGCCGGGCCACAGAGCCCATCTCAGCCCCTATCTCTGTACATGGAGCAGTGCGGTGCTGGCCACAGAGCCCACCTCAGCCACTATCTCTGTACATGGAGCAGTGCATGCCGGGCCCCAGAGCCCACCTCAGCCATTATCTCTGTACATGGAGCAGTACATGCCCGGCCAAAGAGCCCACCTCAGCCCCTATCTCTATACATGGAGCAGTACATGCCGGGCCACAGAGCCCACCTCAGCCCCTATCTCTATACATGGAGCAGTACATGCCCAGCCACAGAGCCCACCTCAGCCCCTATCTCTGTACATGGAGCAGTACATGCCGGGCCACAGAGCCCACCTCAGCCACTATCTCTGTACATGGAGCAGTGCACGCAGGGCCCCAGAGCCCACCTCAGCCCCTATCTCTGTACATGGAGCAGTGCATGCCGGGCCCCAGAGCCCACCTCAGCCCCTATCTCTATACATGGAGCAGTACATGCCCAGCCACAGAGCCCACCTCAGCCCCTATCTCTGTACATGGAGCAGTACACGCCGGGCCCCAGAGCCCACCTCAGCCCCTATCTCTATACATGGAGCAGTGTATGCCCGACCACAGAGCCCACCTCAGCCCCTATCTCTATACATGGAGCAGTACATGCCGGGCCACAGAGCCCACCTCAGCCACTATCTCTGTACATGGAGCAGTACATGCCCGGCCACAGAGCCCACCTCAGCCCCTATCTCTGTACATGGAGCAGTGCATGCAGGGCCACAGAGCCCACCTCAGCCCCTATCTCTGTACATGGAGCAGTGCATGCCGGGCCACAGAGCCCACCTCAGCCCCTATCTCTGTACATGGAGCAGTGCATGCCGGGCCACAGAGCCCACCTCAACCCCTATCTCTATACATGGAGCAGTACATGCCCGGCCCCAGAGCCCACCTCAGCCACTATCTCTGTACATGGAGCAGTACATGCCCGGCCCCAGAGCCCACCTCAGCCCCTATCTCTGTACATGGAGCAGTGCATGCCGGGCCACAGAGCCCACCTCAACCCCTATCTCTATACATGGAGCAGTACATGCCCGGCCCCAGAGCCCACCTCAGCCACTATCTCTGTACATGGAGCAGTGCATGCCCGGCCCCAGAGCCCACCTCAACCCCTATCTCTGTACATGGAGCAGTGCATGCCGGGCCACAGAGCCCACCTCAACCCCTATCTCTATACATGGAGCAGTACATGCCGGGCCACAGAGCCCACCTCAGCCACTATCTCTGTACATGGAGCAGTACATGCCCGGCCCCAGAGCCCACCTCAACCCCTATCTCTGTACATGGAGCAGTGCATGCCGGGCCACAGAGCCCACCTCAGCCCCTATCTCTGTACATGGAGCAGTGCATGCCGGGCCCCAGAGCCCACCTCAGCCCCTATCTCTGTACATGGAGCAGTGCATGCCGGGCCCCAGAGCCCACCTCAGCCCCTATCTCTGTACATGGAGCAGTGCGGTGCTGGCCGCTGTGCCTCCTGCCCGGCTTCTGGATAACTTGTGCCGCAGACTCTTCCTTTTTCCTCATATTGTTATCTATTTTTACCAGCTGCCGCCCCCTCCCTCCGCGGTCACCAGGGCGCACTGTTTTCGGCTGCTTGCAGGGGGCAGTCCCATCACACCAGGACCCTCCGACCACCGCCCCCTGCTCCGCACAGAGGGGGAGTGTGTGCGTCACTGCGGGGCTGGGCGGCTGCAGGACGGGAGAGGGCGGCAGCGGCGGGGCACAGCGGCATCCCCACAGCCGGGCACCACGGGCATGAGGACGGGCTGAGCGCCCAGACGTCAGTCACGGTCAGTCAGGGTTGTGTGGTGGTGGGAGTGAGGACTATGGGGGGCTGCTGAGGAGGGCACCTGTGGGTTCTCAATGATCGTCATCGGTGAGATGTCACCCAGCGATCTCCGATCTTACCGATTGTAAATGTCCTGGTGTATATGATGCCTATATTGTGTCTGTATCCATCCAGCTATGGGGAATAGCGCTCATTGCAACAAAAACTTAAGAATTCACAGGTTTCAGGTCAGTGTTGTCCCAAATGGGGAATTCCTGAAGATAGTAGCAATCGCCATAGCAGCCGACCAATGGGAAAGTGTGGTACTGGTGGTCGATCCAGTCATCTCCATAGTAACATATTGCCCCGACCGCTCCTGCGGACCTGGAATATCTGTTGTCTGTACGGGGGGGCTGGATGATGGGACATTATCTTACTGTCTTGGCTTGTTGTGGTGTTTCTTTATGGTTCAACGTGTACAGGTGTAGCAGAGCTGAGCTTGTCATCGCGCAGGAGCATCGTAATTGCGCTATCTTAGTGTCTTTCATGGGACTGCGAGAAAAGGAAAACTGTCAGGCATTTTGCATGGGTTCTGCAGGATAAAGGAAAGCTGTCCGGTGTCTTGCATCTTGCGTGGGGCTGCAGGATAAAGGAAAGCTGTCTGGTCTCTTGCGTCTTGCGTGGGGCTGCAGGATAGAGGAAAGCTGTCCGGTCTCTTGCGTCTTGCGTGGGGCTGTAGGATAAAGGAAAGCTGTCCGGTCTCTTGCGTCTTGCGTGGGGCTGCAGGATAAAGGAAAGCTGTCCGGTCTCTTGCGTCTTGCGTGGGGCTGCAGGATAAAGGAAAGCTGTCCGGTCTCTTGCGTCTTGCGTGGGGCTGCAGGATATTGGAAAGCTGTCCGGTCTCTTGCGTCTTGCGTGGGGCTGCAGGATATTGGAAAGCTGTCCGGTCTCTTGCGTCTTGCGTGGGGCTGCAGAATAAAGGAAAGCTGTCTGGTCTCTTGCGTGGGACTGTGGCATAAGGGAAAGCTGTCAGGTATCTTGCATGGGACTGCAGGATAAGGGAAAGCCTCTCTCTCTCTCTCTCTCTCTCTCCAAAATCCTATTCCTTTAAATTCCAAAAGCTTCAGCTTCGACGGATCCGTCAAAAAAACGGATCCAGTGCATCAGTTTTTTGGCAATCTTCACTGGATCCATTTTTTCACACTTTGATGGATTTTGACTGACGCCAAAAGACTGAAGTGTGAAAGAGGCCTAAGGCACATGTGTGCAATAATCCTGCTGTGTAGCCAGCATCTGGATAAGTCACACCTGTCAGGTGGATGGATGATCTACACCAAGGAGAAGAGCTCACTAACACAGATCTAGACAGAAAAGTATATATGTGTATATATATGTGTGTGTATATATCATATGCTAATGACCTATAGAGTCATGTGGGTGTTCACACCATACAGAAGAGTCAGGCTAATCAGTATATAACCCCGCCCCCACAGTCATGATTGACATCGCCCATTGGTCCATTGCCCGGGCAGAACAGAGAGGTGCACTGTGCCCGACTGTATCCCGGTCTATGTCACAGCTAATGCACAGGCGGATGGACACCAGACTGCACGACTCCTTAACAACGCAAACACCCACTGGACTCTTCACAGCTCATTAGCATACAGCACAGTGCGTTTTACGACTTGCTTTTGAAAAGATTATGAGGATACCCTGGGGGCGAAGACACAGAATAGGGCCCTGGTGCAAGAACAGTACATGGGGCCCTTGGTAGTTCAATAGTTCATCAAAATGCCCCGCTGGCAGCTTTGGAGGTGGTGGTGGGCTCCCTTACCTCTCGGGCCCCTGTGCAGCTGCACACGTTGCACCGATGTTATGGTTAAGGTTATCAGTTATGGCGACTGGTTCACTTTAAAAGAGTATTCACAAAGCATTTTGTTACTCGCTATCATTAGGATAGATGATAACTTACTGATTGCTGTGGTTCTGACCTCTGGGACACCTTGTAATCCCAATATCAGGGCTCTGGAAACTGAAAGAGAGCCCTGTGTGTGTTAAAAAACATGTGACATGTAGATGTAGCAGAGTCAGAACTGTGTTACTTTACGCTGAAGCTTTAGAGAATGGTGAGAGGTGCCCATGCTCCATTCATTGTCTATGGGACTCCAGGAGATCTCTCATTGTAGAAAAGCTTTAGCGAAAAGTAACACAGATCCGACTCTGCTTCATCTACATTGTCACATGTTTTTGAGCGCACAACACGAATATTCCCGGCTTCCCGATGGCATCCCTGCTGGTGAGGTGTTGGGCTGCGTATAGTATTTGGAATATAGAACATCAAGTTGTAATCATCCTTGTAGCACAACAAACGTCCTATATTGTGTTGTCAGGAAAACTACATCCGATCCCCCGGTGGCGGCTGCTTCCTCCGGCTATGAGTGTGTATAAGTCAATTACAGTGTCATTTCATGCCGAGAGCCAGAAGATGTTTAATCTGATCTTCTGCTGCTCCTTGTATCAAGACTGTTGGGGGCTGCATCGTTGTATACACAGGATGGGGGGCTTCATAGCCACACGCACCCTATTAATGCAGGGTATAGTCTCTGGGGGAGGGTTGCGCCCTGACTAGTGTTTATTGGCCAGTGCACCTTATTTTGGGAAGAGATTGTCCACTTCAGCAGCACTCTCACATTCCTCTACACTTCCCTCCCAGTGATATACAGTGAACACAGCAGACGTATGTGAGAGCACATATATAACTACACTGTATAAGCTACCCAGGATAAGCAATGCCTGTGATCGCTCCTGTGGAACTACAAGTCCCTGCCTAGAAGATTCACGTAGTTGTCCTCTTATAGCAAGTTATTACTTATCCTTAATATAGGTATACCACCCTACTCGCGCCCTCCGCTCTGCTGACGACCTGAGGTTAGCATCCTCAATAATCAGAACCTCCCACTCCCGTCTCCAAGACTTTACACGTGCCTCGCCAATTCTTTGGAATGCACTTCCCAGGTCAATACGATTAGTCCCCAATCCCCACAATTTTAAGCCTGCCCTGAAAACGCATTTATTCAGACTGGCCTACCGCCTCAACACATTAACCTAATCTATCCCTGTGTGGCACAGCCAAAAGTTTTACCGTAATCAGGTTCCCCACATCATGTTCCCACATGCTTTATGCATCCATTAGCCCTCTGTGTCTGTACTGTTACACACTTAACATTATGGCTGGTCCATACAATCAGGGCAACTGTTACCACCCACCTTTCGTGTCTACCTCTTTCCTCATAGATTGTAAGCTTGCGAGCAGGGCCCTCATTCCTCTTGGTATTTGTTATAATCTATGTGGTTATTGTTATGCTGTAAAGTCTATTGTCTGTACATGTCTCCTCTGAAATGTAAAGTGCTGCGGAATATGTCGGTGCTATAGAAATAAAATTTATTATTATTATTATTAGGTCAATAACTTTCTGATCAGCGGGGGTCCGACTGCTGGGACTTGTACTGATTGGCAGATCGTGGAATTTTTATCACCAATACAAAATGGCGCTGCAGCCTGGAAGCCCGACCACCTCTCCATCCATTTATTCTTTATAGGGGAAAAAGGCGAGTGCAGCGCTCGGCAGCCTTGTGGGGAGCACATTGCCACAATAAAAAAATGCATTTAACACAAAAAAACTTACTGTATTTAGACAATAAGTCATTTTCTTTCCCTTTAATTATTCCTTAGTCTAATAGACATGTTAGTGTTTCTTTTTCCTCTGTATACCTATTTTCCATAGTTTATTATCTACACTTGGAATTGCACATTATTCCTGTTGGCTTATACGCTGCAGCTGGAGGCTGGGTGTACACAGTTATGGCGATAAATGGCATATATTACATGATGTGAAGTGTTTACATATCCACAGTGACTTATAGATAGGAGGAGCAGACAATTGCTTCCACATAAGGGCACTGTGACACTATAAGCGGATGATGGAGAAAAAGGATGACGTGAATCTACTTGATCCAATAACATTAGAAGGATGTGGAATATTATAGATGTGTCTCTATACAGTCAAAACCAGAAGCTTACTATATAAAAAGACACATCTGCAGGTTATTCTCAATGTCTGACATGAAATCAGAATAAACCTTTCCTGTTTTAGGACAATGCCATAATTATTAATATTTGCCAAATGCCAGATTAATGAGAGAGAGAATGGTTTAAGATATTTTTTTACTTACTGCAAAGCCAAAAGTTTACATACATTTCATTAGTATTTGGTATCGTTGCCCCTAAACTGAATGACTTGGGTCAAACGTTTGGGATTTCCTTCCACAAGTGTCTCACAATAGTTGGTCGGAATTTGGTCCCATTCCTCCTGACAAAACTGGTGTAACTGATCCAGGTTTGTAGGTCGGCTTGATCGCATCTGGCTTTTCAGCTTTGCCCTTAAATTTTCAGTTTGTCTGATTTTTCTCTTTACAGGTATATTTTTGAGTAAAACGTAAATTGCTTTTATTCTATAAACTACTGACAACATGTCTCCGAATTTCCAAGCACTAAATTTTGTATTTATTTTCAGAAAATAAGAAATGGTCAAAATAACACAAAATGCAGTGCTTGCAGACCTCAAATAAAGCTAAGAACACAAGTTCATAATCATTTAGAAACAACAATACTAATGTTTTAACTCAGGAAGAGTTCAGAAATCAGTATTTTGTGGAATAACCATGATTTTTAATCACAGCTTTCATGCGTCTTGGCATGCTTTCCACCAGTCTTTCACACTGCTTTTGGGTGACCTTATGCCACTCCTGGCTTAAAAATGTAAGCATTTCTTCTTTGATCGCTTGTGACTATTCATCTTCCTCTTGATTACATTTCAGAGGTTTTCAATGGGGTTCAGGTCTGGAGATTGGGCTGGCCATGACAGGGATTTGATGTGGTGGTCCTTCTTCCACACATTGATTGACCAAGCTGTGTGGCATGGTGCATTATCCTGCTGGAAAAACCATTCCTCAGAGTTGGGGAACATTGCCTGAGCAGAAGGAATCCACTGTTTTTCCAGGATAACCTTGTATGCGGCTTCATTCATACGTCCTTCGCAAAGATTATCCTGCCCAATTCCAGCCTTGCTAAAGCATCCTCAGATCATCACCGATCCTCCACCAAATTTCACAGTGGGTGCAAGACACTGAGGTTTGTACACCTCTCCAGGTGTCTCCGTCTAACCATTAGATGACCAGGTGTTGGGCAAAGCTGAAAATTAGACTCATCAGAGAAGATTACCTTACTCCAGTCCTCTATGGTCCAATCCTTATGGTCTTTGGCAAACTTCAGCCTGGCTCTCCTTTGCTTCTCATTGATGAAAGGCTTTTTTCCAGCTTTACATGACTTGAGTCCTGCCTCTAGGAGCCTGTTACAAACTGTTCTTGCTGTGCACTTCACCCCAGCAGCCATTTGACATTCCTTTTGTAGGTCACTTGATGTCATCCTGCGGTTGCTGAGTGACATTCGAATAAGATGACGGTCATCCCGGTCAGTGGAGAGTCATTTTCGCTCTCTGCCGGTCTGTAGCTTTGTTGGTCCCAGTATCTGCTGCTTAACCTTGTTGTAATGGACTGCCCTCTTAGAAATGTTAAGGATGGAGGCAACATGACACTTCACTGTATCCCTCTGCTAGTAAAGCCAGAATTGAGCCCTTATTTTCCTCACTCAAGACTTTTCTTTTCAACTACTTTGGCATGTTTAAAAGTTATTTTTTCATTCCTATTACTTTTGGGATATTACTAGCACTTGTTTTACCATCCAGCTTGTCCTATTGTAAGAGGATTGTGAACACCATAGCAGGGTTTTTTAGACTTTCCTTCGTTAAATAAGATTTGGTTCAGGTGATCACCTAATCAGAAGCACATTAAGTAGAATAAGGTGTACTCTGGTTGGAATTCAACTGACGCTGGAATGGAATGGCTGTCAGACATGGAGAGAAGCTGATTTTTATAAAACTGTGCAGTGGTCTTTTCATTTTTGCCAGAGCTGTATACATATCCAGCTGTATATAAATATGCAGTGGGTAAAATAAGTGATAAACTGCTGATTTTGCAAGTTCTCCCATCTACATACAATGGAGAGGTCTGTAATTTTTATGGTAGGTACAATTGAACTGTGAGAGACCGAATCTAAAGAAAAAATCCAGAAAATCACATTGTTTGATTTTTACATAATTAATTTGCATTTTATTGCATGAAGTAAGAATTTGATACAATAGAAAAACGGCACTTATTTTTTGGTACAAAAACCTTTGTTTGCAGTTACAGAGGTCAGATGTTTCCTGTAGTTCTTGACCAACTTTGCACACAATGCAGCAGGGATTTTGGCCCACTCCTCCATACAGATCTTCTCAAGATCTTTCAGGTTTTGGGGCTGTCACTGGGGAAAAATGAGTTTCAACTGCCTCCAAAGATTTTCTATTGGTTTCAGGTCTGGAGACTGGCTAGGCTACTCCAAAACCTTGAAATGCTTCTTACGGAGCCACTCCTAAGTTGCCCTGGCTGTCTGTTTTTTTTGCATTTAGCCTCAAAATAATGCATTGTCCCTAGTTCATTACATTCAGGTAGACCTTCCAAAACATCCATAGTTTTGTCATTAGGGTCTTTAAAGGCGTCCTCAGCTTTTCTTATCTTTAGAGCCACATACAGCTATCAAAGATAAGAAAGAATGATGGGATGATGTCACCAACCAGAAGGCAGCCGTACCACTACTATAACCATTTCATGGCTGCTCCACCTCATCCTCTTGGTGAGCGCCATCTTGCCATTAGTGCTGGGTCTAGTTTATGTAGTTTATGGTAGAGACCCAGCAGTAATGTATAGGACTAGCAGTCAGCCATGAGCCATACATCAGGGGGCAATGGGCCACATGTTGGGGACAATTTCTATAGTGCCTGGCCTTCTCTGCAGTTTGGTTTCACCTCCCCTTGTGTAATACATAAATTCTTATCGGTATAGTTCTGAATGAATGGTACATAATAACGTTAATATATATAGATATATCTATACTGTATATAGTAGGGTTTCTAGTCCGTTGTGTTCTGAGGTAGGCAGAGGAAACTGTTTCAGTAAAATGTCCAGGCTGGTTTATTAAGAGTATAAATAACAAATATACACCGGCGCTACCAAGTAATGATGGATATGTGCAAAACAGCTGCTGCTGGTGAATACCCCGGGTCTGTGCACACCCAAGAAAAAGTGAATAACAAAAACCAAAAATTACAATGCACCTGCGCTGGCTGACTAAATCCTGCAATGATCACCAGAGTGGGTCATGAATGAATAATGTACTTACTTCCCATGAGCTGAGGGGCTGCAGATAAATCCAGCATATGCCATGTGAAAAAATGGCTGTGCCCCAATGGAGACCGGAGACGCAGCACCTAGGAGGCGTCCCTCCTGTAAACGATGGTGCAGGAGCGTCCCTTCAGCTGACAGCCGCTGGACACGCTAAAAAGATGAAGAAGGTCCGTAGACCTTAGAAACGCGTTGGCTTCTAGTTTGGCCTGTACGCGCCCCCGTCCTTCTATCCCCGGTGACGTCACCTGATCTCCTCCCCCTTGCCGCTGCACGCCGGCGGCGCCTCTCGGCCGGAGTGCGCCACCATCTTTTTAGCGTGTCCAGCGGCCGTCAGCTGAAGGGACGCTCCTGCACCATCGTTTACAGGAGGGACGCCTCCTAGGTGCTGCGTCTCCGGTCTCCATTGGGGCACAGCCATTTTTTCACATGGCATATGCTGGATTTATCTGCAGCCCCTCAGCTCATGGGAAGTAAGTACATTATTCATTCATGACCCACTCTGGTGATCATTGCAGGATTTAGTCAGCCAGCGCAGGTGCATTGTAATTTTTGGTTTATTAAGAGACATTGGTTGAGATGTTTCTCTCCTACATTTAGATGTCACATTATGGTCTGAATTCTCTTATGAAGTTCCATTTTGGGATTATTATATTGCAGTTGCACCTTTGATGTTATTCTTTTGGATGTTGATGCATAGAAGTTAGGACAATATATTGTGTAGAACTTTATTGAATATCATTAGATATTATTCTTGTGTTTAAGGCTGTGTGCCCACGTAGCGTTTTTTTAAGCGTTTCCGCAGCGCTTTTAGACAAGCGATTCTGCTGCAGAAACGCATAAGAAAGCATCCCATTGATTTTTAATGATAAACGCACCTTTTCGTGCCAGTGGTGCATTTTTTACCGGTGCGGAAACGCTTAGCGATTAAAAACGCAGCATGTTCATTAATTTTTCGGAAATTATATGGGCAAAAACGCTTAGGAAAACGCATGTCAAAACGCTTGACAAATGCGCGTCAAAAAACGCATGCGTTTTCCCGGGAGCAGGGTGTGCGATTCTGCTCAGGTTTATTCTGCTTCAGAATCGCTACGTGGACACATAGCCTTATACTTGTGTTTCTCACTGTGGGGGAGTGTGTTTTGTGGGTTTCCATACCCCAGTTAAAGGCCGTCTTTGCTTTCTGGCCGGGTTCACATAAGACTATTGAGCAGAGTCCTTTGGCATATACCATAAGTTTTGTTTGTTTTATTGTATGTTTTTTCTGTTTAGCAATTACCGTATGTATCTTTTGTGCATGTACTGTACATATAGTTGATGTTGATACATGTGCAGTTCTCCTAATCTGATGGATAGTCAGTGCCCGTTGGCTCCATAGCCTTAAACGTCTTTAGTAGTTACATCAGACTATGATTTCTAACCTTATTGATAGATTTAGTGTTATATTTTTCTGCCTAATGAGGTATATGCAATCCCTGGTTCACACAGTAGCATTGTTTCCATGCTTTCCTCTGGAAGCAGATCTGTGCTGCCATTCCACCATCCAGGAGCTCTCAAGATATTTTGGAACCTTCATGAAAACTTCAAGATATGTACAGAGGACCATCCACACATTGACATGACTGCAGGACACTATATTATACATACCTGACAACTTTCAAGAACAGACATCCAGGATGTTTCAGATTGCACTGCTGAAGCTTTTCTTGACCAGACATACTTTTTTAAAGTCCTAATACCCACCCACTAAATGAGCTTGTGAATATTTGGGTTGTGTCTGATAAAGTGTTATTCACAAAAAAAATTTACAAAACTCCTGTTTTCTGGAAGTTTTTTTTTTAGTGGTTCCTGAGAAATGTGGTCTTTTTACCCAAAGTCTTCCCTTTTACTTGGGGCTTCCCACACACTCTATTTCTGAGAGAGTTGGAAACTATGATGGTTTGATCCCAGTCTAAAGGCCTCTGTACATATTAGAAGAAAGTCAGCCCAAATAAACAATTTTGGCAAGATGATGTTGGGGAAGAGAAGGTTTTGGCCATTGGTATTTCGAAACCCAGTCCTTTTGATTAGAGGGGATATAAGCCTTTGCAAGAGATGTCGTCTCTCTTCCCATTGAATACATTCAAGTTGTGTATGAGGATTGGACATGAGAAGCAATGGAATTAAACTGAAAGGGAGAAGATACACATTAGCTATTAGAAAAAACTTTTTGACAGTGAGGGTGACTAATAAGTGGAACAGGCGGCCACAAGAGGTGGTGAGTTCTTCAATGGAAGTCTTCAAACAGAGGGTGAACAGACATCTGTCTGAGATGGGTTAGTGAATCCTGCATTGAGCAGGGGGTTGAACACGACGACCCTGGAGGTCCCTTCCAACTCTAAGGGTCCCGTTACATTTAGCGATGCACCAGCGATCTCGACAACGATACGACGTGGTCAGGATCGCTGGTGCATCGCTAAATGGTCACTAGTGAGCTGCCAAACAGGCAGATCTCACCAGCGACGCAGCAGCGATACATCGGCGGTTGCTGTTACCTGTCAAACCGCAGCAATGATGACGACTTCCGCCTGCGTCCATGCATCGCCAACGACGTTGCTCGTCGGCGCCAAACACAGCGATGCGCGCAGGCCAGTGGGGCGCAAACAATCAGAAAATGGCCTAGGCCATTTGAGCACCATCAGCGATATCCAGCGGGGGGGCGGTCAGGTACATGTCACACAAAGCGAGATCGCGAGTGATATTGCTGTTGCGTCACAAAATCGGTGACGCTTTAGCAGGGCTGTGGAGTCGGAGTCGTGGAGTCGGAGTCGGTGCTCATTTTGGTGGAGTCGGAGTCGGAGTTGGAGTCGGTATAAAATGGACCGACTCCGACTCCTAAAATATATAATAAATTGGGTACAGTAATTCAATGCAGGATGTGCTGAATATTTTTTCATAGGAGTTTGGGAAAGTTATGAAATGTCCTATAAATGGCTGTTATATTCCTGATCTAAGGCTACATTCACACACAGCGTTTTTCCTGTGTTTTTTGAGGATACGTTTTTCAGCTGCAAAAGTTGATCATCTTTTTAAAAAACTGCATCACCTGAAAGGTTTTTAAGCTCATAGATAATGTTTTCAATAGCAAAAGCAGATTAGAAATCTGCTCTATCTATCCATTTATCCATATCTGTCTATCCATATCGTATCTGTACCAAAAAGAATGAAAACCGGGTAGTACACCAATATATATTCTGTTCTATCTAAATATCTTGATTATTGGATCATAAAAATGATTAAATGTCTGATGTTCACATTGTACTACAATAAATTTTTCACTTAAATATAAGCAATATGTGTGGGAGTCGGAGTCGGAGTCGTGGAGTCGGAGTCGGAGTTGGAGTCGGAGTCGGTGTAAGGGAAATTGAGGAGTCGGAGTCGCAGGTTTGGCTTACCGACTCCACAGCCCTGCGCTTTAGCGATATCACTAGCGATCTCGCTATGTGTGAAAGGCCCTTTACATTCTATGTTTCTGTCAAATTTAGATAACTTAAGTAGTCTTTGGAAGACATATGATAAGAAAGTGTTCTCCGGAAATGTATCTTTAGTCCAGCCACATGGATAAAACGAAACATCTTTATTGAATGTAGAATAAAAAACATGTTGGAGCAGAGTAACATCATATAATGAGGTACAGATAAAACGCGTTTCGAGACATTATCCTGCTCTTAGTAATGGCGTGAATAAGAGCAGATTCTCATAGAAATGCTACACAGGAGCATGGTCCATGCCTTGGATTAAGCCTACACCTGTTGAGCTGGTACACTTTTTGCTTTTTGAAGACAGTGTTACCAGCTCTTGAAATTGACTGTCAATCCTAAGCCCCCCATACATATGAATAATTCATTATCATGAGATTCAGCCGATAATCTAATGTGTATGTGCTGGGGGCCATATGTTTGTCAGGGGAGATGTTGATCGGTTCTGTCCATTTTCAGATTACCGATCGCTTTGTTTTCCCCGAGTTAAGCCCATGGTATAGACGTCTGTTGACCGGTTTCTCATAGAGGACAAAGGAGCGCTCGGCCAAATAACTACTCCAGTGTATGAGACAGCCAGCCGGGATGACTGTTGGCGGAACAGTCAGCCCAAGCATCGTTCAATAGCTACTGTATCTAGTGTGTATGGGGACCTTTACGCTCTGTATCTAGTGTGTATGGGGACCTTTATGCTCCGTATCTAGTGTGTATGGGGACCTTTACGCTCCGTATCTAGTGTGTATGGGGACCTTTACGCTCCGTATCTAGTGTGTATGGGGACCTTTACGCTCTGTGTCTAGTGTGTATGGGGACCTTTACGCTCCGTATCTAGTGTGTATGGGGACCTTTACGCTCCGTATCTAGTGTGTATGGGGACCTTTACGCTCCGTATCTAGTGTGTATGGGGACCTTTACGCTCCGTATCTAGTGTGTATGGGGGCCTTTACACTCTGTATCTAGTGTGTATGGGGACCTTTATGCTCCGTATCTAGTGTGTATGGGGACCTTTACGCTCTGTATCTAGTGTGTATGGGGACCTTTACGCTCTGTATCTAGTGTGTATGGGGACCTTTACGCTATGTATCTAGTGTGTATGGGGACCTTTACGCTCTGTATCTAGTGTGTATGGGGACCTTTACGCTATGTATCTAGTGTGTATGGGGACCTTTACGCTCTGTATCTAGTGTGTATGGGGACCTTTACGCTCCGTATCTAGTGCGTATGGGGACCTTTACGCTCTGTATCTAGTGTGTATGGGGGCCTTTACGCTCTGTATCTAGTGTGTATGGGGACCTTTACGCTCCGTATCTAGTGTGCATGGGGACCTTTACGCTCTGTATCTAGTGTGTATGGGGACCTTTACGCTCCGTATCTAGTGTGTATGGGGACCTTTACGCTGTGTATCTAGTGTGTATGGGGACCTTTACGCTGTGTATCTAGTGTGTATGGGGACCTTTACGCTCCGTATCTAGTGTGTATGGGGACCTTTACGCTCTGTATCTAGTGTGTATGGGGACCTTTACGCTCTGTATCTAGTGTGTATGGGGACCTTTACGCTCTGTATCTAGTGTGTATGGGGGCCTTTACGCTCTGTATCTAGTGTGTATGGGGACCTTTACACTCTGTATCTAGTGTGTATGGGGGCCTTTACGCTCTGTATCTAGTGTGTATGGGGACCTTTATGCTCCGTATCTAGTGTGCATGGGGACCTTTACGCTCTGTATCTAGTGTGTATGGGGACCTTTATGCTTCTTAAACTCCATTCCAATGCTTTTCATTCGGTAATCGAGTTGCAGTCGATAATGGTCACTCACTGTCAGATGTATCCTTCCAGATGTGGCTTTCAGTAAAGTCCCCGGAGGATGGTGTGAGGCCGGCATGCCTTGTTTATGCATGAAACACAAGTTTAATGTGGATTTAGAACCCAGATGAACTGAAGTCTCCTAATGAGGAACATAAGATTCCTTTGTGTTGCCTCCTTTAGAAGTTTTCGTTAAAGTAAACAACATTTCGGGTTGATTTTGCATCTTATATACATCATCATCTCTGTAATAATCTCCTTGCAGCATGGAGCAGATTTATCCCAGGGGAGCTCCTATTACTTTACTGCAGTCATTTGTATCAGCAGGAGTGTTACATCTGCAATGCTTGCTTTTTACTTTATGGCTCTCTTCACTTGTGTATGCCTGCCAAAAAAGCTTAGCGGTATGTGAACGCTTGTAATTTATAGATGAATTTGCAAATCCTAATAAAGCAGAAGAGAAAAGTTCATTTAGTAAAAGTAAAAGAAAAAAAATAAGCATGGATGCAATGTAATGAAAAGGAAGTCATAGATGCATGTTCTGGCAGCTGCCCAAGGTCCATTGATTTTATTCTTCCATGTCTTGGACCTATGTGGCGCCATTTTTTCTGAGACCTGTATTACCCGTCTTGAGATACATCGTCTATTTTCTACATAAACCCGCGTCCTGCCATACTTCAGGCAATATTTCCGCAATGATTGTCACCATTGGGTTGTGAGGGTGTTCCTGGCTTATTTTGGCTATGGCAGCCTATTTATATGTGAATGAAGCCTAAGATTTGGATTGTTTTCTTGCTAGCTCTAGTTATTTGCTGTTACCTTTTGACTCTGGTCTTGTCTTCTGGTTTGTTACGCCCTGTCTGCACTCCTGGTGATGACCCTTGGCTCCATCATTGATGACTCTACTATTTCTTTTATGCCACCACCAACAATCTGAGACTGTTGAGGGACTAGACTTGAGGATCTTCCTGCATCAAGTCCATATCTGCTTTCAGAGGTTAAAGGGAATCTGTTGCAAGGTTTTTGCATAATGTAGGGGCAGAGACACTCATTCCAGCGATGTGTCACTTACTAGGCTGCTTGCTGTAGGTTCAATGTTTAATCAGCAGGAGGTGGACTAGTAAACCTCCTG
The DNA here is from genome assembly GCF_039654945.1 of Dendrobates tinctorius. Classification (NCBI taxonomy): domain Eukaryota; kingdom Metazoa; phylum Chordata; class Amphibia; order Anura; family Dendrobatidae; genus Dendrobates; species Dendrobates tinctorius. Next base: position 26,156,370 of record NW_027361697.1, on the reverse strand, counting down.
CCATGTAGTCCTCTATATTCATGAGCTCTGTATAACCCCTTCCCCATCACTGATTGGCCGCTTTCTGCTTATGTACAGAACACACAGAAAATAGCCAGTAGGGAACTAGAAATGGTTAATTAGCATTTTATCACAAGTTCGTTGGTCCCTTCGGGGCTTACATTCGAACCGCCCGAAACACAGGATTCAGGCGTATATATCTACTGGAGACGGACAGCCAGGCGCAGTCTACTACATGTGAGTGTCCACCTCCAATAGGCGTATATGCCAAAAAATGATGCATGAGAGATCACACGTTCACTCTGTTGGCGCCGTTATAGTCTATGGCCCCGTCGGCCCATACGCTTGAATCCCGATTTGTGGGGGTGTTGTTTCAGACGTATGCCCTGACGGGACCAACGAACATGGGCAAGAACTCAATGTGAAAGCACTCTAATAAATGCCATTTTCGTAACACATGTATTTGGAGGCAATCTGTAACATATTAGTGAGGGTAGAACTCCCTCCTCAGTTCTGAGTGGCCGCAAACAATTCTTCCTGAGTGGGTGTTTTCTTCAGTCCCTGGATCTATACCTGTAGGTGAATCACATAGAGGAGCCATCTAAGCAGTATAACTTTTTTCATGTGTTCCTTGATCATTTACATCCCTGTGATGCGGCATCTTCGGTTAGAGACATGCCTTGCGATATAAAAAGTTATGGTTTATTTTGCACGAATAACCGATCTCCTTGCGCGGACTTGTCTTGGTGCCAACATCAGCAGCCTTGATTTTAGTATTGTAAACTGTGACCTGGAAATTGGGGTCAAATCTTTTGACTCTGGGTTTGCTTTCACCAATAAACATTTTACATTTTAGCACTAACCCTGCTAAAAAGTTCTACGATAGTTATACAGAGATTGGTTGCCTGTAGGCATAAGTCTGGAAATATTAAGATGGACCTGAAGCTCAAACCTTGCGTTGATCAGAGGTTGTCTGATATAACGGAAACGTTTCCGAAAGACAGTAATAATTGTAAAATATGGAAAGAACAGATACTCATCCTTTGACTCCCAGCTGTTTTGGTGCCGCTTCCTCTATGCTCCCAAATCTTCTCTTTTACATATGCAACAAGTATCACAGTCACAACCCATATACTCCACATGACCACTGCAGCCAGTGATTGGCTGCAGATGTTACCTGGGGTACACCGGTGTGACAGCTGCGTCCATTGTAAACAGGGAGCATCGAGAAATCAGCGCTGGAATGGCAGGGACTTAGTGGGGGAACATACACTCACTGGCCACTTTATTAGGTACACCTGTCCAACTGTGTGTTAAGACTTAATTTCTAATCAGCCAATCACATGGCGGCAACTCAGTGCATTTAGGCATGTAGACATGGTCAAGACAATCTCCTGCAGTTCAAACCGAGCATCAGTATGGGGAAGAAAGGTGATTTGAGTGCCTTTGAACGTGGCATGATTGTTGGTGCCAGAAGGGCTGGTCTGAGTATTTCAGAAACTGCTGATCTACTGGGATTTTCACGCACAACCATCTCTAGGGTTTACAGAGAATGGTCCGAAAAAGAAAAAAAATCCAGTGAGCGGCAGTTCTGTGGCCGGAAATGCCTTGTTGATGCCAGAGGTCAGAGGAGAATGGGCATACTGGTTCGAGCTGATAGAAAGGCAACAGTGACTCAAATTGCCACCCGTTACAACCAAGGTAGGCAGAAGAGCATCTCTGAACGCACAGTGCGTCGAACTTTGAGGCAGATGGGCTACAGCAGCAGAAGACCACACTGGGTACCACTCCTCTCAGCTAAGAACAGGAAACTGAGGCTACAATTTGCACAAGCTCATCGAAATTGGACAGTAGAAGATTGGAAAAACGTTGCCTGGTCTGATGAGTCTCGATTTCTGCTGCGACATTCGGATGGTAGGGTCAGAATTTGGCGTAAACAACATGAAAGCATGGATCCATCCTGCCTTGTATCAACGGTTCAGGCTGGTGGTGGTGGTGTCATGGTGTGGGGAATTTTTTCTTGGCACTCTTTGGGCCCCTTGGTACCAATTGAGCATCGTTGCAACGCCACAGCCTACCTGAGTATTGTTGCTGACCATGTCCATCCCTTTATGACCACAATGTACCCAACATCTGATGGCTACTTTCAGCAGGATAATGCGCCATGTCATAAAGCTCGAATCATCTCAGATTGGTTTCTTGAACATGACAATGAGTTCACTGTACTCAAATGGCCTCCTCAGTCACCAGATCTCAATCCAATAGAGCATCTTTGGGATGTGGTGGAACGGGAGATTCGCATCAGGGATGTGCAGCCGACAAATCTGCGCCAACTGTGTGATGCCATCATGTCAATATGGTCCAAAATCTCTGAGGAATGTTTCCAGCACCTTGTTGAATCTCTGCCACGAAGAATTGAGGCAGTTCTGAAGGCAAAAGGGGGTCCAACCCGTTACTAGCATGGTGTACCTAATAAAGTGGCCAGTGAGTGTATATTGATATTTCATTTTTCTCCTCATGAGTTATTGCTTTTTGCATCTCTCATTATTTTGGACAACCAATTTCATTTTCATCATCTTATCTGGAAGAATGGAAGGGTAACTTTGCTTTTTGTTTTGTATACTCGGTCCGATCAGAAGTGCGTTTTGTTCATAGTGATAAAAACTTTTTTGGTGTCCTTTGCTAAAACAATAGTGGACGATTCTCAGAGTTTGAAGTTTAAACAGGACCTTTCTCTAAATTTTTTCATGTAGAACTAGACACACAATGTAATAATGGCTTCAGCACGGAATTAAATGTTTTTGTTTTATTTTGCCTCTACATTGCGGAAATATTAGCGATCAAAATATTTTAACAATTTTTGTTTTTTTAAGTTCAAGTGAGCATTACCAGACAGATTTCACTGGGGGCGTGTACTTCTTCCTCTCTCTGATGCTGACCAATCATAAGCAGGCAGCAACACACTAGAGAAAGAAGAACACGCCCCCCACCATAGCTTAGCTCAAGCTCAATGTGAGACAGACAGTCTGCCCTCTGCAAAGTGATGATGTGCTGGAGCTCAGCAGGCCTGAGTGTGATTAGGTGACAGTTTTCAGCTCTTCTCTGGCGGTCAATGTGGGGGGGAGAAGCGGTGCTACAGAGCTGAGTCTCATTGCAAACACTTTTAGTATAATTTTGTAACAGAGAGGCACAATTAAAAAAACAATAACATTTTATTCTTCTTTGCAGCGCCTATTACTAGGTGTGTCCAGTTCAACATAAAAAAAATTGATGAAAGGTCCTCTTTAAGGGTTAAAGGCATCATAGACATTTATGGATTATTGATAGGATATGCCATAAATGACTGATAGGCATGAGGTCACACCTCTCGGATCTACCCCTATGCTTATGAATGGAGGTCCCCAAACCGTCCTGCCTGGTGAGGTGGGGTCTGCATGTAGGTTGGGAATAAATGCTTCCTTCATTCAGTTCTATCTACGTGACAAGCTTCCTCGGCCATTCGCCTCATGTAGATGGAGTTAGTTAAAGATGGGCTCATAGGCTCGGACACGTCTACTGGTTTTCTGACATTGCAGTTGCTCTTTGACTCCCACAGGATTGCTCGATATTACACTATTTTACAGAGCAATTATTCCTAAGAAACCCTGCTGTTTTCTCAAAAAAATGCCTGCTATTAATTAGAGCCCTTCCTATAAGGATATCTTAGGGAATTTCTGCTCATGCAACTCTCTAATATATTCAGTTCACCATCAGAAACAAAATTTACATCCAGATCCTGCCTAAAAACCCGTAGAAGCATCACCGTATAATTATGGTCATTTGTTGAAAGGGAAGCTTCTTTACAGAGATCTGATGTCCCAGTTAGGAGAAATCTAGCTTAGAAGCCATATGCAAATCAAGCTGGAAGTGCACTATGGGCGTGTTAATGAACTTCAAAGAAGTAGTCCAAGTGCATTGACACGCCCCCAGTGCACTTCCAACCAGATTTGCATATGGTTTCTTTGTTTATCACTGGCATATCAGATCTGTACCAAAATTGTATAATTTCTATTGGGGGACAAGCATCTAGACATCTATACCACTAGTTCATGTAAAACTTTTCTGTCCTGCAGAAAACCATGGTCATCCTCCACTCTTCCCCACCAACTTTTGGTGCACATACCAGTACAATATGTCCAGGGACTGTCCTGATTCTCGTGTTCAGTAACTTGTCAAGTGACTTGTTTTTTTTTAACTAAGGGAGAAAAAAACATGACGGGACCTGGCAAACAGTAGAATACATTATGTCACATGCCGCTAATATAGAAAATCTTATGTGATTTTACCATTTAGCTCTAGAATTAGCCGTGACATCCTGACAGTTCTCATACGCTGTAGAATATAGGAGAAGCGGTTATTGGGTGTAATTTGGGGATTACTGGAACATGCTGACATATACATGTATAGACAGATTGTGCCCCCCGGGGGCTTTGTAGAGATCCGTACAGTGGTTGCATATTAGTCATTTGTAGATATGGTAAAGTGTGATTGTTAGAGGTATTAACCCGTTAGGCTGTGTTCACACTTCCATTGGGACATTCATTCTTTCAGTTCTGTTTTGAGGAGCAGACAAAGGGAAATAATGTTTGATGCAAACGGAAGAAGTTTCACTACGATAAGTCTGCGCTGTCTAAAAGTTAGACATCATTGATAAATCAGCGCTGAGAGCATTCTTCCTGATCGCACAGCCAGACGCTGGAGATCTCACACAGACTATTGTACGAGCTGTGTGGGTAATGACGGCCTGGTCGGCTGCACAGACGGAACTGTTGTCACAGGTATGAAGGACACATTCCTTATAGTTATGATTACAGAGAGGGTATAATGTGTGACGTGCATGCTCAGTATAAGGGTTGATGCACACGGCCATATTGTCAGTCCGAGTGTGAGTGTGCCAGTCTATGAGGCTACGTACATGTCCGAATTTTTCCTTGGACAGACCCTGTCCTAGGAAAAAAGAAATCACATACCCGAGCGTGATCCCATATCCAGATCGCACACGGACGTGTAATTCATTGAGTCCGTGGGAAACATTGGACTGCACTCGGACTGACACAATTGAGAAGATGGAGACATTCTTTTCTCCATCTTCTCATCCAAGAGAATCGGATAGCACTCTGCTGAGAGCGGGACCAGGGTATGATTCCCAGAAGTGACCCATTTCTCTTGGATGAGAGACTCTACGGCTGTCTGCACCTGCCCTAATGGTCTGTGCATACACAGACTTCACAAATGCTTTGCTGATGTATCATAAAAAAGTAACATAAAGTGATACAGAAACACAGATAAAAGAAACAATAACGTACAATGTAAATGAATCCAGATTGATTCCCTGTTGTTGAAAAAAAACATCTGTGAGGCTTTAGCTACTTATCTGCAGTTTATCCTCCATTATTCATTCCCTACAGGTCATCAGATATATACACCATTTTCTCTAAGGCCATGAGAGCAATAATATAAATCCTTGTTCTCATTACACTTTGCCTTTGTTACAGACCCTCTCCTGATTCCAGCCTAACAATATAGATGGTGAATGCTGACCCAGTGTACATAGTGGGAAAGTGTCTTCAGGCGGTTGTTCTGCCAAGTCTCCCCAACAGATCCTGTGTTGTAAAGGGAACCTGTCATCAGCAGAAATGCTTATTACCTGAAGATATAGGGTTAATCTGTGGTGACACTTATGGTGTCACTGGCGCTGCCTAGGGAGCGCTATCAGGGGGCATGTGAACGAGCGCAGGGAGTGCAGGAATAAGGCACGCAGTGCGCAAGGACCTGAGACTAATACAGTGAGCACAGGACCTGGCACTAAGCAGTCACGTGACCAGGGAGCGGAGTCACCGCATGTGAGTACAGGGAAGGAAAGTGAGCGCGCAGAGTGCAGGGCACAGACAGTAAAGGTCCCGTTACATTTAGCGATGTACCAGCGATCCTGACAACGATATGACCCGGTCAGGATCGCTGGTGCATCGTCAAATGGTCGCTAGTGAGCTGCCAAACAGGCACATCTCACCAGCGATGCAGCAGCGGTCGGCGGTCGTTACTTACCTGTCACACGCAGCTCTGCTGACGTCTTCCACCCGCGTCCATACGTCGCTCGTCGTCGCCAGCAGGAAGCCGGCGATGAGAAAATGGACCATCCCGTTCTCGTGCGATCAGCGATATCCAGCGGGAAGGCCAGTCGGAGGTAAGTGTCACATGTAGCGAGATCGCTAGCGATATCGCTGTTGCGTCACAAAATCGGTGACGCTTTAGCGATATCGCTAGCGTTATCGCTATGTGTGAAGGGGGTTTAAACGTGGTCAATGAGAGCCGAGGGTCAAAAGTCAGACGAGTGCGTGGTACCTAGGGACAAGACAAAGTGTAAACGGAGACAAGCCAAGGGGTCAGATAACCAGGAGGGACAGGCCAGTACAAAGCAGCATGCAGAGGCAAAAGTCAGGGGACAAACCGGGTCATACACAGCAAAGCACACAAGCACCAAGCACAGAGGCACAATGTTTACAGACGAGTAACCTGGGTCAGCAACCACAAACCGAGTATACGGAAGTATCACCGACACCAAATCCAGGAACTGCCAACATTCAGGCTATGTGCCCACGTATGCAGAAAATTTCTGCTTCAAAACCGGCCTCCTTCCCAGAAAACGCGCGTTTTATTTCCGCGCACTTCTTGCGTGATTTCCGTGCGTTGTTTGCGGAAAAGCGCGCGTTTTTGATACGTTTTTTCCGCGCGTCTTCTGACGCATAGAAAATAGCTAAAAACGTGGACTTTTCCGCAAAATTAATGAGCATACTGTGTTTTTTACCGCTAAGCTTTTTTTGCGCGGAAAAAAACGCATCAATGTGCACAAAAAGTATGGAATTCATTTAAAATGAATGGGATGCTTCTTTTATGCATTTTCGAAGCGTTTTGACCGGGACAAACGCTTCAAAAACGCTTAAAAACGCTTATGTGGGCACACAGCCTCACTAGCCGCCCCCAAACCAAAGAGAGGCAGACTAAAATTAATTCTGACCTGACTAGGATGGAGTCGGAACCATCATGTCCAGAGTCATGACAATTTGCAGGTGAATAGCCGAATAGTTGGAAGTGCGACTACAGAGAGAAAATGAAGTTGTAATCTTCGTGTAACGGCTCTCTCTGAATCACCGATGCGGTGCATGTTAGCGATCAGTGTGCTTAGAGCGCAGCTCAAATCACGTGCTGAATTCTTGAGTGACAGGCTGCCTGCAGCGTGTGAGTTCACCAAATTGGTGCTGTAGCCAATGATATACCATGCCTATATGACACCAAGTATATCAAAAGGTCAAACCCAATATGTCTAAGCAAACAGATAAAATGGTACATCATATGGAGATACATAAAAAAACTTTAGTAGTTTAAGAATAACCTCAGCGGACTCATATAAAGATGTCCATATGTGTTGCTAACTGAATCCTCTCACAGGGATATTATGGAAGGACGTGGAATAACGCTCTCATCAGCCACTTTCCAATCACCCAGGATCTGAAGTTGCGTCTGATGCGTTTCCTCAATGTAGATTCATCAGGGGAATATAAACACAGCTGCCTGGTCTTGGACAGCACAACACGTCCATAGAAGACTTCTCCAGCAAGTGTAGAATCTACATTGAGGAAACGCGTCGGGAGCAATGTCAGATCCTGGGTGATTGGAATGTGGCTGATGAGAGCGTTATTCCACTTCCTTCCATGATATCCCTGTGAGAGGATCCAGTTAGGAACACGTATGGAAGAGTCCGTTGAGGTTATTCCTACCCTACCAAAGGTTTTTATGTATCTCAATATGATGTACCATTTTATTTATTTGCCTAGACATATTGGCTTTGACCTGTTGCTTATTTCAGTCTGTTTCTATGACTGAGATGCCTGTGCATTGGCTTTTGTGTTGGTATGTCTCATTGTGTGGTTTTGGTTCTTGAGACCTTTCTACATTTTAAAGGACCTAACAAAAGGTTACGTTTTAATGGCCACTTTCTGCTCATTTAGAATCCTGTTAAGTATTAGTGGTTCATTTTCAAATGAATTACTGCTAATTTTTTCATAGAACACAATATGTTCCTTCCAGACAATGTCTGTTTCAGGGAAGTCCTTGCAGCTCTCACCAAGTCAATGCTAAACCACATAGTGCATCCATCACAACAGCATGGCTTCCCAGAAGAAGAGTTTGGGTGGTGAATTGGAGTCCAGACCTTTCAACAATACAAAACATTTATCACATTATGAAACAAAAAATCTCGCGAAGACCCTGGACTGTTGAGCAGCTAAAATCATGCATCAGACAAGAATGGGAGAACATTCTCCAAAACTCCAGCAATTAGTCTCCTCGCTTCTCAGATATCTACAGACTGTTGTAGAAAGAATATAGGATGCTACGCAATGGTAGACATGGCCCGGTCCCAACTTTTTTTGAGACTTGTTCCAAGCAAATATCAGAAGAGTTAATTTTTTTCAAATGAAATGGAAAAATGTCTAATGTTGAACTTCTGATCTGTGTCCTCTGTTCTGTGGATAAAATAACGCTATGAGAGATTTCCAAATCATTACGTTCTTGTTTTTCTTACATTTTCCACCATTTTTTTTTAAATTGGGGTTATAGTATTGTTTTGGGTTTTTTTTTCATATGGGCCAAAGGGACCTTTTTGGCCCCCTATGCTCCGGAGAATGGGTACAATTGCAACCCCTGTACCCACTATAGTCACATCCCTAGGTATGACTTTTACCTCTGTAGCTATGCCCCTAAGCACACCGAGCTAAAATCTGAAAAAGCGAGGTAAGCAATGCACCTAGAAATTTTGTCTTTGGACCCTATTTTTTGGGTTGATTTCTATTTCTACTAGTTCTTGGAGTAACTGGAACTGAACCCTAAAGTAAATTATGTACATCCTGTTGTTAATACTATATGCTGTTGATACATTGTAGTGTTTTTTATGTTTCCTTTTCATGTGCTTTTGGGTACATAGAGAACTTCCTAATATCCCAAGCCTTGACAGATAAAGGGGTTGTCAAAAAAATCAACCCAAAACCATAAATCAGATTGCATAAGTAAGGATACCTATTGCCTTATGTTTCAAAGATCGCATGCCCACATACGTAGTGTAGGGGGGACACAGTGACAGGTTCCATTTTACCTATATTTTTGTATTTTTTGGGCTAGACAATCCAATTAAAAATGTCCTGAATATTTCTTTTAAGTCTACAGAATTAATCGCTTACTCTGTAAATGGAAAACCTATTAAAAAAAACAAGGGCAAAGTAGATTTGCTCAATTTCCCAGAACTGTTTAGATTTTATTAGGTGTGACACTATATCTGAATCCCGACCTCAGACGGCTTATGTTAGAAGTCGTGTGAAGAGACAAAGGTATGACATGAAGAAAGTGACATGTTAGCATCTGCATACACTTGGCAGTCAGTCCTCCTTAATGCGGCCCAACGACCAGCATCGGCGACTTCATCACAGAAACGTCTCTCTTCTTCAGGACTTGAATATTATGAGGCTCATACTAAATGTTTTTCAGCAGAGTAAAAATTCTCCACTTATCATTTTTCGGGAATATGTTGTGTCAGTGTAATAGTTCCTACATTCCCACGTGCGTCAAAGGCTCAGATTCCACTCAAAGAAATCTAAACTCAATTGGATCTGTTGGGCGCTGCTGGTTTACGACATTTGTGGGTTGCGATATAGTACGTTGCTATTCTTCTGCTGTTGCCCTAAAAGGAAAAATACTACAATTAATATACTACCTTTATTAGATATTAGAAGGTTTATACAGTAGAACCCAAAAAGTAGAATAAAATCTGGACATACAGTCTCTAGGTATGTCCTATATCTCTTTGCGGGGTGAGTACGGGTGTTCAGAGAAAAGAAGAATTGGCAATAATTTTTAACAATATTAAGATTTGAGAGTCCTCAGTGGTTTAAATGGCTAACTGAAAAGATGGTAAAAAATGTAAGCTTTCAAGGCTGCTCAGGACTCTTCATCAGGCATAATGGCAGCTAACGGTATTTTCTGTTACCCTCTGGATGGGGGAAGTTTTACAGAGTGAGGTTGTATTCAGGAGTTAAGGCAAGGTACGTGGCCCCGGTGTCTTCACCATCAGAAGTAATCCAGGCAACAGGCAAGCTAGAGCGCCCTCTAGCGTTAGAGTACCCTTACACTAAGCGACGCACCAGCGATCCCGACAACGATACGACCTGGTAAGGATCGCTGATGCGTCACTACATGATCGCTACATGGCCGTGAAAGAGGCAGACTTACCCAACGACGCAGTAAAGATCCAGCGATCCGTATAACGACCTCGGCGGTCGCTGGGACCTTGTCACACAGCAGCGATTCTGACGACTCCCGCCTTCGTCCCTGAGTTCTGCGTCGCTAATGAGGTCGCTCGTCGGTGTCAAACAGCGATGCGCGCTGGCCAGCAGGACACCAGAGATCAAAAAATGGCCCAGGACATTCGAGCACGATCATCGACATCGCAGCGGGGGCCTGTTCGCCGCTACGTGTCACATGTAGCGAGGTCGCTGTTGAGTCACAAAATCGGTGACGCTTCAGCGATCTCGCTAAAGATCTCGCCATGTGAGACGGGGCCTTTAGGGACAGGGAAGGAGCCCCTGATCCCAGGACACCCGACAACAGAGTTGTGACAACATGTTTGTGGAGTGCCGATGTTCTCCCATAGCATCCAGTGGTCTTCTGGGAATCTTGGATTCCTTTGCCAGTTCCTGTGAAATACTTAGCAGACACGCTGTTTAACGCATTCTTTATAATGTGGACATTGACAGATTATTGGCTGCCATAAGCTGATTCTCACAGCCCTGGCAGGCAAATACTACGCAGGCCTGCATGCTGTATTATCGGAATGCTCATCTGCTAAAGGGAGACAATAAAAAATAACATCACATATGGGAAACCTACACTTTATAAGAATATACACAATATACAGTATAAGTTACAGATTGACCTCCTTCAAGTTTTGAAGTTATCCCATATCCATAGAACAGAGGATAACTGGTGGTCCGACCGTTGAACCGAGAACCATGGACCTGAAAAGCCACGTGTGAACGTAGCGGTGGTTAATCATGTGCACAACCTCTCCTTTCACTTTTATGGTAGTGCCGAAGACCAGCACTTCACAGCCCCACTTCTCGAGATCACTTGTGATCCTAGCGATCGGACATCCAAGGATGTGGAAGCTCTCTCTTATCCATCGATGGATGCGGAAGCTATTCCCTATCCGATAGAAAGGGGATAACTTACAGACATGAGAATACCCCTCCTTTGTCAGTTTAGTATCTGGTTTGCCCCAGTAGAATATTTCTTAAGTATCCATCATCATTGTAACATATACGCGGTTCAATACATCAGATCTGTAGTGTTTTTACAGCGCTATTGACTTGAAAATGAAAATGTCCCAAGTCTAAGAAAATGGCTGCACAATTTTTTTTTTTTTTTTCTCGAATTTCTGTTTCCGATTTTTTTTTTGCCCACTTAAAGAAATATACAAAGTTTGGTAACGCCGTAATCGTACTGACCTGGACAATCGAATTGCCAAGTAATTTTTACTGCACAATGAACTCCATAAAAACAAAACCTAAAAAACAATTGCTGAATTGCTTTTTTTTTTTTTAGCAGGTTCAGCTAACTTGGAATCTTATTTCCCGTTTTCCAGTACATTGAATGGTAAAATGATCATACGCCTATGTGGATGGATAAATAAAGGTGACTTTGAAGTCCCGATATTTTTAGGAGTTGTGATGTTACAAGCCTTAGCATGAAGAAGCCACCATAACCCATGAAGAAGCCACCATAACCCATGAAGAAGCCACCATAACCCATGAGGAAGCCACCATAACCCATGGACAAGCCACCATAACCCATGAATGAGCCACCATAACCCATGAAGAAGCCATCAAAACCCATGAGGAAGCCACCGTAACCCATGGAGAAGCCACCGTAACCCATGAAGAAGCCACCATAACCCATGAAGGAGCCACCATAACCCATGAAGAAGCCACCATAACCCATGAGGAAGCCACCATAACCCATGAAGGAGCCACCATAACCCATGAAGAAGCCACCATAATCCATGAAGAAGCCTGGGAATATTGATATTATTATACCAATATATTATTATAATCTATTATCCAATACCTGTGGATTTCCACTGGTTATACCTTTGCCTTTAGTGATAGATCATACATGTGAATCATGCCTGGACCTTTGTGATTCTACTTTTAATCGCCCAGTCTAGAAGTTTCAGTAGGAGAAACCTGACGTTATGTCTGCGGCTGCCCAAGAATAGATCTTGTACCTTATCATTTTAGTAAACAAGAGCTTTTATGTGCGGATGTAACGTATTCTTCACAGCAAGAAAGCGTCCCAGAATAAGTCTAGGTAATATTGGTGGCAGTCGAAGAAAGCAACTATTCACTCTCACAGGAAACGTTCCTGCATCCTGTGCAGAAGAATTTGGTCAGTGTGGAGGCTGGAAAGCCGTGTTTACCTGGTAAAGAAAATCTGGCCCATCTAAATGAGTCATTTTATTCTAAGGATTACTAAATCACACGCTTCTGGAATATTCGAAAGTTTTTTCCCCTAAGACTCTTGGAAAAACAAAATATTAACATTTTTGCAACAATATGTGATACAAGCACTTTAAGGGAGCAAAGTTTTTGCTACTCTATCTGAGAGCAGCATAATGTAGAGACAGGGTGTTAGGGCCTGCGGAACGCACCAAATAATATAAAAGGAGACATGAGGTGCAATGGCAGCCCGGGGTCCACCGTGCAGAGATGGAACCTGCTGCTGAGTAATTGCGGAACAAGATGGTGGATGAACGCTTGCTCACACGTGGCTTAACTTCACCCTGTGTGAATGAAAGGGAACTCTGTTGCTCCACAGAGCCGCTAAAACGAACGCTGGAGCCTGTTGAACTCACAGAGCTCGACTGGGTGAGTGCTAACTAGAGGTCACAGAACTCTGTCCCATAGGCACAGGACAAGAGTTCCTCTAGACAATCAGCGCTCGCGCCGCGGCTGCGGTACCAGCAAAAGGACAGAATATATACAATCGCTCCAAGTGCGCACTGTACCGCTTCGGCGGACGCCACTAACCACCCAGGGTGGGGAGGAAAGCGCTAGAGTTGCGCACGGCGCCGCACTAGCGGCTACTGCTACCTGGCGCGGTACGACAGTGCCCTGAGCAGGGAAGCACAATCGGACGCTAGAAAGTGCAGAGGACTGGGATGCACTGTGGTGTATAGCCTAGCCACTAACAGGCGCTGACTCTAACCACTAAGCCCTAACAACAGTCACAACCAAGGGTTGGGGTTTCATAATGAGTCATTCGCAGTAACAAGCATCCGTCATCATACACACCATAAGCTACAAGAGTCTATACTAGCACATTGCCGAGCGGCCATGCGACTCTTTTATAGTGGCGTCCTTCCGGGACCTTCCCAGTGGACCAATCAGAGCAGGAACGGGACCTGCGCATGTGACCGCCGACCTCCAATGAGAGGTCGTCCCACGGGCATGCTCAGTAGGCAAAATACAGGACTTAATCCATGGAGCATCTGCTTGCTGCTGACTCAAGAATGGTGTTACAGCAGAGCCTGAAGGAGTAACCAGACGCCTAGCATTAGCCTGGGCAAGACACTGGGACCGACATCTCTTAGCAGGAATCTCTGCAGCTGCAGAGGAATGGGAGACCGCAGAGGACATGGCTTAAGATTCCCCCTTTGCAGTGGGGGAAACTTGACGTCTAACACAGGGGCCCTGATTCCAGTGATGTGTCACTTACTGGGCTGCTTGCTAGAGTTTTGATAAAATCACATTTTTCTCTGCCTCGGATCTCTAAGCTCTGTATAACCCCGCCCACACCACTGATTGGCAGCTTTCTGTGTGCATAGGTGGGGGAGGGATTATACAGAGCTCATGAATATTGAGGATTGCATGGCAGCAGGTTTTCTAGTCCTCTAGTGATAATCTCCTGTTGATAAAACATTTTTATAAAACCTACAGCAAGCCGTCCAGTAAGTGACAGAGCTGCACAGCTCTTTCAACGGTATATTGGTCAGGGCCAGGTACTGCACAGCCCCCTATTTGAATGGATGGGGGGGATCTACTGTACTCCGCTATGGCCACTGTACAGCTGACAGAGATGTGCCATTCTGCTCCACAGCTGAGCAAATTTGGCATCGGGAACAACTGATTGTTGGGGGTGTCGGGCGCTGAACCCCCAACTATCGATTATTGATGACGTATTCTAAGGATAGGCCAACAGTATTAAAGTATTGGACAACACCTTCATTTTTTTGATCTACTCTCGTTTTCCTTTATACAGGAGTGAGAGTACTTTTTGAGAAGTCCCATGTTGGCTTTATATTTGTGGTTTACGTGTCCCCTAAATACTGACCCTAAAATATAGCATAATATGTTTTTTTTTAAACCCTCTTAGGTTGGCGGCTGAGAAAAGTACTGCGGATAGCCAAGTACAGATTATCAGCCAGCACTATTGTGTATGGCACGAGAAAAAATTCTGCAGGTATCCAGGTACAGAATATCAGCCAGCACTATTGTGTATGACACGAGAAAAAATTCTGCAGGTATCCAGGTACAGATTATCAGCCAGCATTATTGTGTATGGCACGAGAAAAAAAAATTCTACATGTATCCAGGTACAGATTATCAGCCAGCACTATTGAGTATGGCACGAGAAAAAATACTGCAGGTATCCAGGTACAGATTATCAGTCGGCACTATTGTGTATGGCACGAGAAAAAATTCTGCAGGTATCCAGGTAATGATTATCAACCAGCACTATTGTGTATGGCACGAGAAAAAATTCTGCAGGTATCCAGGTACAGATTATCAGTCGGCACTATTGTGTATGGCACGAGAAAAAAAATTTCTGCAGGTATCCAGGTACAGATTATCAGCCAGCACTATTTTGTATGGCACAAGAAAAAATACTGCAGGTATCCAGGTACAGATTATCAGCCAGCACTATTGTGTATGGCATGAGAAAAAGTAATTCAGGTATCCAGGTTCAGATTATCAGCCAGCTCAATTGTGTATGGCAATAGCAATTTCTCTGGAACTGCAGATTTTTGTGTACTGGGAGAATAAAAGTGACCATTGACCGATTGATCCCTCACTCACGAAATCTCCAATTTGTGTTTGAGCTGAACCCCCATAGATTTACCCCATAAATGATGACATTGGTCATCTCCAAATGCTTAATAGAAATTAGCAGTGTAGCAATTCCATTTTCCTAAAGGGGATTATTGCAAATTAAAAAAAATATATAGATTTTTAAAAAATTTCAACTAGACACTAGATTTTTGGGTAAAATACCTTTGTTCTTTTATTCCTTACACCAATTCGGACAGTCCTGCGTTGCGCCTTTCCTTTGTTATTCCCCCTGTAACATGATAAATTGACAAGTTGAACAATAACACCGGATGTCAGTTTATTCTTACATTTCCGGGAGGAATAACACAGGTATCGCAAAATATGAAATTTTAAGAAAAGATGTCGGAGAATTGTTATTTCATAAGGAATGCAAGTGTTTTCTAAAACTACCATGTGAGGAGCGCGGACAAGTCTTCTCACTTTTCAAAGGTAGTCTCCCAGCCTTTGGGGAAATCGGACAGACGGACATTGCAGGAAATCTGTCTGAGTCACTTGTCCTACTGTCTGTACTGGCTTCCCTTACTAGTTCTGAGTAATATAAATGTTTATGTACTGGCATCAGATTATTTACTTCCTAAGTAAGCAGCAGGGTTTATCTTCAGGTCCCGCTTCAAGGCTGTTGCGTCTCTTTTTTCCCCCTTTTTGGAAGAAAAGATGTTGATATTTGACATCATATCGTATTTGTTTTTACTTTTTCTTACTTCGTATACCCATTAAAATAGTTTAATAAGCAGGATTTTTCTCACTTGTTAGAGTTTTCAGGGTTCTTCCCTAAAGGAAGATAGAAATGAGAGCCTTATTTGCACCTGCTGGACCTCAGCTATAATCAACTACTTATCAGCTACATAGAAGTCGATTTTCGGTCATTTTGTAGCCCTTTTTGACGGTGCATCTGATGCACATGGAACGAACGCTAATGGATAGTTTTGTGCCATTGTTCTCGGCAGCATACTGTATGTCCTGTTTACACAGGATCATGTGCTGTCGAGAACCATGATTTTTAAGTCGGATGAAAAAAACATTTCACCCAACGAACAAGCATTTTGCTCACTCGCTCAGCAGCCTGTTTATTATGGTCTATTATTGGAAAACTAGTGTTTCTAGGATTTCCCATTTATGATACTTGTCCATTGTTAGTGCACCCCTTACACAACTGTACTATAAGGGCATCATGTCATTAATGGTAATATAAATAATTAATGGTATATGATGGTCTCATGCACAGTCATGGCTGAAAGTGTTGGCACCCTTGAAATTGTTCCAGAAAATGAAGTATTTCTCCCAGAAGATTATTGCATTTACACATGTTTTACTATACACGTTTAGTTCCTTTGTGTGTATTAGATCAACACAAAAAAATGAGCAAAAAAAAAGCAAATTCGACAAAAAACCCCCATAGATGTACCAAATTATTGGCACCCTCAACTTAATATTTAGTTGCACACCCTTTGGTATAAAATTGCGTCCTGTAACCATCAACAAGCTGCTTATACCTCTCAAATGAATTTCATGACCACTCTTTTGAAAACTGCTCCAGTCTCTCATATTTGAAGCGCCTTCTCCCAACAACAATCTTAAAGGGAATCTGTCACCCCTTTTTCGACTGTGAGCTGCCAGCACCGACATCAGGGGCTTATCTACAGTATTTTGTAATGCTGTAGATAAGCCCCCGATGTACCCTGAAAGAGAAGAAAAAGGAGTTATATTATACTCAACGGGGGGCGGTCCGGTCTTAGTCTGATGGGTGTTGCGGTCCGGCGCCTTCCATCTTCTAACGTTGACGTCCTCTTCTTTGCTGCTTGTCGTGGCTCCGGTGCAGGCGCAATGCTCTGCCCTGTTGAGGGCAAAGCTGAATACTGCAGTGCGCAGGCGCCGGACCTCTCCCAGAGCCTGTGCACTGCAGGACTCTGCTCTGCCCTCAACAGGGCAGAGCAGTGCGCCGGAGCCACGACAGGCAGCAAAGAAGAGGACGTCACTGTTAGAAGATGGGAGGCGCCGGACTGCAACACCCATCGGACCAAAACCGGAACCGGACCGCCCCTGGGTGAGTGTAATATAACTCCTTTTTCAGGTTACATCGGGGGCTTTTCTACAGCATTACAGAATGCTGTAGATAAGCCCCTGATGTCGGTGCCGGCAGCTCATAGTGGAAAAAAGGGGTGACAGATTCCCTTTAAGATCTTCAGCACTTTGTCTCCATACATTTCTGGGGGCCTCTTGAAGTATGTTTAGGGTCATTGTCCTGCTAGAAGACCCATGGTCTAGGATATAAACCCAGCTTTCTGACACTGGGTACTACTTGCAACCCAAAGTCCTTTGATAATCTTCAGATTTCATGATGCCTTGCACACAGTCAGGGCACCCAGTGCCAGAGGCAGCAAAACAACCACAAAACTTATTTGAATCTCCACCATATTTATCTGTAGGTACTGTGTTTTTTTTTCTTTGTAGACCTCAGTTTTCTTCTCCTCCTTCTGGTTTCCATGCTTAGTGTGGTGAACACAGACACATAATGCAGAGATTTAGTTCTCCCCTTTATATCTGATGTGAGGTGTGATTTTCTTATTGCCCACACCTGTTACTTGCCACAGGTGAGTTTGAACGAGCATCACATGCATGAAACACAGTTGTTTACCCACAATTTTGGAAAGATGCCAACAATTTTGTGCAACCCATTTTGGGCTTTTGTGCGAAATTAGTTCCAATTTGCCTTTTTTTCTAAGTTGTTTTGTGTTGTTCCAAAACACAAAAGGAAATTAAACATGTGTATAACAAAATGCAATAACAAAAGAACCATGGACTGAGAAAAAAAAGAGGGAGCACTCCCTGTGTAATACCGCCAAGTGATAGACATGATGCAGGATCTACCGTAAGTCACTCACCTGGATGTGTTATGTGCTATACAACTTCGATGCAGGTATAGAATCAAATAATGGAAGGCTGCTGCTCCGGCCCCCGCTCTCATGCCCGGCGGGTGGAGACGAGAATCAAGGTATGGATAAAAATTGTGGCGGCGATGTCCCAGTGCTGCCAAGAAGGAACAGTGTACCACCAGGCGTAGAGGATCAGATAAATTTCAACAACTATAAAGCAATGCGCTTCGGAGTTGTATCAACTCCTTCTTCAGGTATACTACACAAAGTGATCACCCATCCCTTATATAGGGGTAGGTTGTGGCATTTGTAACCAACGAAAACACATATATATATATAAGCATCTAAACTAATACAAACTACATACCGTAAAACCACATGGAATTAATGTATAAAATATAATATTTCAATATTTTATATGTCCTTAATTGATTTCTAAAATATATCAATCGCAAGTCCTGTTAGATTTTTAAATTATCTACCTTAGTGCCTGAAGGGTTAAATGAGACTATTGAGACTGCACAGGGAGGGGTTAAATGCAGAGAATAAAAATACTTCCCTAGGAAATCATATTCCAATATAGATATAGATCCAAGCAATGAATATCTTTTATAGAACTATTTCCAATTTACACATTAATTCCATGTGGTTTTATTGGTTTATATGTTTGTATGACAATTTTTAAAAAAAAACACCAATTTCTGCTAGATTGGCTGACCATCTAATATGCATGGTGGCCTCCAGACGTTCCCCTGACAGGTGATGTTGGAAGAGAGAAGAATAGGTCTTGATGAATTTGTCCTTTTTTATTCCTGAAACATAAGCCACAGCCAGAAGTATCTGGTAGCATCTTTCTCCCTTTTTATTTAAATCACCGGCACGCTGGGCCAAACCAAGTGTATATCTAAAGTGGTTGAACCTGAGGTGTATGGACAACTTTAGGGTGAATGAACATATTGCCTAGATTTGTAGTAGAAAATCCACATAGTAAGAGTTGGTTCACACGACTGATTTATCCACACCCGAGAAGAACTGTCCGATTATTCTGACCAGACTTTGATCAGAGTGGTATCAGTTTTTCTCTCCACCTTCTCCATTCTGTCAGTCCATGAAAATTGGACCACACTTGGATGCCATCATGCTGCAGTCTGATTTTTTTGACGGATCGATCAACTTGGATTGCCGATTTGGATCCGGCACTTGGATCAAAATGGGACACGTCTCCAATTTTTTTCCGCCGACCACTTGGGGAGCAATCGGTCAAAAGAAAAAGACGATTGGCTATTAACACCACACTTTAGTCCTGATTAGTGATGAGCGAGTATACTCGCTCATCACTAGTCCTGATACATTTGCATATTGTCAGCAGCACATCTCCTGTTTACACGATTACATGTTAGGGCCTATACAAGATGCGCGACTATCCTGTGAACGAGCATTTATCCACTCCCCGGCTGGTCTCTGCCATGTTTCCATGCTCCAGCGATTTTGGATACTTTTTTTCATTATATTTCCTGTAAATCAAAGCTTGGCTGCAATATTCAGTGTCATTTGGGTTGAGCTGCGTAACATGGATCTACTGAATATTATAAGCCTAAGAACCAACTGTTCAGATTGGTTGCACCACCTAGCAACTCTCTTTATGATAAATACCCGGAGGCCTCTGACCAAATGTTCTTCAATATAAAGGCAAGTTGCATAAACCACATTTTATATATGCGATGGGAGAAATCACTTATTGGCTGAGTCACCACCTGTTTCTAATGCTCGTAAACTCAATACTCAGTTTTTTTCCCTTTGACCCTTTGAAGTTCCAGGTCTTGGAGCCACTTTTACATCATCGGCAACTTTGGACACATACTGTACCATTATGGACACAGTGATTAATATTAAATTGGCCCGTTTAAGAAGTAAAATAATTTTGGTAATAGTAATGTCATAAATGGCAATTTAAGCAGATCAGTGACCCCTAATATTGCCCTCTAAATTAATGGGGCTGAAAAATGGTGTCAGTGCAGAATACAAGCCAGGGGCATAGTGACAATTTGGGGTTTAGGATAATTGCCGAGTTGCCACGAGTCAGTCACAAGATTGCGTTACTGGTCCCTGTACTTAGACAACTTGAGCTCATTTATTAGATAAAGTGCAAAATAGACCAGCCTTTAATTATTTTTTGTAAAGAAAACCTAAACCTGTCACTCTGATCTATGCTGACCAGACCAGGAGCAGCATGAATCAGAATGATTGCAGACGGATGTGTTTTTCTTTGAATCGTCGAAGCGTTTGGAGATCAATTTGGAGACTATAGGCAGAGATTAAACTAGTCCGACGCCACCCCTGGCCGGCTTTTCCATTCTGGTAGTGATTAATAGGTTTCTCCCATGTGTACATAAAAGGAGGTGAAGCGAAGGAGGAACTTAAATGGGGTTACCACCCCTGCTCCGTGCCCGGAACCACCTGGCCAGGCAGTAGCGTTTACTGGGGGAAGATTATCAGACCTGGACCAACTGTTCCATGTGACCGTGGGGGTCGGTGACCGGGGAGAAGGGGCTGCAGACAGGAAACTGAGCAGTGTCAGGGCGGGAAAGCAGAGTGCACAGGAGAGAGAGAGCAGACAGCTGCACCGCACGCCCTGAGAGAGCCCTCCGGCTGAGGACTGAGAGAGAGACAGTACGGGGTGAGCGCCCTTTGTGTGACCGAGGACCTGCCAGCCTCCGTGACCGAAGGAGACAGACAGAGACAGACGCTAGTGTGTGCAGGCCCGGAGTGCGCACTGACAGACCTGAGCCCCTGAGAAAAGTAACCGCACTGACTGGGGAGAGCGGCAACGTTCCTGCGGTGACAAGTTCTGAATGTAAACTTGTGACTAAGAGTGGTGAGAGCAAGAACCCCTCTCACCGATCAGCATCCTGTTATTTTCCCCAGAGGCCATTTCCTCATTGTGGGCAGAGACTGGAGAGACTGCATGTGCCTCTGCTGACGGTGCCAACATTGGAGAAGTAAACCCTTCCACAGACTGATAAGTTTATTCCTGCTTACATTTACCTCTTTAACCACCTTATTACCGTTACTTGTTACAATTAACCCCCCTTGCTTGCTCCTCCCTGCGTGGAGTGAATACCCTTGTAAATAAACCTTTAAGGCCTCTTTCACACTTCAGTTGTTTGACGTCAGTCAAAATCCTCCGCTTTTCGAAAAAAAACGGATCCACCATTTTTTTTGCGGATCTGCCTTTTTTCCCATAGACTTGCATTAGCGGCGGATTTTGACAGATGGTCATCCGTTGCATCCGTTTTTTGACAAATCCGTCATAATTTTGGCGTCCGCTGTCTGGAGTGGATGGACAATGAAACCTTTTTTGTCTGTGTTAAAACAGCGGATAGCAACAGATCCGTCGCTGTCCGCCATGCGTTATAATGGATGCCTATGGGCGACGGATCCGTTGCCAACCGTTAATTGATGGGATCCGACAACGGATCCGCCTTTTTAAACTGAGCATGCCCGGAAGAATTTCCTTTCATGTAATTTAACCCCAATCTCTCTCTCTCTTTCTCTCCTTTTCCAGAGTCCTTTTGCTTTAAATTTCAAATATTGGTGGCTGAAACGGATCTGTCAAAAAACGGATCCGGTGCATCCATTTGTTGTCAAACGGAAGCGGATCCGTTTTTTTTACTCTTTGGTGGATTTCAACTGACGTCAAACAACTGAAGTGTGAAACAAGCCTAACTCTTGGTCTGTCTCAGATCTGTGGCGACATCCTCTGTACCTGCAGGTTATTACAGAGAAACGGTCCCCTGGGGAGAAGCCTGCTGGGGACGGCACCAGAACGTTTCAGAGAACAATATACCCGGCTGCATTTGTGCAGCTAGACTCTGACCGTGGTTTGGGCAGCATGAATTGAGTGATAGATTCACTTTAAATATGATATTGACTCATTCTCCAGGAAAATCATAGCAAAGGTGTCACTTTTCTATCTAACTTGTGGTCCACAACCTTTTATCAGGTGGAATCCGTCTCCTGCAGCCGAGACACCAGGACGGATTACGGGAAGAGCGGATCATATTTTTGTGCTTCTGCTCTTGCTCTTTTGTCTTTCAAGCTACATAAATGCCTAACAGAGAGATGGGATTTAAAGAGGTTGTCCACTACTTTATTGTTAGGATAGGTCATCAATGTCTGATTGATCGGGGTCCAACACCCGGCACCCCCACTGATCAGCTGTTATTGGTGTCAGTGGCCTCTGGCCGAAAGTCCTCACTTGCAGAGCTGGCCAGCTTATGATTGTAGCCACTGCACTTCACATCCACCTCTTGATTTGAATGGGAGGCGGATGTGCAGTACAAACCGCTGCCACTATCAGAAGATGGACAGCTCCGCAAGTGAGTACCTCCGGCCGCTGCAAACACTGATAACAGCTGATCGGCGGGGATACTGGGTGTTGGACCCCAACCAATCAGACAATGATGACCTATACTGTGGATAGGTCATCAAGGCTAAAGTAGTGGACAGCTTCTTTAAGTTCAGGGCAGGCAAGCCATTGAACAGTAGCAGGAACAACGCATGCTGAGAATTGAGGGAAAGGAATTTCCGACTGCAATAAAGCTGGCAGAATGCTGAAGAAGTGCGACAGAGAGGATGGCCAGTTACAGAGTATGAAAATCAGGGCAGTTACTGGACATATTAGACTTGTATGTGTAAAGCCACTTCAACTTGTTGTGAGGAGCGAGGGTGCAAGATAATGTTTTTTACAGGTTTAACTTGAAAAGTCAGGGTCCACCAAAAAAACACAGTGTTAAGTCTGCCTTAAAGGGCTTGTCTGGGCTTAGGGTACAAGTCTGGCTTCACTCTGCAAACTTGTGACTCCTCACAGTGGTGGCGCCAACTCCCGTCAACATTCCGACTAGACATGTCCAGCTTTGCGCAATGCATTTGCATTATTCGAAGCCGCACACATCTAGTCGGCACGGGACCACGTGTATGCAAATCACATACTTGCAGTCGCACGCTCCTGGCGCTGGAGTGTCCCTTACAAGATGACTGCAGACTTATCTCCTAAAACCGGACAACCGCTTTAAAGGGTTATTCACAAAAAAATTTATTTTTCTGCTATAGGGGATAACTTGTTGATCGCTGGGAGTCCAACTGCTAGGTCCCTCCCTAATGATCCCAAAAAGAGGGTTCTTGATCACGGGCACCAGAGTCCTGTCTTGAATGGAGCATGTGCACCTGTGCTCCTTTCAAGAAAAGGATACCGCCGCTCCATTCTTGTTACCCCTGGCTGGGACCCATTCAATTGCAATTTATTTTTTCCAACTACTGTAAGTGTATTGTTACCATAGTGGCTAGTAAGTGGATTTCGATGGAATATCTTGGGTCCAAAATGTATCTTAGTGCATAACCAAAACAGGTTGTAAGCAATGGTTGTGTTTTGCAGAAAAGTGGGAAAGTACGAAGGTGACGAGTTTCATTTCCTTTTCCCTGCTCCCACCAATGCTCATCCTGCGCCTCGTCATTCAGCTCAAAGGTTCGTTTGATACGTATAAGGGAAAACATTTAATACCGAAATCTAAGACTTGGCCTAAGTTCTAATGGGCTTCATAAATTGCCCTGTACATGAGTATTGTGTACCTTTCTAATGCATTTATAATATTTAATAAAGTTGAAATGATATTCCCGATACAAAAGTGTTCTCTTCTTACACAATTATTCACCGAAAATAGAAGTAAATATAGCGCCACCTACTGGTGAAGCGCATGATCTGCCATATTCATACAGGGCCTTGGTGCGGCTTATTACTTAGTGCATTAGGAAGCACAACATAAAGCATCCTTACGTAGCTTTATAATTAGGTGGAAAATCATCTAAATAGCAGGAAATATCTTTTTCCATAGCGTCCTTCTCTATTCCTCATGGTAGGTCATTTGTGCGGAGATCCAGGCCTTCTGGAGCCTAACATGTAATTAGACCTTGTCATCTATAATTTACTCTGCAGGCATTATCTAATAGGGAATAATATTACTGTAAAAAGAAAGGCTTTTATGTTCTTTCATGATACGTACTTCCGACACCTCGGTCATAATTGAAATATTGCTGTGCATTGCTTGCCCTCATTAGCAGCAATGTGATTGACCAGCCATATTAATTATTAAGCACTAATGTACTGGCATGCAGTCCAGACTAATGCAAGGTGCGCCAATCAAATGAAATTGGCCATATCGGTATTTTGGAAAGAAAAAATTAGACCTTGAATTTAAAGGGATTGTCCACAACTTTTTATTTTATTTATTGTAAATGAGTCCAAGGTGATTTTGAAATAAAAACCAAACAAATACTTAGTGGACCCCGCCACTCTTCAGTTCTGCTGCCAGTGTTCCCCCACTGGTCTTCTCACTTCCACTTCTGGCCGGAAATAGGGGTGTTGGGTCAGATGACCACTGCAGGCAGTCATTGGCCACAAATTGGCAGCAGCTTTTACCTATCCAGGTTGGAAGAAACAGCTCCTTGCTCTCTTTCTGACTACGACAGCCACTTAATGGATACTGATTGGCTTCAGTGGTCAACTGAAGCCCCCCATCTCTTTCGGAAGACGACGCAAAGAGGCCAACGGGGAAGCATGAGCAGTATGGGAAGAGGTGGGATCTGGTAGGGGAGCACAGGTGGGTGCCACTATTGTTAATTTTGTTAGTTGTCATGGGCTCTTTTTGGTGAACCTTTGGGGTTTAGGGCCCCGTCACACATAGCAACTCACCAGCGATCCCAACAACGATATCAACTTGTCAGGATCGCTGGTGAGCTGTCAAACAGGCAGCTTCACCAGCGATCAGCACCAGCGACGCCGAGCGGGCGCGTCGCTGTGTACATTAGTTACCAGCGCGCTGATGCAGGGAGCTGGTAACTAAGGTACACATCGGGTTTCTAAGCACCGCGCGCTGCTTAGAAACCCTGCGTTTACCTTAGTTACCAGCGCGCTGATCGCTGGTCTCCCGCCTGTCACGCAGCGATGCGTGCTGGCCAGCGGGAGACCAGCGATCAAAATTGTCCAGGGCTTTCCAACAACGATCGGCGATACCGGCAGGGGGGCCGGTCGCTGATAGGTGTCATACACAGCGATCTCGCTGGTGAGATCGCTGTTGCGTCACAAAACTTGTGACTCAGCAGCGATCTCGCTAGCGGGATCGCTATGTGTGACGGGGGCTTTATCCCTATAGGGACTAGTTCACCCTTTGATATATGTTCCCTAGGGGGTACAACCAGGTATTTAGGAAGGTACTTCCACTGTTCTTATGCTGTGCTTTTAACATGTAGTAGAGTGTCTGTCTCAAAACCTTGGGGTATTTTTCTGTAGTTTTTTTGCGTAGAGGAAACTTTCAGCTGCCATTGATTTTCAAGGTCATAAAACATATACACTTCCATTATGTATGTGCAGACGGTAATAGTATACATAAGAGGAAATGACTTCTGACTTTCAGATGCTTACTACTGTGTGAGAAGCTGAGGTTTATTATTCCTATGTCACAACATGACAGTAATGTAGACATTTATACATTGTAATTAATAATTGATACTTCTACTGTTTCATTGTATCTTGTGGTTATGGAAAAATAATATGGCAAACTCACAATAACAATAGATTATGTAGTTATACCAAAAAAATGACTCACCTCTTCAGTCTGTGGAGTGCTCCAGCACTGCTTCTTCAGCTGGTCTCTGCTAACTTCCTTCAGAAAATGTGTCCCGTTCATGACGTATGTGATCATTGCAGCCTATCACTGACCATTATCCTCTAAAATTTGTATCAGAACATTTCACAGAAGAATGTTAGGGCAGCATACCTCGATAGCGACCTGGAGAGACATTAAATGATGCAACAAGACAATGCCACAAAGAACAAAGTAATTAAAAAATGGTTAAAAAGAAGGATGTGTTCTGCAATAGCTAAGAAATAGTCCTGACCTTAAAGTGACGTCACCTTGACACTGAGATATAACTATACATTTGTCTTGTATAGTCTGTCTACCTGGTGCCCTCCATGCGTCTTCTGTTGCCTCCTCTGCTGAGACTGATGTTCCTGAGTGCTCCTGCATCCAAGATGGTGGCTGCAGTGGAATGTGGATCGCAGAGGTAAGTCTAAACCATGCCTCCCCTGACTTTCCTGTGCTGTGATGGCTTGGTTCAGAGATGCCACTGCTCCCTATTTCATCTATCTATCTTGGATCCAGGAAGATCGGATTGCCAGTCTCAGAAGAGGAGGCTGTGGGAGGCAAAGAGAAGAGCACCAGGTAGGGAGACAAATGTATAGTCACGTTTCAGTGTCAGCCCGGAGGGCCACTCTAACCCTATTGAGATGCTGAGGCATGACCTGAAGAAGCTGTGAATGCGAGGCATCCAAGAAATATTGACAAATTAAATCATATTTGCAGTCAGTTATGGTCTAAATTCCTCTTCAGTTTTGTTTTATCTTACAAGGAAATGTCTACCTTGCCTTAGCTCCAGAATCCACCCTCAGTCTCTTTCCATTCCCCCGCCCAGGGAAGAGGGGAATAGTAGTCCAGTGTAGTACACCAACCTGACTAACAATGTATTACAACCAGGAATAAAGGAAACTACCAAACATACAAATATACTCACACAAACAACAGAGGTAATTACCGGGGAGTGGAGGATGGGGTAAAACCAAAGTAGGAGCAGGGGGATTGGCACTCATCCAAATCCTAGCCACAGTCTCAGATAAATCCACCAAATGCCTTCTCAAACAACAATCACAATCTCCTAACCATGCAGTGTGAAGCTACTCTGACAATGAGTGCTAGCCAGGGCCCAGATTATATAGGAGATTAGAGTGGTTAACTCTGACAATGAGTGCTAGCCAGGGCCCAGATTATATAGGAGATGAGAGTGGTTAACTGTTCACAGCTGAAAGTCTTATTGCAGGAAAGCTTCCAGGAGCTCTCGACTGAGCAGATAAACCCCTGCACTGCTGAAAGAAACTTGCACTGTTTAATATGAAGGTGAAGTGCTTCTAACCAATGCAGAAGTAGGAGAATTCAGATGCTGCAGTCTTCTGGCTCATCTCTGTCACTGTAAACCTGTGACATATTAAAGGGTTTGTTCATTACTAGGACAACCCCTTCTTAATCTAAATGTTTGTCTCAGATAAAATGAAAAAGCTTATACTCACCTCCCGTGCCGACACCATTCCGAGGCCCCTGAAACGCAAGTGCCAACACCGCTGGAACGGCACCGGCACAGGAGGTAAGTATAAGCTTTTATACTTCATCGCAGCCAGGCATGGGGTATGAAAAGGGGTTATCCAATTATCCAAGTAGTGGCCAACTTCTTTAAGTCATAAATGGTTCAGATGTGTTTTATTAGTAAAGTTAGACTCTGTCTTTAATTGTCACTTAGAGATTGGATAACTATTAGACCTGATTTTATTAGTTATCTTTGGAGAAATAAAAGTAATTCATTACGTTCTAATAGATGAAAGTCACGGACTCCATAAAGGCTTGATTAAGGTGAAGAATCTTACTGTACGTGGTGTTTGAGGTTGGACGTGTCTGGCTTGTGTTCCTTCATATAAAATATGCTGGAAAACAATCGTTAACTTTTGTCATTAGTGAAATCTGTCAGGATATGTAGATGTAATCTTCTTACATTTTGCATGTTTAGACTGAGCATTTATCCGTGTATGATCTGCCGGAATAAACATGGATGGTAGTAAGAATTCAATCACTGTGTACTTATACAGTATCCTTCTGCAAGTCATTTCTATAATGTTTCTCGTATGTATTTATATATGTACGTATACAATCCTTGACATTGAAAATGCAATTCCAGAAGGAAATTTCGAGGAGTTATGAAAATCAAAGGATCAATAGACATGTTAATGTTATGGAAAACACATTTTTAAACCATCTTGATTTATTTAGTATTGAGTATGAGTGCCAAGTGAGCAAATCCCCGCACTTAGGCCACATGCAGGCGTTGAGTATTTGGTGAGTTTTTCACCTCAGTATTTATAAGCCAAAACCAGGAGTGGAACAGTCAGAGGAAAAGTATAATAGAAACATGTCACCACTTCTGTATTTATCACCCACTCCTGAGTTTTGCTTACAAATACCAATGTAAAAATCTCACCAAATACTCAATGTGTGTACATGGCCTTACACACCTTGACTGCTATCAGTGAGGTTATTTATGGTTGCCTGAAGAATTCACTGACACGCTGAATCCATTTGTGAAAATCATCAAGATCCGCTGCTGGCAGCTCCCACTGGTATTGCCAATCAATGACGTCCAAGATGGCATTTGGCCAAACTATGGACCAAATAATTGTTTGCCCAACAGCCATCTTATGGTTATAGCTGGCTTTACTCTGGTCATATTCTTTACAAACATATGTCGTATTGCATTTGAAGGCATGGCAGATGTGCTGTAAGTGGAATATCCACATTGTATTACCATAACAGATGAGATTTTAAGAAATAGCCCACACCTTGGCCAAAGAAAGCAAAATTGAAGCCACACAAACATTGACCAGGAGTAGGAATTTTATTACACCCCCTTGCAAAGCAATTCATCACAGCCTGAGGACCACTGCTGCAATCAGTCTTATGATGGAGGACGCTGTTACGTCAGGCTCATGGACTGTGAATGAAGTGGTGGTCAAGCAAGAGCTCCACTTCTCGATTCACACCGGGCCTTTGCTACCCCTTTACTCAGAGTCAGTTGAGGTCCCAGTACTCAGACCTCCAGTGATCATACATATATTATCTATCCTGTGGATAAGTATTTAGTGGGAAATCCCTTTAATTTCTAACTACAATTAACTGTTTGAGCACTGCAAGACTTGATTACAGAGACTCCTGATTATACTGTAGTATACCGACCTTTACCAAGAGGCCTGATCTGGAGTCTTAAGGGTACTTCACACATAGCGAGATCGTTAGCGAAATCACTGAAACGTCACAGGTTTTGTGACGCAACAGCGACCTCGCCAGCGATCTCGCTACATGTGACACATAGCGGCGACCGGCCACCCGCTGCGATATCGCTGATCGTGCGCGAATATCCTAGGCCATTTTTTGATTGTTGGTGTCCCGCTGGCCAGCATGCATCGCTGTGTTTGACGCCATAAGGACGAGCGACCTCGTTGGCGACTCAGAACTCAGGGACGTAGGCGTGATTTTGCTTTGTCTTTTCAACGCCCCCTCAGCTCCGATTGGTGGTCTCAAATTAGGATCTTTATAGCGTTTCCTTTTAATGTATAGGTCAGCTATCGATTATATGCAATCATAACATTTAACATGTACAGTTATAATAATCGCGTGTCAGTGACTGTGGATCCACGAATAAATAGCGCACTAGCGACTCAGACAGGGACGCTGAAGTAAACCGCGTAGTGATAGCGCAGTAGTGGCCACCAGTCGGAGCAGAGGGGCGTGGAAAAGGCAACGCTGAAGCACACCTATCGAGGTCTGAGTCGTCAGAATAGCCGCTGTGTGACAAGGTCCCAACGACCGCCAAGGTCGTTATACGGATCGCCGTATCGTTGATGTGTCGTTGAGTAGATCTGCCTGTGACAGCTTACTAGCGACCATGTAGCGACGTACCAGCGATCCTTACCAGGGCGTATCGTTGTCAGGATCGCTGGAGCGTCGCTATGTGTAATGGGACCCTAACAAACTCTGTATAGATCTCTTTTGGATCTTGGAGATTCTGTAATACACATCACCACCATTTTTTGTTTATACAGAATAGGACATAAATAATGAAGTGGGGTCCTGTGTTCTTGTACACATGCCATCCATACAGTAATGTGGTCTTGTGCTTGAGGCCTAATAGTAAAGTAATTTACTTAAATGTCAAGGAAATTACTGAAAAAATATTGAATATCATCAGATTGTTGAGTCATTTCTGTTCTTTGAGGCCTCATGTACTTATATTGAAAGCAATTAAAGGTGTTGCCACTATCTGGAGCACCCCTTCTTAAATGCTATAGTCCCCTAAGTAACATTAAAAACCCTTGCACTCACCTCCCGCACCGGCGCTATTCCAGCGTTGTCAGCTTTGCCACATGAGCATTGCCACCTATCTGAGGCAGCTGATGGGCTGCAGTACTCACACTTACCTTGAATGTCCGAGTTTTGTGCAATGGAAATGTGAGCGCTGCAGCCCATCAACGGCCGTTGATCGGTTGCAGCACTCATGTGACAGCAGTAACACGTGAGTGCCGGAGAACCAGCGCGGAAGGTGAATATAAGTTTTTTCCAGTTTACAAGGGGGTTGATGGCATTTCAGTAGGAGTTGTCCAGCTAGTAACCCCTTAAAGCCCTACTAAAGATGACTTGGGACTGTATTTAATAATCCCAGAAGAAGAGGTCTGCCAGAATTACTCCAAACCACAGTGAGCATGTTTCTGGAAAGTCAAAAAACCTCTCGAAAGAACATCCGAAGGACTGCTAAGGTCCGATATCTATTGGTGTTGTTAATAGGCTTGTTGTCAGCTAGCTGATAGACACCAAGAACTAACATTCTTTTAGCTTCTGTAGGGAGCCATGGCAGGGCGTTGCATACAGTATTCAAGACAAACTTACGGTAACTTTAGTAAGACGCAGTGTCGGACTCGGGTGCCAAGGGCCCACCAGTAGCCAACTACTGGGCCCCACTTTACAGCTACATGCAAATGTAACATTATCCTCAATCACAAATCTATATAACAATGAACTGGGTAGATTGGGAAATGAATAAGATACCGCCATTGTCTGTACATAGTGATTCAAGTATATTGTGCCAAGTACTGCTCATATAGGAGGGTGGTGGCCCATCGGAGGATTCTCCTGTTCTCCAGTGGGCCAGTCCACTCCTGAGTAAGAGGAAATGGGAACAAGTAACAGCATGGAAGGTGATATTGAACAAAAAATTATCTTTTATCAGATTTTTCACTACAGTGAAAGCTGAGCTGCTTTCACACTAGAAATAAGGCCACCTGTTTGTGCCAGAAATGCATCAGTTTTTAATTCACTTTCACATGGATTTGCTTGTTTTTATGGATTTAAAATAAAGTGTTTTTTGCTCATTGGATGGAAGGTATGCAGAATCCCTATTCTCGTCATTTTTTGCTGTGTTGCACCCATTTATGCAGTATTCTCAGCTTCACATGGTTTCGACATGCGTAGTGAGCTCTATATCTTTCTCTCCTTTTGGTAGCTGAGCTGCAGTACCGAGAATGGTCACTACACGGTGTAGAGAGCTGTGTTCCGATGCTGAACACTGGATACTTCAGGCCACTGTGGGAGCTGCTAAAAGCTGATATGTGAGGGTGCTTGGTTTTGGACCCCCACCAATCTGGTATTGATATTATAAGGATCATTATTAGAGTCCTAGACAACCCCATTAAAGTGGTTATCCACTTTCAAACTTTGTAAAAAGCCTAAAATAACAAATTCAGCAAATACTCACCCTCCCTGGCCGCTGCTCCAGTCTCAGTGGTTTGGCTGTAGAATGGACACTATGTCATCAGCGTGTGTCACCATTATAGCCAATCATTGAGCTTGGTGGCTCGTGCAATGAGCTCTGTGGCACGTGACGTCAACTTCTGCACAGCTGCTGAGCTCAGTAATTGGCTAGATCACACTATTTACACCTACAGCCTAAATACAGAGACCGGAGCAACACGGGGAGCCAGCGCTGGACCTAGAGATTGTGAGTACTTGTTGAATTTGTTATTTAAGATATTCTACAAAAGTTTGGAGCCCATTTTCCTGAAAGTGGACAATCCCTTTAAATATATCCACCAATAATGCAAAGGGTCCTATCAGGTAAACAATGGGGAACCATTTATTTTTGTGTAATTACATATTTTACAGAGTCTGTGCACATGGCTGAGTGACGCAGGATACATCACCACCCCAGTAACTAAAAAGATTGCATTATAAGAAATTACCGGCATTATAAATCCAATTAGAATAAAATGTATGATGTCAATTGTTTAATCACATAAAATTAAAAGTCTTAGAAAAAGCAGCAGTTGCGCAACATATTAGATACATAGAAGGCGCATATCAATAAACATAAGTGCAATAATTTTTATTAATGCTCATAAAAACATGACAAAAGGAGAAGAGACAAACAGGTGTGAACACACCAGGTGTGTATGCCCAAGTTTGCATCAAAATGGGCTGAAATTACATCTGCACAATATAACGCATGTACTTATTCAGAAAATTCTCCAGCGACAAAAGTACAAAAAACTTATAAGCCCTGTGGGAAACCTAAAGCTCCTACACAGAAAGGGGGTGTATAGGCAAAATCCAACCTATACTAAGGTATATCCCCAATACTGAATTGTAAAATGTCATAAAAGAGATTAAGGGTTTAATGTACAAAAACAATGTTTTGCTTAAATGCGCAATCCGTACGTAAGTATTGCACCAAAACTCGCTTGGAAAGTAGCTCAAAGAGCAGTAAACATGACACTCCGTAAAAAAGGTGCTATGTGCATATCTAGATAGTATAAATACTTATATAGCTCCTCTGGCGTATGTGCACTGAAACATGTATGCCATATAGCAACCCATGACTCCTCCAAAAAAAGTGGGTATATATGCAAATATAACCTGTGGTACAATATGTCCCCCAGTAAAAATAAATATAATGGAGGACTCCAGGGTGAGTATGCAAGGCAATGTTTACACAGGAGATCCAATCGGTGCACACATGATCGTTACCAATTCCCGCTAGGGAGATAGCCCATAAATGACAAACATGACAATCAATAATAGTTAAGTGCTGCGTGCATACCTGGTGTTAAGAATAACCCCGACGCGCGTTTCTCGTCAGCTTCCTCGGGGGTTATTATAACCATTTATGGGCTATCTCCCTAGCGGGAATTGGTACGATCATGTGTACAATGATTGGATCTCCTGTGTAAACATTGCCTTGCATACTCACCCTGGAGTCCTCCATTATATTTATTTTTACTGGGGGACATATTGTAGCACAGGTTATATTTGCATATATACCCACTTTTTTTGGAGGAGTCATGGGTTGCTATATGGCATACATGTTTCAGTGCACATACGCCAGACGAGCTATATAAGTATTTATACTATCTAGATATGCACATAGCACCTTTTTTACGGAGTGTCATGTTTACTGCTCTTTGAGCTACTTTCCAAGCGAGTTTTGGTGCAATATTTATGTACGGATTGCGCATTTAAGCAAAACATTGTTTTTGTACATTAAACCCTTAATCTCTTTTATGACATTTTACAATTCAGTATTGGGGATATACCTTAGTATAGGTTGGATTTTGCCTATACACCCCCTTTCTGTGTAGGAGCTTTAGGTTTGCCACATGGCTTATATGTTTTTTGTACTTTTGTCGCTGGAGAATTTTCTGAATAAGTACATGCGTTATATTGTGCAGATGTAATTTCAGCCCATTTTGATGCAAACTTGGGCATACATACCTGGTGTGTTCACACCTGTTTGACTCTTCTCCCTCTCCTTTTGTCATGTTTTTATGAGCATTAATAAAAATTATTGCACTTATGTTTATTGATATGCACCTTCTTTTTTCCGCTTTCGTTGGATTTGCTTGTTTAATCAGGAAAGGGCGAGTTATTTGAACCTTTTTTTAGGATTTATATATTAGATACATAATTTGATAAATAGCTTAATAAGTCAAAATAATAATAGCACAATGATGAATAAATCACGAGGTTTAGTGGTCGTCTATTAATGGTATATGCAATACGTACGGAAAGTATTCAGACCTCTTTACATTTTTCACTCTTTGTTTCATTGCAGCCATTTGGTAAATTCAATACAGAATACTTATGACCATGTGATATTTCAGGTTTTCTTTTTTAATAAATTTGCAAAAATTTCTACATTTCTGTTTTTTTTCAGTCAAGATGGAGTGCAGAGTGTACATTAATGAGAAAAAAATGAACTTCTTTGAATTTACCGAATGGCTGCAATGAAACAAAGAGTGAAAAATTTAAAGGGGTCTGAATACTTTCCTTACCCATTGTATTTCTCTTGTATTGTGCAACTAGTATTGGTTTGAAGCGCTGGTTATTTATTTTTATTAGAACTACATAATAGTATTGGACTTCTGATTGGTGTAAATACTTTTACTGTACGTATAACTAAAGATTTATTTATAAGGGCAAATGTTACATTTTGTAATACAAGTATTGGTGTGACAGTCCTATTGCCCTTTCTATGACAGCTGAAACATCAGTGTTATTTCTGCCTTACAGGACAATGATTCCGGTTACTGAATTCCGCCAGTTCTCGGAGCAGCAGCCGGCATTCCGAGTGCTCAAACCATGGTGGGATGTGTTTACGGATTACCTGTCTGTGGCCATGCTTATGATTGGTGTTTTCGGTTGTACATTGCAGGTAATTGCTATATTATTAATTTGGCTAATCCCCCTCTATTCCTAATTCCTCTACATTATATTTTATTTTTTGGGAAGGGCTCTACCTATCCATAGAGGATAATGGCACTCTATAGATAAACAGTATTATTAGGGTGAGTGCACACAGTGCGGATTGAGCTGCGGATTTTCCCGCACGGATTTGCAGGTAAATCCGCAGGTAAAATGACCAAGTCGTTATTACATTGCATATTTTCATTGTTTTTAGCTTTTATTTAAGCAGTTTTTCAGGCCGGTTTCAGATTGGACCCACTTGAAAAAGACATTGTGTGCACAACATTCCCTTGGAGAACATCTTTGCTGGATCTGTTCCCATTTCTGGTTTCCTAATTAAAGTACTAATGTTGAAGGATGAAAACAGGACAAAAAACATCTCCGACATATATTTGAGCCAAAATATCCATAAAAAGCTGATAACCGATAAGTGGTTAGTTAAACATTAATTTCCTTGTGAATTGAATTTATTTCAGTGGATAATTTGAGGAAATTCCATTGTGACTTCACATCTGATATTGTAATCAGTTTGTCTCTTAGGCCTTATTGTCTTAGAAACAACATTGGAATTTGTTCACCTGGTTGGTTTAGTTTATATTCATGTTGTTTTTTTAACCAGAACAAACAATCCAAATAATAATTACATTACAAGGCATTTCCTCTAAGATGATATCTCTAACCTGTCTTGATCCAGAAGTTTACATGACCCGATTCTCTCAAGACTCATAAAAATTAATGTGCAAAAGGTGGAGGAAATGTCAGAAATCCGGATCTAAAGAAGACCCGTCTCACAGTCTGACAATAATTCTGTAATATTGCTACCTGGTGTAATTGTCTCTGTTCTCTTGAATCTGACATTATTTTTCTTATGCTCTTCATCATTCCTGAGATATGGCACCCTCTTCCCTATATGCAAATCTAGTGTTGTCCACCAAGG
This sequence comes from Dendrobates tinctorius, assembly GCF_039654945.1. Taxonomy (NCBI): domain Eukaryota; kingdom Metazoa; phylum Chordata; class Amphibia; order Anura; family Dendrobatidae; genus Dendrobates; species Dendrobates tinctorius. The sequence goes on along the minus strand of NW_027361697.1, from coordinate 26,120,861 downwards.
GGGTGTAGTCCTCAACTCTTCTCTTTGGGTATCTTCTTCAGAATCACGCCCTCTTGGCTAACAAGACTAGATTAACATACAGAAAAGAGGGCAGGGGAATGGCTCAGGAACAGAGAAGATCAGGAAAAAAAGACAGGAAAACCTTTCTTGGATTCAGGAGAACATATTGGCAACATATTTATGGCAAGTTACGGGTCCTCTTTAAAGTGATGCTTAAAAGGGTTGGCCAACCGACACACAGCAGGGAATGCATTAAAATAATAAAATTACTTATATTTACTAGCTGAAAAATTACTTATACTTACCAGCTAATTCTTCTCCTGCGCCAGTGGTCCCATCATTCTTTGTGAGCTTTCCAGAAGTTAGGGCACAACACGACCCCCTGCCACCAATTACTGGCCTCAGAAGTCATGTTCCAACCCTGCTACCACCATCATCATCACTGAGGCCATTGTTTGGCAGCAACTGTCACATGTATATGCTTGGAATGTAGTCACTTACAAGGAGTTCATAAAGACCAGTGGGTCCACTAAAGCAGCGGGCAAAATTATAATTATTTATTTATATAGTGCCATTAATTCCATGGTGCTGTACATGAGAAGGGGTTACATACAAAGTTATAGATATCGTTAACAGTAAACAAATTTACAATGACTGGTACAGAGGGGAGAGGACCCTGTCCTTGCGGACTTATATTCTACGGGATAGTGGGCAAGAGACAGAAGGTCGGGGGTGCAGCAGCTCTGGTGGTAATGAGGCAGCAGCTCAGGCGGTGGTGAGGCGGCAGAATGGTCATTGCAGACTGTAAGCTTTCCTGAAAAGATGGGTTTTCAGGTTCTGTTTGAAGGATCCGAGGGTGGTGGATAATCGGACATGTTGAGGCATGGTATTCCAGAGGATAGGGGATATTCGGGAGAAATCTTGGAGGCGATTGTGTGAGGAACAAATAAGTGTGGAGGAGAGTAGGAGGTCTTGGGAGGATGGAAGATTACGTGAGGGAAGATATTGGGAGATTAGTTCAGAGATGTAGGGAGGGGAAAGGTTGTGGATGGCTTTGTAGGTCAGTGTTAGTAGTTTGAATTGGATTCGTTTGGGAATTGGGAGCCAATGGAGGGATTTGCAGAGGGGAGAGACAGGGGAGTAGCGAGGAGAGAGGTGGATTAGTCGGGCAGCAGAATTGAGGACAGACTGGAGTGGTGCAAGAGAGCTAGCAGGGAGGCCACAGAGGAGAGTGTTGCAGGAGTCAAGGCGGGAGATGATGAGGGCATGGACAAGAGTTTTAGTAGATTGAGGACTGAGGAAGGGACGGATTCTGGAAATATTTTTGAGTTGGAGGCGGCAGGAGGTGGCAAGAGTTTGGACGTGTGGTTTGAAGGACAGGGCAGAGTTGAGAGTTACTCCGAGGCAGCGGATTTCAGGTGCAGGAGAGAGCGTGATGCCGTTTACCGTAATAGATAGATCGGGTAGGGAAGATATGTGAGATGGAGGAAAGATAATGAGTTCAGTTTTGTCTATGTTGAGTTTTAGGAAGCGAGAGGTGAAAAAGGAGGATATGGCTGATAGACACTCCGGGATTCTGGACAGCAGAGAGGTGACATCTGGGCCAGAGAGGTAGATCTGAGTGTCATCTGCATACAGGTGGTACTGGAAGCCATGGGACTTTATGAGTTGCCCTAGGCCAAGAGTATAGATGGAAAAAGTAGGGGCCCCAAGACAGAGCCTTGGGGGACTCCAAGAGAGAAGGGGGCGGGATGAGGAGGTAGTGTAGGAGTGGGAAACGCTGAATGTGCGGTCAGAAAGGTATGAGGAAATCCAAGACAGGGCAAGGTCTTTTATGCCAAGGGAAATGTGGTCACTTCCAAGGAGTTCATAAAGACCAGTGGGTCCACTAAAGCAGCGGGCAAAATAGTTAGCTATTCTATTATATGAATAAAGCTCTAGCTTTAAAACTGTTTGACAACCCCCATTTAAGTCTTGATAATTATGACCATGAGATGAGAGTAACCGCAGCCGTTGTAGAAAATAGTCATGTCAGATGCTATGGGGTCTGGAGGTTAATTTGGGATCACATACAGTGGGGGAAATAAGTATTTGATCCCTTGCTGATTTTGTAAGTTTGCCCACTGACAAAGGCATGAACAGTCTATAATTTTAAGGGTAGGTTAATTTTAACATTGAGAAATAGTATATGAAAAAATAAAATCAAAATATCACATTGTATAAATTATATAAATGTATTAACATTTTGCAATGAGAAATAAGTATTTGATCCCCCTACCAACCACTAAGACTTCTGGCTCCTACAGACCAGTTAGACGCTCCTAATCAACTCATTACCTGCAGTAAAGACAGCTGTCTTACATAGTCACCTTTAGGGTGTGTGCACACGCTGCGGATTCTGCTGCGGTTCCGCAGCGGATTTGGCCGCTGCGGACCCGCAGCAGTTTTAGCTGCGGTGTACAGTACCATTCAAATGAATGGAAAAAAAAAAACGCTGTGTAGACCGTGCAGATTTTTCCGCGCGGTTTTCCAACCGCAGAAAGAATTGACATGTCAATTCTTTCTGCGGAATCCGCAGCGGTTTCCTATCTCCACCATTGTGGAGATGGTGAAACCGCAGGACCAAACCGCAGGCTAGTCCGCAGATAAACCGCAGGTCTTTTGACCTGCGGATTTATCTGCGGATTTTTCAAAATCCGCGCGGATGATTCCGCTGCGTGTGCACATACCCTTATATTTCCCCCCCCTATTTCCCCCACTATATGTGCAGAAAAATCCCTCTGTTTTGTAGGTAAAAGTAAGGTATCATATTTCTGTTATTTGAATTCTTTGTAATACATTTTTTGGACTTTAAGTGCGCTGCCAGACAAATTCCATATCCTAATCAGGTTGATGAATTAACCCTTTATTCCCAACGCGTTTCGAAGTTCTTAATACTTCTTCCTCAGGGGATGACATATGAATACACAGCTGTCTCCAGTTTTAGACATTCACATTTCAAAAATTGGCGCCAATGATGACATGTGATGCGCACCAAAGGTCAAAGTTCAAAACAGATCAAATGTCATAAGATTGTTACAATAATTCATTTAGAGTTGATAAAATCAATTGTTTTTACTTTTATTTTGCAGAAAATCTAAAAACCGGAATTAATAAAAAGGAGATAACGAATAAAAGGCGAACTTGCGTCGCAAGAAAAAAGAAAAAGGACCGCAGTTAATGCTCATACCATCACACCGGGGAAGGTGTCCAGAAAAAAGAAAAGAGGAAAATGGATCAAAAGAGTGAAAGATATTAATATAAAAATTAGAGGAAAAATTACAATAATATAAAAAAATATTGACAGGAGCCATATATCCGTTTGAAATGGATAGGAAATAAATTGACCAAGACACCACATTGAAAGAAAATTTCATATATTATTTTATTATTTTTAATTATTAATATATTTCCAATGACCCTTTAATATATATATATACTCATTATATATATATTTTTTATATTATTGTAATTTTTCCTCTAATTTTTATATTAATATCTTTCACTCTTTTGATCCATTTTCCTCTTTTCTTTTTTCTGGACACCTTCCCCAGTGTGATGGTATGAGCATTGAACTGCGGTCCTTTTTCTTTTTTCTTGCGACGCAAGTTCGCCTTTTATTCGTTATCTTCTTTTTAATAATTCCGGTTTTTAGATTTTCTGTAAAATAAAAGTAAAAACAATTGATTTTATCAACTCTAAATGAATTATTGTAACAATCTTATGACATTTGATCTGTTTTGAACTTTGACCTTTGGTGCGCATCACATGTCTTCATTGGCGCCAATTTTTGAAATGTGAATGTATAAAACTGGAGACAGCTCTGTGTATTCATATGTCATCCCCTGAGGAAGAAGTATTAAGAACTTTGAAACGTGTTGGGAATAAAGGGTTAATTCATCAACCTGATTAGGATATGGAATTTGTCTGGCAGCGCACTTAAAGTCCAAAAAATTTATTCCAAAGAATTTATGTGGCGGTCACCGCATTGTGGACCGTTGGACGTGCAGCAGGCTGACATATTAATTCTACGTGCTTTACTCTCTCCTGGGAAGGGTGAGTATATACTCTAATAATCCTTATAAGATTGCCCGGATAAGACCCTATTGCTCTCTTATTTTACCTATAGTGTGAACAAATTTCTGTTATTTGAGCTTTAATGTAAGTTTAGCTTTTTTGGTGGAACCCCTTTTGAATTTTAAAGAGTATCTAAACTTTTTTTTCAAATGTAATCATACACCGGACATTACAAAGTTATGACTTTTTGTAATATACTTACCGAAATTTATTTATTTTGCTTCTTTGTCTTCCAACACTATACTGCAGTGCTGATTCAATACTTAACTCATGCTTCTTGAGAAGCTGCTTTTCACTGCTGCTCAGCAAAGATCCTTACACTATATTCCAACAGTCTGTACAGGATTTTCCTTGTACGATACTCTCTGCTCTTACTGTACTCAGACAAGTAAATTTCTGTACACAAACTATTTGAATATAGTGGATGGTTCTTTACTGAGCAGTAAATAAAAAGCAGCTTCTAAAGAAACATTGAAAGAATACTTCAGCATAGTGTTTGGGAGAGAAGGAAGAAAAATGATGTAATGAAGTATATTGCAAAAATTCATAACTATTACATAACTAATTACTCTTTAATCAGCTTAAAGCCCACATCCTTCCCTTTGATGTGGGCTCTGGCGCTGAGCTCACATCTTTCCCGACACATGTCAGCTGTTTTGAACAGCCGAAATGTGCCTCTAACAGCCGCTGGTGGAATCGCGATCCATCCGCGGCTGTTAATCTCAGACAGTGGAATTTACCTCGCGCTTACCAGAAGCACGCTGGAAATCCCACCCATCGGTGACCCCGTCACGTGATCGCGGGTCACTGATGGGTTGGCATGACAACTAGAGGTCTCCAGCAGAACTCTATGGTTGTCATAGCCGGATGGTCGTCGCTCATAGCAAGTGCTACACACTGGCGAGATCTGATCATCGCCTGTGTGTAGCAGAGGCGATCAGACAATTGCAGCTTCTAGTCTCCCATGGAGACAATTGAAGCATGCAAAAAGTAAAAAAAAAAAAAAAAAAAAAGTCTCTAAAAAATATATAAAAAAAAATATATAAGTTCAAATCACCCCCTTTCGCCCCATTCAAAAACAATTAAAAAAAATCAAATATACACATACCGGTATTTGGTATCGCTGTGTTCAGAATCGCCCGATCTATCAATATAAAAAAAGAATTAACCCGATCGCTAAATGGCGTAACGAGAAAAAAAATTCAAAACGTCAGTATTATGTTTTTTGGTCTCCGCTATATTGCAGTAAAATGCAATAACGGGTGATAAAAAGATCGTATCTACACGAAAATGGTATCAATAAATATGTCAGCTCGGATTTTTTTTACCACTTAAATAAAAAAGAACCTAGACATGTTTGGTGTCTATGAACTCGTAATGACCTGGAGAATCATAATGGCAGGTCAGTTTTAGGATTTAGCGAACATGATAAAAAAAAATGTGGAATTGCACTTATTCTTTTTTTTGCAATTTCATCATTCTTGGAACTTTTTTCCCGTTTTCCAGTACACGGTATGTTAAAACCAATGGTGTTGTTCAAAAGTGCAACTTGTCCCACAAAAAATAAGCCCTTACATGGCTATTTTGACCGAAAAATAAAAAAGTTATGGCTCTGGGAAGAAGGGGAGCAAAAAATGAAAACGCAAAAACGAAAATACATCCCGGTCATGAATGGATTAAAGCCATATATACTGATTCTGTTAGTTATGGAAGTTGACATCATTATTTTGGAAATAACTACAACCATTTCTTGTTCTTCTTTTTACTCAGGTAATGCAAGACAAGATTATATGCCTGCCAAAGAGGGTACATCCAGTTCAGAACGCTTCCATCTATAATGCTTCTGGTGCCACTAATTTGCCTCCTCCAGCTCCCAAACCAACTGGGACGGTGGAAATGAGGGGATTAAAGACAGACTTGGATCTCCAACAATACAGCTTCATTAACCAGATGTGTTATGAGCGGGCTCTTCATTGGTATGCAAAGTATTTCCCTTACTTGGTTCTCATCCACACTTTAATTTTTATGGTGTGTAGCAACTTTTGGTTTAAATTTCCTGGATCAAGCTCAAAAATTGAGCATTTTATTTCCATATTGGGGAAGTGTTTCGACTCACCTTGGACAACCAGAGCCTTATCTGAAGTATCTGGTGAGGAGCCAGAGGAGAAGGACAATCGAAAAAATGCTCTGAACAAAACAATTGCAGCCCCTTCGGCTGTAGAGAGTCCACTAGTGAAGACCCAGTCACTAAAATCCATACCTGAGAAGTTTGTGGTTGATAAAACTACAGCAGGAGCCCTGGATAAAAAGGAAGGAGAACAAGCTAAAGCCTTATTTGAGAAAGTTAAAAAATTTCGACTCCACGTTGAAGAAGGAGATCTTCTTTACGCCATGTATGTGCGCCAAACCATACTGAAAGTTCTTAAGTTCCTCATTATTATCTGTTACAATAGTGCACTTGTTTCCAAAGTACAGTTTACTGTGGATTGTAACGTTGACATAGAAGATATGACGGGATATAAGAACTTTTCTTGTAATCATACAATGGCGCACTTGTTTTCTAAATTGTCCTTTTGTTACTTGTGTTTTGTTGGAGTCTATGGACTTACGTGCCTTTACACTCTCTACTGGTTGTTCTATCGGTCTTTAAAAGAATATTCTTTTGAGTATGTACGTCAGGAAACTGGTATAGATGATATCCCAGATGTCAAAAACGACTTTGCCTTCATGTTTCACATGATAGACCAATATGACCCACTGTACTCAAAAAGATTTGCCGTTTTTCTATCTGAAGTAAGCGAAAATAAACTGAAACAATTAAACTTAAATAATGAATGGACGGCTGATAAGCTGAGGCAAAGGTTACAAACGAATGCTAACAACCGCCTGGAGATACAATTATTTATGCTCTCCGGTCTTCCAGATACTGTCTTTGAGATAACCGAGCTGCAGTCCTTAAAACTCGAAATCATCAATAATGTCATGATACCAGCAACAATTGCTCAGCTTGATAACCTTCAAGAATTGTCCTTGTATCAGTGCTCTGTAAAAATTCATACAGCAGCCCTGGCTTTCTTAAAAGAAAATCTAAAGATATTGAGAGTAAAGTTTGACGACGTTCGAGAACTTCCACCATGGATGTACAGTTTGAGAAACCTAGAGGAACTGTACTTGATTGGATCTTTAAGCCCTGATATATCCAAAAATATAAACCTTGAATCTTTCCGGGAATTGAAGAGTCTAAAAATACTTTATATAAAAAGTAATTTATCTAAAATCCCTCAAGGAGCAGTTGATGTTTCTGGTCATCTTCAGAAGCTAAGTATCCTTAATGATGGAACCAAGCTGGTAATGCTAAACAATCTCAAGAAAATGGTCAACTTGACAGAGCTGGAGCTTATACACTGTGACTTAGAGCGAATACCTCATGCAATTTTCAGTCTTCTAGCTCTTCAAGAACTGGATCTGAAAGAAAATAATCTTAAATCCATTGAAGAAATACTTAGTTTCCAACATTTGCGTAAACTCACAATCTTAAAGCTGTGGTACAACAGCATTACTTATATCCCAGAACACATAAAGAAACTTTCAAGTTTGGAACGACTGTATTTCAGTCACAACAAGATAGAGGTGCTTCCTTCTCACCTGTTCTTATGCCACAAACTTCGATACTTAGATTTATCTTATAATGATATTAGATTCATCCCTCCTGAGATTGGAGTTCTCCAAAGTTTACAATATTTCTCAATTTCTAGCAACAAAGTGGAAAGCGTGCCAGATGAACTGTATTTCTGTAAGAAATTGAAGACCTTAAAAATCGGGAAGAATAACTTAAGTACTCTCTCACCAAAGATTGGGAACTTAGTATTCCTGTCTTACCTGGACATTAAAGGTAATCATTTTGAATCTTTGCCTCCAGAGCTTGGGGATTGCAGGGCCTTAAAGAGAATCGGACTTACTGTAGAAGACACCTTATTTGAGACGCTTCCATCCGATATTAGAGAACAAATGAAATCTGAATAGGACAAATCAGCCTTTACGTCAGGATCTATTATGGGACTGGAAGGGAAATAAAAAAAAAGAGTGCGGTTGTCAGATCAAAAGGATTGATTCATGATTACTGGACCTTATTAATTTTCATCATGGCCCACTCATATTGGGCATTATTTTAATGGACATGTTGTTGGTTGCTCTCTTTCAGCACGGTAGTGTTGACTCAGAATGAGAATCACCATAGACAATATGGCATTAAATTAATCTATTGCAGGGCAATATAACTTTTTGTCGGACCTATGTAGCCATTCATTTTGGTTTTTAAATGCTCAGGTACTTTATGTAGATCTGAGGAACATTTATATTTTGTTAAAATCTGTTACAATTATTTTGTGGGCTATTTTGTTACTGTTTCGGGGACCAAGCTATCATGAAGTTCATCAAGTATATCTGTTTTGTATGAATAACTTATCACTCAAGTCTTTCATGAATGTTAGTTTGTGCCTTATTTAATCACGTATTGAAAAAAACCAGTGTTTTGGACTTTTCTATTCTAGAATGTCATGCACTATAAAATTTATTTTGAACATGGACGAGTTACTTTTAATTTTTGCAGACTTTTTATGTTGTGTACGATGTTCCAATTACAGCGCAATTGACACAAAAATAAAAATGTTATGGGTCTCAGAAAATGCCATCACAAATCCCAATTTATTTTTTTTAAATATTGGAATTTTATTTCTTCGTTTTAAATTAAATAAATCGACGTACGTTTGATATCAACATAATCATACTGATCTGGAGAATTGTGGTTCAGATTAATTTTTATCTCAAAATGTATACCATAAAAGCCAAATACATTATATTGTAAAATGAATGGTGTCATTAAAATCTACAACTCACCCCCCCCCCCCTCAAATTCAGTCCTCATATGCCTATGTTTATGGAAATATAGAAAAAACTTATGGATCTTGGAAGAAAGCAAGGAAAAAACAAAAAGACAAAAATGAAAATTGGTTGAGGAGGCAAGGTGTTAAAGATTAGCTTTCTTAAATTTTTTATTCCAACAATCCTAAAAACATAGCATTATTTTCTGGATTTAGTAGCAGCATGATATCTTACATGTGCTATATGATTACTTTTCCTTATTTAGGGCTCATACTCACTTGCGAGAAATACAGATGAGTGCAATCCAATAAAAAATCGGATTGCACTCGGACCAATGCTATTCAATAGGTGACATCTCATTTGAGAGTTTTTTCTCAGCCGAAATAGGACTGAGAAAAAAATCGCAGCATTCTGCATATTGCTGCGATTCTCGGAAGAGACTCGCCAATGCAGGTCAATGGGTGCGAGAAAAATATCGGACAGCACTCGCACTATGCAAGTGCTGTCCGATTTTTATGCACTGGTGTCTTTTGAAAAGCCGGCAATTCATATGCGGATATACAGTAAAATCACACTGACAGGTTAAAATAGAAAAGATAGAATACATGTATACACATAGAACAGGTGTATATATATACAGTACAGACCAAAAGTTTGGACACACCTCATTCAAAGAGTTTTCTTTATTTTCATGACTATGAAAATTGTAGATTCACTCTGAAGGCATCAAAACTATGAATTAAGGCTAGTTTCACACTAGCGTATTTTACATGCAGCGCAGGGCGCCGCTAAGCCCCGCCCCGTCCGGTCATCTCCTCCTACTATCGCACACGGCCGCATGCGACCTGCGCACCCTATCTTTAGCATAGGGTGCGCAGACCGTGCGCTTGCCTTGCGCTAGTAGGCTTTTTGTGTGCGCTGCGCACTTTTGAAGGTGCGCCGAATGCACCATGTTGCATTTTGGCGAGCTCGGCGCACCTTCAAAAGTGCGCAGCGCACACAAAAATCCTACTAGCGCACGGTCTGTGCACCCTATGCTAAAGATAGGGTGCGCAGATCGCATGCGGCCGTGTGCGATAGTAGGAGGAGATGACGGGGCGGGCAGAGGGCGGGGCTTAGCGGCGCCGTGCGCTGCATGTAAAATACGCTAGTGTGAAACTAGCCTAACACATGTGGAATTATATAATTAACAAAAAGTGTGAAACAACTGAAAATACTGTATGTGTTATATTCTAGGTTCTTCAAAGTAGCCACCTTTTGCTTTGATTTCTGCTTTGCACACTCTTGGCATTCTCTTGATGACCTTCAAGAGGTAGTCACCGGAAATGGTTTTCACTTCACAGGTGTGCCCTGTCAGGCTCAATAAGTGGGATTTCTTGCCTTATAAATGGGGTTGGGACCATCAGTTGTGTTGTGCAGAAGTCTGGTGGATACACAGCTGATAGTCCAACTGAATAGACTGTTAGCTGCTTTTTTCTTGCCATAATACAAAGTCTAAGTAAAGTAAAACGAGTGGCCATCATTACTTTAAGAAATGAAGGTCAGTCAGTTCAAAAAATTGGGAAAACTTTGAAAGTGTCCCCAAGTGCAGTGGCAAAAACCATCAAGTGCTACAAAGAAACTGGCTCACATGAGAACCGTCCCAGCAAAGGAAGACCAAGAGTCACCTCTGCTGTGGAGGAAAAGTTCATCCGAGTCACCAGCCTCAGAAATTGCAGGTTAACAGCAGCTCAGATTAGAGACCAGGTCAATGCCACACAGAGTTCTAGCATATCTCAACAAAAAATCGTCACGGAAGGTACCGTGAAGACTCAAGAAGTGAAAACAATAATGTTAGCAAAAAATATAATTTTTATTAATTATCAATTAAAAATAACATGATTATATTAAAAAGACAGGACTAATTGGTCTCCAACATAGGGGGTAAGGATAACCAGCAAGGGAAGTTATAGTATCTCTACAGTGTGCAAATTGTATAGAATAAAAAACTATCGATCTATTTTAAATATATCCAAAATCCAGAAAATCCCTCCAAAGCAAGAGAAATGCAATATATTAAGGCCTATATTCCAACAGCAGTTGCAAAGACATGCTAAACTTGCCAAAATAAAGCGCTATAAGCACTAGAGGAAAAAGTTGGCCTATTCAATATAGAGGAGGGCTAGGAAAAGGAATTGCACTTCAGAGAGATGTATCCAAACAAGCAGGGCACAGCAAGGAACGTTCCACAAATGGATAAAGTGCAGGGCAATTTTAAATTAGGATTTTACCTGTAGCTGGCCGCTGGAAAGGAAGGGAGCCGATCTAGGAAGGCTAAATGCTGGTGAAGCTTTTCCCCCACCGCCGCCCGACAGCACTGTTTCGCATGAGTTGCTTCTTCCCGGGGCGTTCTGACAGGTAGTGGTGTTCCTGAATCATTTATAGTTACCATGGGCCCATATGAATGGTCATGTGACCCAGGGTTATATACAGGACCTGCCATTAGATTTTACTTCCGGTAAAATACCGGATATGGAATAGGACCTGTGAATAGCGCGTGCGGCTAGTCCCGCCCCCTTAGGCAAAAGGGACTTCCCAGGGCCGCGATCTGTGACCCGCAGTGGAGCACACTGCGGTCACATATGTGAGCGCTCCCGGAAGTCAGAGCAGACCGCCAGACCAGGCGCGTGCGCATAGGTCACCGAATATCATGTTTGTCATGGTTAGGACATGGTTAATGTCCTGTTCTCACAGGGTTAACTTTTGCCGGCCTCTCTTTGGATCTGGGAGGGGTATTTATACTCACTCCAGACTAGGATTCCCTGTCAGCTATACTGTTATTCTGGATGTGTCTCTGACCCCCCTGGTGTGCGTGTATACTGCATTGCTTGTTTGATTCCCGTGTATGACCCAGTCTGTCCCCTCACTCTGTACTCCGTCTCTCATTTTGGTACTATTGTCTTCTCCGGTTCTGACCTCCTGGCTTGGCTATTGTTACTCTGTTACAGTTTGTCCCTATTGTACCGTCCATTGCCCGTTTTGGGTTTTCTGATCTATTGCTACGTCCTGACTATTCGCTCTGTCTAACCCTTTGGTACTGTCCTGCTATCTTGTGCTTTGACCCGGCTTGATCTGGTTTACGTCCCTGTCTATGCCCCTTGGTAACTTGTCCCGTATTTACCTTTCTAGGAGTTTCCCTGCAGCTCCTAGCTCTGTGGAGCTTAGGTCACGCCCCCAGCAGTCACGTGCTTCAGGTCCTGATAGACTGAAGCACGCATCGTCACCGCTGCTGCCCGGCTCCACAGGTATCTTTGAGCACTGTTTTTATACTCAGGACACGCGCACTGGCTCAGTGAGCAAGTGTAGGGAAGGTGACCTGACGGACGGACAGACTAGTCAGAGTGAAGAAGGAAAGGTTTGCACAGTGTAAGTAGGTGTCAGTTATTACAGTGGGGAAACAGCTAGGAAAGTGTAGTGGACGTGCAGTACCTGGGTTGACCATTAGAGGGCAGGGAGGAGTGTGAGCAAAGGACTTGACATCAGCTTAGGTCTTAGGAAACCGTTGGTCATGGGGGGTGGAGTTACAGGGAACCAGGAAAGGTATAAATACTGAGGGAGGGTTCCAGAAAGTTCCAGTCCCCAGGGGGAGCTTAGGTGACAGGAGGACTACGACAGTCTGTGCGCTCTGAGGAGAACCGAACCAGGGGGACTGAGGAGAGAGAACGTCAGGGGGGTGGTCCTGACAGGAAGAACCGCAGTGGAGATGAGACACCGGGTGTGGGACACCGTATTTGACATGACGCCTGATCAGTAAAATTGCTGTTGGTTTACGGGCCTAAGGCGGCCACAGTGACGGACCTGTCAGGAGCGTCAAACAAGTGAAGAAGGGACGGTACGTGTATGTACGTCCCTAGTGTAACGTACGGTGTGTAAAGCGGCACTGGAAACGGTGGGCCGTGAGGTGAAGAGAAGTGCGGTGTACTGCAGAGGCCGTCAGTCGGACGGCGAGTGGAATAAACTTGGACCTGTTGCACCCAGAACCTGCCTCCATCTTGTCTCTGTTTTGTCTCTGCGCGGTCTATCGAGGGACCACCCCCCAGTCCGGCCCACCGACCCTACACTTGGCGTAGTCGGCAGGATCGACGCCGCTAATACGTCATCTTCTGCGGCAGGCCTGCCTCAAAGAATGGAAAAAGACGGACTACTCTGTTTGGATTACAGTCACCTGTGGATTACAAATTACCTACCTGTGGAATACAAATGGGGAAAGCTGTGGTGGATCTGTGTGGCCAGCAGAGGATCCGGGGCGGCACTAAGTACTGTGCAGTATGGCGGTATTGCTTCAGCTTAGAGGAGAGGTCCGGGTGTTCGCAGTTCAGAATGGACTGGGACCCCCTCCAACGTACCCCAAAGGGAAGCGGTATGTGCCCTGAGACCGACGCTTCCATATATTTGACCCTGACCGGAGGGTGGAGAGGCCTGCCGACGCCCCACCCCACAGAGCGAGTGACACCGAAGAAAAGCTTGGGTGCGGCTGCTTGGCGCCATTCGATTGCTGCCCACCGGACGGTATGAGATGCTGCGGGTGTCGGGGCATCGGCCGCCTGGAGTGGCAATGGCGGCGGGAGACTGAGCTGCGCCAGAAGACGTCATCTTCAGAGCCACGGGCAGGAAGTGGAGCCTGTGCGGAGCCAGAAGGAGCGGCCGCCATTGATACCGGCGGAGGACTTCCCCCCAGAGTCCCTGAGCCTGGAGGCTAGGCCCACGGAACGAGTTGAGGAGCGGAGACTGCGAGAGGAGCCGCGTGGTGACGTGATGGAGGCCGCGGCGCCGGGGAAGGTGAGAGTTCCCCCGTCCCTGCCGGCGGCTTCACAAGCGGCCAACACCATTCTGCCGCTTCCAGCATATCGGAAGGTCTGGCCGAGGAGGGCCCTATGGTGTACGCGGAGTTGAGCAAGGCCCCTGCCCCCGTCCCTGAGTCATCCCGCCCGGAGTCATCAGCGCGGAGCTCCGTTACAGAAGACACGGCTGTGCTCCCCCGACCGGTAACAGCTTCATTAGCAGAACCGGCCGCCACCCCGGTTCTGTGGGAGGTTTTGGATGAGTGAAAACCTCAAAAAGAGGAAAAAAAAATCCTCCAAAAAATTCAGTTACAAACCAGACAGGCCCAAATGCATCTGCACTAATCCAGGGTGCAGCGGACCCAAGTAAAATGGCAGCTGCACAGGTGCATAAATACCAAATGAAACAGCCAGCCTACAATCAGGGATTGGCCGTGTGGTACACCAGTGCAGAAAATCCGCATGTGGCAGTGTTCACACAGAGAATGCAGGGCCTCTGGCTCACAATCTCTTAGTAACACCATATAGGGGGGCTGCCCAGTGCCAACTAGAATGCATCCCGTGTGAACAGAGGCCACAAGTTTGCAGAACCATTTGGGCCCAACTGCACCCTGGAAAAAATATAAAAAGTGCACAAAAAACATATCAATATATGTAAGTTATTGGTTGATATTAAGGCCTTAATACGGAAGCTGACAAACTGCGTCAAAGTTCCTTACACTTGTCAGTCCCTATTCTAACATGAAAACCTCAAAAAGAGGGAAAAAAAATCCTCCAAAAAATTCAGTTACAAACCAGACAGGCCCAAATGCATCTGCACTAATCCAGGGTGCAGCGGACCCAAGTAAAATGGCAGCTGCACAGGTGCATAAATACCAAATGAAGCAGCCAGCCTACAATCAGGGATTGGCCGTGTGGTACACCAGTGCAGAAGAAATAATCCGCATGTGGCAGTGTTCACACAGTGTTTCTGCACTGGTGTACCACACGGCCAATCCCTGATTGTAGGCTGGCTGTTTCATTTGGTATTTATGCACCTGTGCAGCTGCCATGTTACTTGGGTCCACTGCACCCTGGATTAGTGCAGATGCATTTGGGCCTGTCTGGTTTGTAACAGGTTTTGGATGCGGCCTACCCTGCGGTCGCGGCTATGCCGGCGCTAGAACTGGCTGCGGCCTGCTTGACAGGCCCTGCGACTCAGTCTTCTGGAAACACAGCTGTTCCCGTCCGCCACCCGGCCCCAGAGGCTGCTGGGCCGCAGATATCATCGGCCGCCTCTGCCCCACGCGCTTTTTCGGCAAAGTCCCGCCCACCAGACTCTGGGATTGGCGCGGCACCCTCCATTTGGTTTGCGGAGGTTATTAAGGGGAAGAAGGCTCGGGAGCAAGCGGTTTGGAAACAGCTGCATGAAAAGGGGGAGGCTGGCATGGCGGTGAAAAGATCACGGGGACGGCTGGTATACACCAACATCGATAGAGGATACGGTTTTATCTGGGATGAGACTGGACAAAAGGTCTATATTAATGTGGCATCTATTCATCACGGCCAGGCGCTACATGAGGGGGACTGGGTGTCGTACTACAAGGAGTACTGCCCCCGTGGCTACTGCGCGGTAGCTGTGGTTGCTGAGCCAGAGGACCGTGAACCCCCGTAGTAAGAACTCCTAGGACACTCCCTATATCCCGGGCGCTCCACGGCTGTGGGGCCCCTCGCTGCCGGCCGCCTGGGAGTGGTTTGAACTCTCGAAATTTCGTTGCACCGTTGTGCCAAAGCATAAGAACAGTTGATGTATATGTTAATGAAAAGTTTGATATAAGAAGTTAAAGTTGTTGGTTATATTAAGCCTGGCAAAGCGGGGGTGTCAAGAAGCGAGGGAGTGCATATGTCCAAGGAAGGGGGGGAGAAGGAAAAAGCATGTGATGTTTATTTGTTAAATGCTGGTTTAAAGAAAATGAGCAAAAGAAAATGAAAAAAAATATATAAAAATGGGTACTTGTGCTATTATAAAGTTGTTTAAATGTATAATATGCCAAAGTAAAATGCAACAGGTCCGGGTAAGAGAAGGTCTGAGGGACCAAAGGGAAGTGTGAGATTCGAAGAAGGGTCTATGTGTGAAGAGGGCCTGGGAGACCGAGACGCCGACCATGACATGTAATTGAAAGAAAGGTACAAGGGTGGAAGATGTGAAAAGACAGCCGTCCTTAGTCAGGTCCCCGACACCACGGACACCCCTGAAGGAGAAAGATAGACGCCAGCAATGATCTGGTAGGTGTGAGGCCTCGATCATGGCGTACCAGATAGTGGAAGGTAACAGAAGGGGAGAGTAGGGGAAGGTACACGCCATAGGGAGAATTTTTGTGTACCTAGCCCAGTGTGAAAGATGTTGTCATGTGGCGTGCGCGCTGGTGAGTAGCAGTAGGCTACTCAAAGCATGGTGCTCCCAGTATGGTTTGGCCCCGCAGGTAGTGGGTTTGGCCCAACAGCTGGTCCGACAACAGAGTGTAGGTGAAGCTTCAGAACGACGAAGGCAGGGATGACGATTGTCGAGGACGACAATGGACAAAGGAAGGGAGAGTGTAGGGAAGGTGATCTGGCGGATGGACGGACTAGTCAGAGTGAAGAAGGAAAGGTTTGCACAGTGTAGGTAGGTGTCATTTATAGTGGGGAAACAGCTAGGAAAGTGTAGTGGACGTGCAGTACCTGGGTTGACCATTAGAGGGCAGGGAGGAGTGTGAACAAAGGACTTGACATCAGCTTAGGTCTTAGGAAACCGTTGGTCATGGGGGGCGGAGTTACAGGGAACCAGGAAAGGTATAAATACTGAGGGATGGTTCCAGAAAGTTCCAGTCCCCAGGGGGAGCTCAGGTGACAGGAGGACTACGACAGTCTGTGCGCTCTGAGGAGAACCGAACCAGGGGGACTGAGGAGAGAGAACGTCAGGGGGGTGGTCCTGACAGGAAGAACCACAGTGGAGAAGAGACACCGGGTGTGGGACACCGTATTTGACACGACGCCTGATCAGTAAAATTGCTGTTGGTTTACGGGCCTAAGGCGGCCACAGTGACGGACCTGTCAGGAGCGTCAAACAAGTGAAGAAGGGACGGTACATGTATGTACGTCCCTAGTGTAACGTACGGTGTGTAAAGCGGCCCTGGAAACGGTGGGCCGTGAGGTGAAGAGAAGTGCGGTGTACTTCAGAGGCCGTCAGTCGGACGGCGAGTGGAATAAACTTGGACCTGTTGCACCCAGAACCTGCCTCAATCTTGTCTTTGTTTTGTCTCTGTGCGGTCTATCGAGGGACCACCCCCCAGTCCGGCCCACCAACCCTACACTAGTGCAGTACGGTGTTCCCGACACTGTTAAGAGGAGACTTTGTGCAGCAGGCCTTCATGGTAAAATAGCTGCTAGGAAACCACTGCTAAGGACAGGCAAGAGGCAGAAGAGACTTGTTTGGGCTAAAGAACACAAGGAATGGACATTAGACCAGTGGAACTGTGCTTTGGTCTGATGAGTCCAAATTTGAGATCTTTGGTTCCAACCACCGTGTCTTTGTGCGACGCAGAAAAGGTGAACGGATGGACTCTACATGCCTGGTTCCCACCGTGAAGCATGGAGGAGGAGGTGTGATGGTGTGGGGGTGCTTTGCTGATGACTTTGTTGGGGATTTATTCAAAATTGAAGGCATACTGAACCAGCATGGCTACCACAGCATCTTGCAGTGGCATGCTATTCCATCCAGTTTGCATTTAGTTGGACCATAATTTATTTTTCAACAGGACAATGACCACAAACACACCTCCAAGCTGTGTAAGGGCTATTTGTCCAAGAAGGAGAGTGATGGGGTGCTACGCCAGATGACCTGGCCTCCACAGTCACCAGACCTGAACCCAATCGAGATGGTTTGGGGTGAGCTGGACCGCAGAGTGAAGGCAAAAGGGCCAACAAGTGCTAAGCATCTCTGGGAACTCCTTCAAGACTGTTGGAAGACCATTTCCGGTAACTACTTCTTGACGCTCATCAAAAGAATGCCAAGAGTGTGCAAAGCAGTAATCAAAGCAAAAGGTGGCTACTTTGAAGAACCTAGAATATAAGACATATTTTCAGTTGTTCCACACTTTTTTGCTAATTATATAATTCCACATGTGTTAATTCATAGTTTTGATGCCTTCAGAGTGAATCTACAATTTTCATAGTCATGAAAATAAAGAAAACTTTTTGAATGAGAAGGTGTGTCCAAACTTTTGGTCGGTACTGTATATATATATATATATATATATATACACATACATATACACATTGTGGTGCAGTAACCACTGTGTCCGCTGTGTGGAGGTCCCAAGAGAACGGATGAGTGGCAGAATCCTGAAGGATGGTTATGTATCTCAAAGTGGGTGGCTTTGAGATGGAGACTTGTGTGTGTGTGATCAGCAATATCATTGCTGAGGTGTTGTTTCAAAATGTAAGGGAGAAGTCTTCAGGTAACTAGAGAGTTGGGCAGGCCAGTTACCTACAAACCCACCCAGGGGGTTTGTTTAAAGCACGGTTGTAAAGAGTGTGAAAATGCCTGAAGGACCTGTGATGAGGTCAGTCATGTGACCCAGTGGGCGTGGCTATAAACGATATAACATGGCCAGGGTGAGTCACAAGTGGCGAATGCAGGGACCTGGTTGGTCCAGAGCGGAAGGTCCCGTGCGCAGGATTGTTTCCTGGCTAACAGCCTGTGGAGTGGCTGTGTGTAATGGCTGCCAGCACCTGTTAGTTCCCTGGAGGTAATGAATGTCGGCTGCATGATAAAGGAACTGTGAGGTTACCCGGACGTGGGTGAGATAACTTGGGGCTAGGAAGCCTGCACATTGAATACTGCATAGCCTATAGGACATTGCTAACACAGGGAAACTCTGTAATGGACGCTATGCTGATGATGCTGTTAAGTGAACTGTCTGTTGCTGTGATGGTTTATGATGGTGAATAATCCGCAAGGACTGTATTGATTTGATGGAAAATCCGTGCCGGATCTGGTTTTGTTCGCAGCCAAGCGAGAATTCCCCAAGTAAATGACAGCGCTACCTCACATTATATATATGTCAGTGACACACACACACATGTGTGTGATATATATATATGTCTTTATATTTGATAGCGATATTAGATAGTAGAATAGCCGATAATTCAATTGTCGGCTTCTGTAAAATCATCACAGAACCTGACAGGATATGACACATGGTTTACATACAGTAAACCATTGCATATCAGTTAGATTTATTTATGTCCCTCACTAATAATGTTGTGTGTGTGTAAGATATTGGAGCTGTAGGTGTTAAATTAAAGAATTAATTCACGAAAAAACTGGCGTGGGCTCCCACGCAGTTTTCTCCGCCAGAGAGGGAAAGCCAGTGACTGAGGGCAGATATTAATAGCCTAGAGAGGGACCATGATTATTGGCCTCCCCCTGGCTAAAAACATCTGCCCCCAGGCACCCCAGAAAAGGCGCACCTGCACACTCCTTCTCTCACACTCCCGTGATGTTTTAATGTCATCAATAAAGCATTGAACTTTCACAAGATTTGGTGAGTGCTACCCATCTTCTTTGTGCTAGATGGATTTGTCAAGCTTTGCTTTTCAGGCGTGCACCTGAAGTTTTGAAGGTAAAGCCTGCGGTGATTAATTTGCAACTGCATTGCAGTTTGATAGCGGTATTAGCGGTGCAGTCCTCTTTTTTCCTTGGGAAGTGTGGATATATATATATGTATGTGTGTGTGACATATATAAACTGCTAAAAAAAATAAAGGGAACACTAGGCACTCTTACTGAGCAGACACATGGATGTTAGTGACCTTCCTATCATTTCTATGTGTATATATCTTGTCTATCTATTCTATTCGAATCTATTCTATTCTTTACTGTACGCGACATCTGCCGGCTTTTACTATATCTATCTATATATCTATCTATACACACACACATATATATATATATATATGTATATTTTGAAGATTATTTTTTTTTTAAAACGATGCGTACAGTTTTTTTTACAATGCTATTTTAACATGAGATTTAACAAAGAGAGAACTGCTGTATGTAAAAGCTCATGTTAAAATCGCATTGCATACGCATGTCAAACAGATGTTTTGTGGAAAAATCGCATTACACTCGCATGACACTCGCACAGCACTCGTCTGTTTATTCGGTCCGGAAATCAGTCCGTTATTTTTCTCGCACATGAGTATGAGCCCTTAGACTGTGCTTCTTCCTACTATGCCGCTAGCAAAAACATGAACAATTCCAGGAATCACAGCATGGATTGTATGGTTATTGTCAAAATAAAAACAAATGAAGGTCTTCAAAATGCTCCAAACCTTAAAGGGGTTGTCCAGTGCAAATCAATAAATCTGCCGTCACTCTGTGTGACTAGAGAATTATGAATCCCCCCAGCTTTGCACTGTGCGTTGTGGTGATTACCCGGGACCGGAAGGTATGTATGAGTTATCTATACTCCAGCCAGTGGGCACGGCCTCGCTCCATACACTTCTATTCTTCACATCCCAACTTGGAGTAAGGGTTTAGGAATTACAGCTCTTTAATATGTAGCTAGCTCTTTTTAAAGGGACCAAAAGTAATTGGACAGATATCTTAAAGATTTTTATAGAAGCACTCTCATCAAAGTTCTTATATTCTTTTAATATATCGCAGTCATCGCATTATATAGCACTGTGTACTTACAATTGCTCATTTTGCCTTTCTGTCTAATAAATTCTTCTCTTTTCTCTGCTCTATGTAGAAACAGAAAGTCTCCTTTCCCTGCATTTATCATTCCTCTCTTCAACTCCTGACCCAGCTGCCCTTGAAATGAGGAAGCTTTGTAGAAAAATGGTTGCAATTACTGAATGTTTAACACCAAAATTTTGCTCAACCCCTTTAATTAATCCTGAAAGTCTACACTTCAGTTGCATCTCAGTTGTTTCATTGTAAATCAAGAATTATAGCGCACAGAGCTGAAATCACCAAGATTTGGTCACTGTCCACATATTTATGGACCCAACTGTATATGGTCAAATATTGAAAAACTATTGATTATTAAATTCTCTGTAATATTTCCAATTTCAGTGAAATAATGCCATAAAATGGTGATTCTGATGGCTGTTATTTTGCTATGCATAATGCTTCTCTCCATAACTTCTTCCATAATTCTCTATTAGCCTATTATGTCAGTTCCATTCTGCTATATTAGACGTCTTGAATGTAATTTTTTAATATGTGTAACTTGATTTTCCAATTTCATTCCAAAGAGATCACAGTTCCTCTTTGGAGGAATAACCCCTTTCCGACATCGGGTGGTGTAGTAGTATGCCGATGTCAGACTCACCCTGTTTGGTGCGGGCTCCGGCGCTGAGCCCGCGCCTTTCCGGGCACATGACAGCTGATATATACAACCGCGGTTGGAATAACGATCCACCTGCGGCTGTTAACCCGTTAAATGCCGCTGTCAATCTCTGACAGCGGTATTTAACTCGCGCTTCCGGCAAGTGCATGGGAAATCCCGCCCATCAGTGACCCCGGAACGTGATCACGGGTTACTGGTGAGTTGCCATGACAATGAGAGGTTTCCAGCACACCCCTATGGTTGTCGTAGCCAGATTGCTATGAGCGCCGCCCCGGTGGTCGGCACTCATAGCAAGTGAGCATTTCTTCAAAATAAATTAAAAAAAAAAATACACATATTTGGTATCGCCGCATTCAGAGTCACCTGGTCTATCAATATACAAAAAGAATGAACCCAATCGTTAAACGGGGTAACGAGAAAAAAATTAAAACCGCCAGAATTACATTTTTAGCTTGCCGCAACATTGCATTAAAATGCAATAACGGGCGATCAAAAGATCGTATCTGCACCAAAATGGTATCATTAAAAATGTTAGCTCAGCACACAAGAAATAAGCCCTCACCCAATCTGTGATCACAAAAATAGAAATGCTATGGGAATCAGAAAATGGCACAATTTTTTCTATTAACAAACTTTGGAATTTTTTTTCACCACTTACATAAAAAAGAACTTAGACATGTTTGGTGTCTATGAACTCGTAATGACCTGGAGAATCGTAATGGCGGGTCAGTTTTAGCATTCAGTGAACATGTTGAACCCAAAAAACAACTGTGGGATTGAACTTCATCACACTTGGAATTTCGTTCCCATTTTCCAGTACACGATATGTTAAAACCAAATGGTTCCAACCAAAAGTACAACTCGTCCCGCAAAGCGCAAGCACTAAAAACATGGCCATGTTGACCAAAAAAATAAAAAGCTATGGCTCTGGGAAGAAGGGTAGCAAAAAATGAAATTGCAAAAACAAAAATACCTCTGGTTGTTAAGAGGTTAATATTTTTATTATATTGCCTTATTTAAACAGGATTTCAAGAATGTAAACGTTTCTGGCCCATTCTTAGGATAGACCATCAATGGTTCATTGGTGGAGGTCCAACACCCTGCTAGGCCCTTGATGATCAGCATAAGTACCCAGCATCCCAGCATGACTGTTCTTATGGATGAACTGTTGTGCCTGTTTCAAGCAAAGGGAGCACGGCATTTCTATGAGCAAGGTAAGGACCCCAGTAATCAGACATGTATCAATCATGAATGGTTGTGTAGCTTCACATAAATGGCAAATTTTTTGCTTATTCTTTGGATTTTAATGAAAAAGGAAAAAATGGAATGAAAAAATAAGCAAACCAGTTAGGTTTGATAAAACTATAAAATGGTGTAAAAGTGTTTCGCTTAAAGGGGTATACTTCTTTCAGCAGGGGGCAGCAATGGAGACTTGGGAAGGATAAGAAGTTTTCTGAAAGGCCTCAACCACTTCAAGAGGTTGTCCACTACTTTCACATTGATGACCTATCCTCAGGATAGGCCATCAATATCTGAGCAGCCGGGGTCCAACATCCAGCACCTCCACACCTGGTGTCAGTGGCTGCGGCGGCCTGCCAGAATTAATCCCTTACTTAGCTGCTTCATCTACTTATAGTGGGCGCCACAAGGTTCTACACATCCGCCTCTTATTGATTTGAATAGAAGGTGAACATGCAGTACGAAGCCTCGACCTCTAAAAGTAGACGGAGCAGCTTGGTAAGTGAGTACTTCTGGCCAGCAGCCATCGCCATCAACATTGATAGGTCATCAGTGAAAAAGTAGTGGACATCCTCTTTAAATATAAGAAGTTCATCTTTTTGTGTATAGGGAACAAAAGAAATAAAGCTTAAATATAAGAAAGAAAAAATTACGGAAAGACATCACTTCCACGTTATAAAAAAAAAGCTACATAAACATTTATCGGGACAGCTATCACATACCTATGGCTAGTGCACTCTGTTCCTGCACTGTCAGTGTGTGTGCACAGCTGAGTTTTCAGTGCATGTAACACTTGCTGTAGGCAAACAAGTACTGTCAATCAACAAAGGGGAAGATCAGACAGGGCACGGAAAAAATTGGTCATGCCAATGGTACACGCCGAACCCTCATTTATGTAATGAATAAAGAAAATTTTCTGGATCAATGTGCTGAGAAAACTAAACAATAGGCATGATTTTTATAGGTGCTAAGCTCTGATTAGTTTACTTAGTTTTAGGGTATCAGACTCCCTTAAGCACAAATATACTATTTGTTTTTTATATACTGTACTGTATATATGTGCAATAAGACCACCTTCAATCCCGCAAGGATAATACAGTGTAAAGCTAGTTTCACACTAGCGTATTTTCTATGCAGCGCACGGCGTCGCTAAGCCCCGCCCCCTGCCCGCCCCATCCGGTCTTCGCCGCCTACTATCGCACACGGCCGCATGCCATCGGCGCACCCTATCTTTAGCATAGGGTGCGCTGGCCATGCGCTAGTAGGATTTTAGTGAGCGCTGTGCACTTTTGAAGGTGCGCCGAGCGCGCCAAAATGCAACATGGTGCGTTCGGCGCACACGGGCGCACCTTCAAAAGTGCGCAGTGCATGCTAAAATCCTACTAGCGCATGGCCAGCGCACGGTCTGCGCACCCTATGCTAAAGATAGGGTGCGCAGATCGCATGCGGCCGTGTGTGATAGTAGGCGGCGATGACCGGAGGGGGCGTGCAGGGAGCCGGCAGGGGGCGGGGCTTAGCGGCGCCGTGCGCTGCATGGAAAATACGCTAGTGTGAAACTAGCCTTAGTTTGTAGCGCTTACTGGATTTATAATACAAATTTTAACCAATGTGCCTGTAGCACATTAAAGCCTACAGAACATCTGACTGTTAGACATGTAAGGCCGGGATCCCATATGCAAGGAATACAGCCGAGTCTCGCATGTTAATAACCAGCACTGCCGCCGGCACTCGGAGCGGAGCGTGGGGCCGCATAAC
Source organism: Dendrobates tinctorius (assembly GCF_039654945.1). Taxonomy (NCBI): domain Eukaryota; kingdom Metazoa; phylum Chordata; class Amphibia; order Anura; family Dendrobatidae; genus Dendrobates; species Dendrobates tinctorius. The sequence goes on along the minus strand of NW_027361697.1, from coordinate 26,096,669 downwards.
AATTCGGGGAGCCGCACACTCTGCTCCCGAGTGCCGGCTGCAGTGCCGGGTATTAGACGTGTCTGTATTCCTCGCATGTGTGATCGCGGCCTTACAAGGATACTGTGGTGTATACATGCAAATTATACAATAAATCTTTATTTGAAAATAATTCTTAAAACGTGTAAAAGTTTTATGCTCTTGGCAAAAGAACTTTACGGCGCCCTTAGATTCTCAAGTGCAGTATTTAAGTGGAACATTTGCTGTCAAGACTCCATTTATGCTAGTCATGCTGCAATCCTATATTTTTTCCTGATGTAGGCCGGGGTCACACCACTATATTTTCTCCCATCTGAGACGATCGGGCCGATTATAGTAACAACACTCTGGTCAGATTGTGATCACAGTGTGATCCGATTTTCTCTGATGAGAAGACAGAAAGAAAAAATTGGAGTCTCCATCTTCTCTGTTCTGTCAGTCGTTGAAAATCGGACTACACTCATGTCATCCTAGAGTGGTGGTACGAATATTTTCTAAAGACTCATTGAATTCCATGGCCGAGTGTGAGCCGAATATTGGATGCAAATTGTGCATGTTTCGATGTTTTTTCCTCAGACAGATTCTCTTCGAGGAAAAAAAAATCGGCCCCATAGAATAACAATAATCCGACATTTTGTGGATCGCCCTAGGACTGAAAATGCTAATAGCAATCTGTTATCTTCACATACTATATAAATACAGCGTGTTAACATGATATTTTAGTGACCTCTCGCTCATATGATATTGAAAGAGTGCCGCTTGCTTGAAACAATGCAGAGGCTGCTGTGATCACAGAACACAGGCGAATATACATACTGCTCTGCATATTTTAACAGCTTTTTAATTGAATCATTGGGATTACGATTTATTTCTGCAATGCTGTTGATTTAAAGGGCTTGATCTTTTTTGTAGTTAATTGAAAACTTTTTTTTTCCGGATTTTAAAGCCACCACGAAAATTATCTCTCCTTTCTCAGAGCTTAAATAATTAGTAAAAGATCACGGCTTATCTTCTGCGAAATCCTGGAAGTTATGCTTACAAAAGATGACCAAACCATTGAACAGATAGATTATATGTCTTGTTATTTTTGCCTATGGCAACACTTCTGGCTACACATCTCAGATTATTGTGAGGCCCGTGAGACATTAGCAATGTTGTTGGCACAGCAGAGTTTATAACAGGCTACAATGACCTGATAATAATATTTTTTGTACTTGGATACAAGAGCAGCCTTATTTTTAAGATTCGTAGTATTTGGTTACACCAGTATTCACCTTTCATTGCATTAGCTCAGATTATGAGAATATTCACAATAATTCTAGAAGCAGGTGATTCTGCTGATATCCGACAGGCGGTGACGGAATAGAGGCAAACTACAGTTGTTAGGCAGCTGCATGGACTATCTGATGATGTGAAGTTCGCCGTGAATTTGTTGCGTTCGGTTTGTTAAATCTTGATAATGTAATGTAGGAATGTATGCAGGTTAGTGGGTTGATGTAAAGGGGAGTTTTGCTTCCAGAGCGATCAACATGTGCACACTTGCATAGTACACGTATTATTACACAATGATGCAGAACTGTGAATCACCAACATTCTTGCTGACTCCGTAACTGCAAATTTCCAAACCCCTTCTGGCAGCATGAAAACCTCACTGAGAGCTTCATGGTATGAGTCTCTCTGGTCAAGCAGCTGCATGCAAGCCTTACACCACCAAGCACAATGCCAAGCATCAGATGAAGTGTTGTAAAAGCCGCCACTGGACTGGAGCAGTGAGAACGTTTTCTGTGAAGTGACATATCATTCTTCTCTACGTGGCATTTGATCGACGAGTCTGGGTTTGGCGAATGTTGGGAGAACGTTACCTGCTTGATGGCATTGTGCCATCTGTAAGGTTTGGTGCAGAAAGAAAATACTATGGGGTTGTTTTTCAAGATTTGGACTAGACCCTTTCATACCAATGAAGAGAAATCTTAATGCTTCAGCATATAAGATATTTTGGACAATTGTCTTCTTTTGATTTTTTGGGAACAGTTCGGTGAAGGTCCTTTTATGTTCCTCATAACCGTGCCCTAGACCACAAAGAAAGGTCCGTAAAGACATGGTTGGGTAAGTTTGGTATGACTGACCCTGACACAGCAGTGACCACAACCCCATCGAATACCTTTGAGATGAGCTAGAACAGGGATTGCAAGTCAGGTCCTCTTATTCAACATCAGTGTCTGACCTCACAAAACTTCTGGATAAATGAACAAAAGATCACAGTGATACATTACAAATTCTTGTTGAAAGTCGTTCCTGAAGTGAGGGAACTGATATAGCTGCAAAGGAGGACCAAGTCTATATCAATGCCTCTGGATTTAGAAAGTGGTGTCCTACAAGCTCCTGTAGAGATGTAAAACTTTTATCCATATAGTGTTGAAAGTTATGTGTGATTCATCATTCCAGAGAACGAGGTTTCCACTGCCCTAGAGTTCAGATGTTATGTGCTTTATATCACATCAGCTGACACTTGAAATTGTGGATAGTGATTTCATCCATGGATGAATCATTTCTACATACTACTCCCTTCAACACTCGTGCACCTTGTGAGGTTATGTGACCTAGAGGCAGAGTCGGACTGGGGTGCCAAGGGCCCGCCAGTAACCAACTCCAATGCCCCACTTTTCAGCTCTTCCAAATGTGACATTATCCTCTATCACAAATGTATATAACAATGATTTGGGTGGGTTCGTAAATGAGTAAGATGCTTCCTTTGTCTGTACATATTCAAGTATATAGTTCCAAGTACTGCTAATATAAATAAGAGGGTGCTGGCCTATTCCTGCACAGGGCCCACCGGAGGATTCCCCTTTTCTCCTGTTTGCCAGTCCAAGCCTGCCTAGAGGTGTGCAATTAAATTGTCGCTGTTGTACGATATCTTCACATTAAGAATATGTACAGTAAATTGTTGGCGCTCTTGCCGGAATCCACACCGCGTATACTGTATGTACATGTTTTATATAACGTTTTCTTCTCCGTGACAGTATTTAAAAGTCTTCATATACATTATCTAGTCTTTAAATTGCCTAATTAGTATATTTTGATATATTAGAAAAAGAACATCCTCTCTTTAAGTAGCCAGAATGCATAGACTACACAATGCTTAACAGTACATGGGGCATCGATTAAAATAATCGTCCCATTAACGACACTGGAAACCAGTTTAATGCTGTTTTTGCTGCAGGGATCCAGCGTTTAGCAGCAGTTTCTCTTGCCAGTTACAGTTAGTTCTCTGGATGCTTATGGATTTGCAATCACCGAGTTGTGTTATGTGAGAACGTATGATTGTCCCAGCTGGATTATCTTTTAGGAACTCGTCCCTTTTGTCAATTTATTGATGCAATTCCAGAAGTAATAACAGATGATTTCTACTTGTAAAGAAAGATACTCTAGAATTATTATTTCATGGGAAATACAATATTTGCTAAAACCTACATGTCAGGGGAGAAATGAAGTCCTCTTTATACAGCAAGATGATGCAGCAGGAGGAGAACCCTAAAAAGATGTGCTTTTGGACAGGAGCTGTCCTGGGGTCACAATTCCTTGTCAGATGTGATCACCAGTTGAAACCGCGGACTGCCGCTACTGAAGGAATATAGTATTACATAGCATACATGTAACTGTCAGAAAAGACTCTCAGAACTTTCTGACTCATTGAGACATCTTGCTTTCTAATGTCCATATACCCTAAAAGGGCTTATAAAGAAGGGTAATCTTCACAAGAAATCTCCTTAAGGCTGTGTGCCCACATAAGTGGGTTTTTTTTGCGTTTAAGCTTTTTTCCATGCAAAAACGCTTAAAAAATGCATACATTAAGCATCACATTCTTATAATGCATTCTGCAATTTTAGTGCGCATGATGATGCATTTTTTTCTGCAAAAAAACCCCGTATTGCGGTAAAAAACGCAGCATGTTCATTAATTTTGCGGTAAAAAACACATTTCCAACTATATTCTATGAGAATATGGATGCTCCAGAAAAAAACACATAAAAACGCACAAAAAATGCGTGCAAAAAACCCCGCGTTTTTCCTGGGAAGGAGTCCGGTTTTTAGTCAGGAATTTTCTGCATATGTGGGTACATAGCCTTAAAGGGATATGATTGGGATCATCAAAATCAAGGTACACAATAAAAAAGTGCATTACTTAAGGATTCCCATGGCACCACCTCTCCTACTGCCTACTGGTCTTTGCTTATGGGGCCTGTTGACAACATATGACCACTGCAGCCAATCCAATCACTGGGCTCAGGAGTGATAAGATAAATAGAACAGGACCTGTGATTGGCTGCAGTGGTCACATATTGATGATGATAAATGTACATTCTGTAAAAAAGACTGCCAAGGAACATCATAGAGGCTGTGCTGGAGAGGTACGGGCTTCAAATGGTAAGCAATACAAATGTTGTTATTTTACACCCATCTTAGAATATGAGCGTTGGAAGAGGCCTCCGGGGTCATCGTGTCCAACCCCCTCCTCAATGCAGGATGCACTAAACCATCACCGACAGATGTCTGGCCAGCCTCTGTTTAAAGACTTCCATTGAAGGAGAACTCACCACCTCTTGTGGCAGCCTGTTTCACTCATTGATTACCTTCACTGTCAAAAAGTTTTGCCTAATATCTAATCTGTATCTTTTCCCTTTCCATTTCATCCATGGCTTCTCATGTTTCCATGTGCAAATGAGAATAAGGACGATCCCACTACATTGTGACATCCCTTCAGATATTTGTAGACAGCTATTAAGTCTTCTTTTAGCCTTCTTTTTTGCAAGCTAAACATTGCCAAATCCTTTAACTGTTCCTTGTAGGACATACTTTGCAGTTCACTCGCCATCCTGGTAGCTCTTCTCTGAACTTGTTTCAGTTCTTCAATATCTTTTTTAAAATGTGGTGCCCAGAACTGGACACAGTATTCCAGATGAGACCTGACCAAGGAGGAGTAGAGGGGGATAATTACTTTTAAAAGTTGACTTCTCATTTTTACAACACCATTTTAGTTTTACGGACCACATGACATTTGAAGTCACTTTGAGGGGTCTATATGATAGAAAATGCCAAAAAAGTGACACCATTCTAAAAACTGCACCCCTCAAGGTGCTTAAAACCACATTCAAGAAGTCTATTAACCCTTCAGGTGCTTCACAGGAACTTTTTGAATGTTTAAAAAAAAAAAAATGAACATTTAACTTTTTTTCACAAAAAAATTAATTCAGGCCCAATTTTTTTTATTTTACCAAGGATAACAGGAGAAATTGGACTGCAAAAGTTATTGTGCAATTGGTCCTGAGTATGCTGATACCTGATATGTGGGGGGGGAACCATTGTTTCGGCGCATGGCAGAGCTCAGAAGGGAAGGAGCGCCGTTTGACTTTTTCAATGCAAAATTGACTGGAATTCAGATCGGACACCATGTCGCGTTTGGAAGCCCCTGATGTGCCTAAACAGTGGAAACCCCCCACAAATGACACCATTTTGGAAATTAGACCCCCCCAAGGAACTTATCTAGATGTGTGGTGAGAACTTTGAACCCTTAAAGGCTTCACAGAAGTTTATAACGTACAGTCGTACAATTAAAACATATTTTTTCCACAAAAATGATCTTTTCACCCTCAATTTTTATTTTTCCAAGGGTAACAGGACCCTAAAAGTTATTGTGCAATTTGTCCTGAGTACGCTGATACCTAATATGTGGGGGTAAACCACTATTTGGGCGCATGGCAGAGCTCGGAAGGGAAGCAGCGCCATTTGACTTTTATGGCTGGAATTGAGATCGGATGCCATGTCACGTTTGGAAGGCCACTGATGTGCCAAAACAGTGGAAACCCCCGATAAATGACACCAATTTGGAAACTAGACCCCCCAAGGAACTTATCTAGATGTGTGGTGAGAACTATGAACCTCCCAGGGCTTCACAGAAATTTATAACGTACAGTCGTAAAATTAAAAAAAATCACATTTTTTCCACAAAAATGATCTTTTCATCTCCAATTTTTATTTTCCCAAGGGTAACAGGACCCTAAAAGTTATTGTGCAATTTGTCTTGAGTACGCTGATACCTCATATGTGGGAGAAAACTACTGTTTGGGCACACGTTGGGGCTCGGAAGGGAAGTAGTGACGTTTTGGAATACAGACTTTGATGGAATGGTCTGCGGGTGTCATGTCGTGTTTGGAGAGCCTCTGATGTGCCTAAACTGTTGAAACTCCCCACAAGTGACCCCATTTTGGAAACTAGACCCCCATGGAACTTATCTAGCTGTGTGGTGAGCACTTTGAACCCCCAAGTGCTTCACAGAAGTTTATAACGCCCGGGCATGAAAATAAAAAAATCATTTTTTTTCCCCAAAAATTATATTTTTGCCCCCAATTTTTTATTTTCCTAAGGGTAACAGGAGAAACTGGACCCCAAAAGTTGTTTTGCAATTTGTCCTGAGTAGGCTGATACCCCATATGTGGGGGTAAAACACTGGGCACATAGCAGAGCTTGGAAGGGAACAAGCACCGTTTGACTTTTTCAACGCAGAATTGGCTGGAATTGAGATCAGACGCCATGTTGCGTTTGGAGAGCACCTGATGTGCCCAAACAGTGGAACCCCCAATTCTAACTCCAACCCTAACCCCAACACACCCCTAACCCTAATCTCAGCCCTAACCCTAGCCCTAACCCTAGCCCTAAACTTAATGGGAAAATGGAAATAACTACATTTTTTAAATTTTATTATTTTTCCCTAACTAAGGGGGTGATAATGGGGGGTTTGATTTACTATTTATGGCGGTTTTTATATTTGGCGGCTGTCACACGCTAAAAGACGCTTTTTATTGTAAAAATAGTTTTTGCATAACCACATTTTGAGAGCTATAATTTTTTCCATATTTTGACCCACCGAGTCATGTGAGGACTTATTTTCTGCGGGACGAGTTGATGTTTTTATTGGTACCATTTTCGGGCACGTGAACTTTTTTGATTGCTTTTTATTCTGATTTTTGGGAAGCAGAATGAACAAAAACCAGCATTTCAAGAATTTCTTTTTGGGGGTGCGTTTACACCGTTCCGCGTGTGGTAAAATTGATAAGGCATTTTTTTTTCTTCGGGTCAGTACGATTACAGTGATACCTCATTTATGTCTTTTTTATGTTTTGGCACTTTTATGCAATAAAAACAATTTTATATAAAAAATAATTATTTTTGCATCGCTTTATTCTGCGAGCTATAACTTTTTTATTTTTTCACTGATGATGCTGTATGGTGGCTCATTTTTTGCGGGACAAGATGACATTTTCAGCGGTACCATGGTTATTTATATACATCTTTTTATTGCACGTTATTGCACTTTTTGTTCGGCAGTATGATAAAGCATTATTTTCTGCTTTGTTTTTTATTTTCATTTTTTAAGGGGTTCGCTAAAGGGGTTAACTAATGGGACAGTTTTATAGGGTGGGTCGTTACGGACGCGGCGATACTAAATATATATATTTTTATTGTTTGTTTTTTTTCCAAAAAATGAATTTATTAGGGATTTTTTTTTTTAAATTTATTTAGCGATTTTTTTTTTTATAAATTATTTTTACACTTTTTTTTTTTTTTTTTTACTTTATTATACTGTCCCAGGGGGGACATCACTGTCATGTGACAGATCGCTGAACTGTCACATCACAGATCGCTGTGACAGATCAGCGATCTGTCACAGGCAGTGCTGGAGGCTTCCTCATGCCTTGCTTTGCAGGCATGAGGAAGCCGGCTCCCTGCAGGCCCCCGAAAGTCCCAGCCGCCATTTTGGATCCGGGGAAGGAGGCCCCGGGAGCAGCGCAGCACATCGCGCTGCTCCGGGGGGCTCAGGGAAGCATGGTGGGAGCCCCCTCCCTGCCGATGCTTCCCAAATCCCCCGGTACACTGCAATCGTGTTTGATCGCAGTGTGCCAGGGGTTAACGAGTCAGGGGCGGCCGGGTGTCAGCTGTGATAATCAGCTGACACCCGGCCGCGATCAGCGGCGCTCACCCCGTGTGCGCCGCTGATCGCTATGACGTACTATCCCGTCCATGGGCATAGGGGCCTGGGTCCCATGGACGGGCTAGTACGTCAGATGTCAGAGAGGGGTTAAAATCATGATTTAAAAAGAACCACTGATTGGATTCCTTCAACAAAGGTATCAATTTAATCAGTGTAATAGCTTCATAACTTTACTTTACAGTGTTTAATCCTGCTGATAGGTTCTCTTTAGCCACTTCTCAACATTAGACCAACAGGTGCTTCTCACAAAATTAGAATATCATCAAAAACTTAATTTATTTCTGTTCTTCAATACAAAAAGTGAAACTCATCTATTTTATAGAGTCATTACAAACAGAGTGATCTATTTCACGTGTTTATTTCTGTTATTGTTGATGATTATGACTTACAGCCAATGAAAACCCAAAAGTCATTATCCCAATAGTCATTATCATTAGTCATAACAAAAAACACCTGCAAAAGCTTCCTAAGGGTTTAAAAAGGTCCCTTAGTCTGTTTCAGTTGCTCTACAGTCATGGGGAAGACTGCTGACTTGACAGATGTCCAGAAGGCAGTCATGGACACACTCCACAAGGAGGGGAAGCCACAAAAGGTCACCTGATGGTTTTGTCCTGATGAAGAGGTCCTGCGTTGACCTTGAAACGCGTTGACTCTGTAAACTTGCTAAAATAAAGTTTTAAAGCAAAATATTTGTTTAATTAATTTATCAGCAGCGCATCAAGTGACACTTTACCCGAATATGTTCTCTCTCTAAGTCCATTGGACTCATGTCCTGCAGAGGCTGATACATGCGACTGTTGCATGTTGCTTAGGCGCAATGCTAGCAGGTGAGCAGATCCATGTTTGGTCTCTGTGCTTGTTTTACAGTTAAAACCCTATTTTCCGCTCTCTTATTTCCCAGTTTTCCACATTACTAAATAAGACTAATGTCATTACAATAATCCATATATGTTTGTATATAGAACTGCCTTTATACTAACATCTAATTGCCTATGTTGATGTCTCGTAAGTTAGGTCTTCACCAGCTTGATTGCCTACTTGTATTGTAATGTTTGTATAATTGCAACTTATTTTTTTTAATTATTCTAATAAAATGCAAATATTTTACATAACATACAGTAGGTTCCTCTATTATTCCTTTATTACACTAGGGTACATATTATCCATGTGTTTTTTCCATTGTTATAATTGTGATGGGAGTTCCCCATATTTAGGACTATGGTGCTTTTTTCCATCCGCCATTCTAGTAATTTCTGGAAATAGTGTAACAGTGCTGCCTGTTATTATTAACAGTTCATGGTAAACTATCTAAATATCTATTGTGACAAGCAGATTTATTACTACCTTGTCCACTTTTTCTTTTGTCTCAAAGCAGACAAAACTCTACGGAGTTCTCTACCTCCCTTCCTTTTCAGAATCCCCTAGAGACGTGAAGATATTGTGAAGGCCAATGGCACAAAGACACAGATTTCCTGTCTGCAAAAGACAGAACGAGAGGAGGACATGAGCTAAAGTTCATTCCCTGGGTAGTAGTAAATCCCAGTCTTTAATATTGACTTGCTGATGCTCTTCAACATTGAAATTCCATCATCAAAAAGGAAAAGTTGTGGGATTATGGAAATCGCAGGATGGATAGATATGTTAATTATATGCAAATGATGAAAAAAAAATGGAGATAAAATGTTTAAAACATCTCAATTTATTCAGTATTTAATATAAGCTCCAAGTGAGGAAATCCCCGCACTTACACATCTTGCCTGCTATATATAGTGAGGTCCATGTTGCTGCTAGAATACAGACGCTCAGGAACAAATAAAAAAAAGTTCAGCTTTCCTTTTCATGAAAACACAGCTTTCACCTTCAGACCCACCCAACACTGAATGAGCCAGAAGGCTGTCTATTTATCCTCTGGACTCCACCCTGGGGTGGAGATATGGTAAAATGCCTCCAACCCACTCTACAGTTTTTCTCTCAACCTAGCCCTAAACAAGGCCGATTAACCCCTCTCAGCATTTAGTGTGCTGAAGTGTATCCCTAGGTTTGTATCACTGAAGCTAATAACCTCAGTGATACATATCTCCCCTTCAGTACTTTGCCAGTTACTTTGTCACAGCACAAGTGATGCTTGAAAGTTTGTGAACCCTTTAGAATTTTCCATATTTCTGCATAAATTTGCCATAAAACTACATCAGATCTTCACATATGTCCTAAAAGTAAATCAAGTGACCCAAATTAAGAAAATGAGTCAAAAATAATAGATTTTGTCATTTTTTTTAAAGAGCTCAACGATCCAATAACTTATATCTGCGAATGGCAAAAGTATGTGAACCTTTAGGATTAGCTGATAATTTGAAGGTGAATTAGATTCTGGTGTTTTCAATCAATGAGATTTTAATTAGGTGTGAGTTGGTTACCTGTTTTATTTAAATAACAGAGATCTATTAAAGTCTGACCTTCTCAACGTATATATGTGAAAGTGTACCATGGCATGAACTAAGGAGATATTTGGGAACATAAAAAGGAAAGTTGTGGATGCTCATCAAGATTAAAAGGTTAAAAATACCATCTCTAAAGAGTTTTGACCCAATTTGCAATCAGACAGATTGTGGAAGAATTAATAGACTGTTATTACCCTTGTTAACAGTGGTTGTCCAATAAGGATCAATACAAGAGCAATGTTTATTAAAGTGGGTGAGGCCACAAAGGAACTCAAGATAACCTCTAAGCAACTAAAGGCCTCTTTTCACATTAGCTAATGTTAATGATCATAGGTCCATCAACAGGAGGAAACAGAACAACAATAGTGTGCCCAGCAGAACTGCAAGGAGAAAGCCACTACTGTCCAGAAAAAGCATTGCTGCCATCTGCAATTTGGTAAACAGACATAAAGCCATTGTAACAATGTTTTGGGAATGGATGAGACCACAATAGAACTTTTTGTTAGGCGTCGGGTTCCTGCCACTGCACAGCAGGAATCCAGAGCCTTGCACCCAGCGGTCTCCCATTCTTCTTCGGCTGCAGTGGAGCCTGCTCAGCAGATTCGTCGGTCCCTGCGCTCTGCCCAAGCCAACTCCATGGGTTTGCTTGCTGCGGTCACCTCTGGCACAGCTATGACAATGCAGGCTGCTCAGCAGCGAGATTCTCCAGGGACTAAGTCCTCATGTCGGGCCACTGAGCATGCCCGTGGAGTGATCTCCCATTGGAGATCGAGGGTCACGTGCTCAGATCCTGCTCGTGTTCGAATTGGCCCATCCGAGAAGCCAGGAAGGTCACGGATGCCCTTGGCTATAAAAGGTTTGCATGGCCGCTCGCCCATGCGCTAGGATAGACTGTATTTACAGACTATAGGGTGTGAGAGTTGTATGCACGTATGAATGTCTCTGGTGACGGACTCATTATGAAACCCCTACCCTTGGTACGCATGTGTTGTGCAGCCTAGCCTGCTAGCGCCCAGGCTTAGGTGTAGGTAGCTCAGGGTTTGAGTCAGACATTGGTCCTCACCAGTGATCCAGCACGCCTCAGTGCACGTGCTCCACACTCCACTGCCAGCGTCTTTAGCGGCGCTCGTGGCAGCGACGCCGTGCGCTCAGTGGGCCTAGAGGGACTCTAACCCCGTGTCCTTGGGGTAGCGTTCTGTGGCCGTACACTGTGCGCTCTTTTAGCCGAGCCCTGTGAGCACAAACAGGCTCCGGCGTTTATGTTCAGCGGTAGTGCGGCTCTGTGAAGCAACAGAGTCCGCCCCCGTACACACCGGGTGACGATAACCTGCGTGTGTTTTTATAGTATACCGCCATATAGCATCCGCCATTACTGAGCAGCAGGTTACCACCCCTGCACGGTGAACCCCATGCTGCGAACGCACCTTATTACCATCTTTATTATTTGGTGCGTCCCGCCAGCCCTAACACTTTTGGGTTGAAATTAAAAGTGTTATATTTGAAGAAAGAAAAAACAGTACATTACAGCATAAAAATATAATACCATCCGTGAACATGGTAGTCATGTCTTGAGCCTGCTGTGCTGTATCTGGGCAAGGACGACTTGTCATCATTGATGGAACAATGAATTCTGAATTATAGGTGCAAATTCTATTGGAAAATATCAGAACATCTGTCTATAGGCCGAATCTCAAGAGAAGGAGCGTCATGCAGGAACACAATGACCCAAAGCACACAAGCCATTCTACAAAGGAATTGTTAAAGAAACCCACCAATATAACCGAGTTGAAGCTGTCTTGTAGGGAGGCTTGGGCTAATATTCATCCAAGCCGATGTGCAGGGCACAAACGTTTAGATAGATGCAGTTATTGCTGAATAAGGGAGTTACACCAGATATTTAAAGCAAAGGTTCATAGAATTTTGCCACTTATAGACATGGGATATTGGATCATATTCCTCATTTAAAAAAAATAAAGTCTAATATTTTTTATCCATTTTAGTTTAGGACTTGAGTGAAAAACTGGTGCAGTTGTGAAATTCATGCAGAAATATAGCAAATCCGGAATGACTCACAAACTGTGTATCGGCCTGTGTTTATATACTGTGTATATTTGTATGTATACTGTACATACATACATCTCTTTTACCTCATTCACACAAAATACCCTAAAAAGTACATACAGTAAACCCTCTTATATTTTTAGTAATATTTTGCCACCGCCGATCATTTTATCCTTATCTGCATACATTCCCCCCCATGACATTTTTCCAGCATATTTTCTAGCATGGGTAATATGTAAGTTGCTGGTTCCCCCTAGTGGCTATAACATATTTTACACTCATTCCTTTCTGCATTGTCGGTGTAATAAGAGTGATATGATTCTTAAATAAAACTTTTTTTTTGCATCGACTGCTGCATTAAAATCTAAGACATACAACTGTGAAATAATTACAAGTGTGTAAATGATGAAATCTGTAGCTATCTTCATTCTGTAGAGTCAGTGCCATTGCTATTGTTAGTAATCTTTAAAGGGGACCTTAAAGGTCCCCCATAACCCCCCAAATCACCAGCATTTGTATATTCCTTGATAAATTTCCCTTCCTAACGCATGGCTGGAAGCAGAGAAGAAGCCTGATGTCAATGAAGGAGGCAAAGATCAAGCTTCTTCAAGAGCAGGGAATTTATATAGGAATATAAGAAGGTTGGTGATTTTGGGGGAATGGGGGGGCCTGTCAAGTTCCCTTTAACTAGCCCCCCTAGTTATTCCAAATATGTAAGAAAGCAGACTTTTTAGAAGGTGATGAAATGATGGAATTGCTTGGAAATGCACAATTCTGCAGTCATGATTGACGTAGAGATGTTAGCCCCCATTATACTATGTGGCAGCAAATATCTCATTGGTGAAAATCAAGTATATGTACGTAATAGATTGATTTAAAGGAGTTTTCTGGACATCTAATATTGATGACCTATCCGGAGGCTAGATCATCAATATGAGATCCGGTGATCCACCGATCATCTGTTGTTAGCTATTATATTGAAAATTCTGATGCAAATTTAACCTTTTTTATTAAGCCATAAAACAAAGAAATCTAAATTTGCCATTGTAAAATTATCATCCAGTCCTGCAGAAGAAACCTAGAAGAAAAACAACAAATAGATACCGTGCAGTAACTAAATAAATAATAGAAATGCATGCAAAAAACATAGGGTGCTTAGTTGACACAGTTTTGATCAAAAGAGTGTAAAAGTCTTCCCACCATGACTAGATGAACTCAATCAGGATGGTCCCTAACTCTAGTTTTTCAAATAATTTTTATTAATTTTTCATAAGGGAAGGAAGGGTGAACAAAAAAGAAAAGGGAATAATATAAAACTTAGAGAACTCTTTTATAATAGATGCTTTGCAAAACATGTCATACAATATACTTCGTAAACATTAAACATTTTACTGTTGTATTTATCTTAATAGTATTAAACTAAAGAATAAACTAACCTAACACTACTACCAATCCAGACTTAAAGCTTAACCTGAGTCGCATTCCTGTAGGAACCATAAGCAGCTTATTGTAACTACAAAAATTTTGAGTTCCACCGAGCCCACTTTGTGTGGTATTTATTCAAAGAGTTGCTATTAAAAGCAAATCTTTCTTCTGTAGAGCTATGGAAACGTAATGTGTCTAGAATATCTGAGAAGGAAGGGATATCTGATTTTTTCCCAAAAAATGCTAATGAATTTTTTATAGTTAGAAAGATGTGAATCATTATACAGTATATTTGGTTGAAGGATTGATACTCTCCAGATCTAAAGAGAGAAGTACCATCTGCGGGGTTACAGTAATTTCACTATCATGTAAAGTATTAATATGGATTTTGACTTCCTTCCAGAGGATTTTTAGTTTTGGACAGCTCCAAAAGATATGATATAAATTGCCAGGGTTTCCACATCCTCTCCAACATTGGGATGAGATCTCCTGATTAATATGGGATAGCCGTATAGGCGTATAGTACCATCTATTCATTACTTTATAAAAGGACTCCTGCAAGGCCATAGAAATAGTAGACTTATAGGTATGCCTAATGGCGTACTCCCATTGTTCTGGTTGAACTATAATATTTAAATCAAGCTCCCATTTGTGCATATAATTGTTTTTTGAAAAGGATGTATCTTTGTTAAAATGTGAGTAGATATTTTTATTACTCCATTTAAACTGATGATTAATATTAACTAGTAATGAAGAGACAATTTCCAGATTCTTAGCCCTGCTGCGTAACAGCTTTTTTATATTCTCTTTTACCGTGAAAAAAGAATATATTTCTGACGAGGGCAGATGATATTTGGATTTAAGCTCACTAAAAGTACTAAACTCTTTCCCATCCCATAAGTCTCCAACTTTTTTTATGCGTACCTCATCCCAGGTATCTGGTATTGAGAAATTGTAAATCTGGGCCAAGAAGGAGAGAGGGAGTCTTCTAATCATATCCTCCTTATTCTCTTTCCTATGTAGCTTAGTCAGAATGTTCCAGGCCAAGAATATGGCCTGGAGGATTGGATGGTGGTGCTCCTTCTGCCGAGATTCCAATAAGTAACTGAAAAGAAGTTTTGGAATGGAATTATAATTTATTTGGGCTCTTTCTATATCCAGCCATGCCGGATGCGAACTCTCTTTGAACCAATCCTGACTGAGCTTGATGAGTGTCGCTTGGTAGTATGACCAGATATTGGGCAAAGCGAGTCCGCCATGTCTCTTTGTTTTGTATAAAATATCCGCTGCAATCCTTGCCTTTTTATTTTTCCATACGAAGAGCTGAATTAAAGTCTGAATTTTTGTTATAAACGAGACATGTATGTTTAAAGGGATAGTTCTAAATAAATAAAGAATTTTTGGTAAGATGAAGACCTTTACCACTAAAATTTTTCCTAGTAGGGTCAGGTCGTGAGTTTTGAATCTATGGAAATCTTTGGAAATAGTTTTAATAAGGTTATCTATATTGGTGGGGATAATGGATTTAAGTTTAGTGGTAATAGTGATACCCAAATAAGTAATTCCCTTTTCTTCCCATACAAAATTGGATTGCTTTTTGATTTTTTCAATTACCGTGTTATTTAGATTGAAGGGTAGAATTTTTGATTTCTCTGCATTGATCTTAAAGTAAGAAACTTTTGAGAATCGGTCTAGGACCTGGGTCAAAGCTTTTATTGAGTTTATTGGATCTGAGATTGAAATGATAAGGTCATCAGCAAAAAGTGTTATCTTATGCTGACATTGCTGTGTTTTGATGGAAGATATAGAATTATGACTCCTAATTTTTTCAGCCAGGGGCTCAACCGCAAGGGCAAATAGTAAGGGTGATAAAGGACAGCCCTGCCTAGTGCCATTTGAGATGTGAAATTGCGTAGAGAGATGGTTGTTAATATAAATTCTTGCATTCGGTTGAGAATACAGGGAAAAGATTGAGGAGATAGATTTATTATCAAAGCCAAAATTAAATAAAGAAGTTTTTAGATACTGCCAATTCAGTCTATCGAATGCTTTTTCTGCATCTAGACTTACGAGCATAGAGGGGATGTTTGATGTCTTTATCAGATTAAGCAAATTTATAATTCTTCGCGTCCCATCTGAGGCCTGCCTGCCCGAAATGAAGCCAATTTGGTCTTTTCTAACCAGGTAAGGCATGATATTTTTTAGACGCTCTGCAAGGACTTTGGCATATAACTTAATATCACCATTTATTAGCGATATGGGTCTGAAATTTTGGACTTTTTCCATGTCTCCAGTATCTTTTGGTATCATTATTATAGATGCTTCCAACATGTCTGCAGGGAATGCTCCTAAATTCGAGGCATGGTCGAAAAGGGTTTTCAAATGAGGTGAAATAATATCTGAGAATATTTTAAAATATTCGTTTATAAACCCATCTGGGCCGGGAGACTTCAGTGATTTAAGTTTGGTTATAGTGCCTGCTATTTCTTTCACACTGAAAGGTGAATTTAATAGCTCTAAATCTGAGGGAGTTATCTGTGGAAGGTTTAGATCAGAGAAGAAAGAGTCTATGGCACCTTGATCTGGGCTAGGCATTGCAGAGTCAGACTTTAGACTATAGAGCTTGCTAAAATATTCTGCAAATACATCTGCAATGTCCGAAGGATGGTGTTTAAGATCTCCTGAGGAAGATCTAATTTTCTCTATTCTCCTATGTATGCGTTCTTGCTTTAGTTTGTTAAGCATGCATCTAGTTGGCTTATTCGTGGACGTATAAGCATTAGATTTGGATGCCCGAATAATTGAGTCATACTCTGTTAAGAGTTCCGCCCTAAGTTCCTGCCTTAGCTTCATCAGTTCTAAGTGAATGGCATGAGATGGATAGTCAGATTTATTTTGTTGATCCTCTTTTATTTTTATTTGGGACTGCAGGTTGGAAATTTTTTCCCTTCTTTTTTTTTTATGCCTAGCTGAAAGTTGCATTAAGCAACCTCTAATGACCGCTTTGTGCTCTTTCCATAGTATAAATGGGTCAACATCTGATGAGGAGTTTTCAAGGAAGTAGTTATCAATAGTATTCCTAATTATCTCTCTATATTCTGGGATTTTTAGCAATGTCAGGTTGGTTTTCCAAAGAAATGTATTTTTTATCGGGGGACCTAGAATAAATTCCCCCATAACTGGGGAGTGGTCAGAGAATGATTTGTTTAGTATTTCAAGCTTTTTGAATTGAGGTAATGAGAAAATATTAGTTAAGAAGAGATCAATTCTGGACGATGTTTTATGCACATCTGAATAATGTGTAAATTCTCGTGAGGTTGAATTGAGACATCTAAAGACATCGAAAAGTTCATTTTGGGTGATCCAGTTATTTAGAGTTGGAGCCAAATGACGTACGGTAGACGAGGAATCCATATTTCCATTTGGCACTATATTGAAATCCCCTACTATTAGTAGCTCTCCCCTCTTGGCGGCTTCTATTTTTTAATAAGTTTATTAAAGAAGGGAAATTGTCTCTTACTTGGAGCATACACATTGACTATTGTACATATTTTACAATTTAGGCTGCAAATCAGGATGTGGAATCTACCCTGAGGATCAATCTCCTCACTGATCAGTTGGAATGGGATATCTTTGCTTATAATTGTGATAACTCCTGCCCTTTTTTTGTCATCAAGTGATTTGTACATGTGGGGGTAGTTTTTGTGTTGGAAGTAAGGGTGGCCATCCCTGGCTAACTTGACCTCCTGGAGGCAAATAATAGCCTGTGTTTGTTTTATCTCTTTCCAAGTGGCAAAACGTTTGTACGGGCTATTTAAGCCTCTAACGTTGTATGATAGAATTTTTACTTTCATATTTGCTGCCTACGTTCCTACAAGTTATAAATTACAGTCTGGATGTGAACAATCAAAGAAGAATATCAAAGACTTTCTTATCTAAGCCTAAACCTGCTCAGTAATATTTCTAACAAAACTTTGTTCAACTCGAGTAGAGCTCTCCTGAGGGATCACACCTCCAGTGAGACCTCTCTCTAGTTTGGGGGAACAAACAAGAATTGTGGCAAAGAACCCGCCCAGTCACCCCAACACTATACGTAATAAGACCAAAGGCATGTAGACCATACCTACAAAGAGATTAAGGCATAGTGTTCATCCCTTATCTTTGTGGGCTAGTTCTTCTTGGAGGTAGTGTACAAAGTCTAAACCCTCTTCTATTGTAAAGAGAGGGATATTTTTTCCCTTGTGCCAAATCAGCAATTTAGTCGGGAATCCCCATTTATAGGGAGTTCCCAGATCTCTAAGTTTGGACATTACTTCTCCAAAAGCCTTTCTAGCCTCCACTGTGGCTTTTGAGAAATCCGAGTAAATTTTGAGGTTGTTATATGGAGGTGGGAAGGACCCCTTTTCTCTAATGGATTTCAAGATTAGTTCTTTCGTTTGGAAAAAATGTAAGCGCAAGATAGTATCTCGCGGTTTGTCAGCGGCAATGCCTCGTGGACGCGGCAGCCTGTGGATCCTGTCTATAGTGAGCTGTAGCTCAGATAGAGAAGGAGCTGTTTTTTTAAAAAGGGACTTGGCATAATCTGCAAGGTCATTCTGCAAGACATTTTCAGGGATTCCCCTGATCTTAATATTGTTTCTTCTGCTCCTATCTTCTAAGTCAGTTATTTTTGATCTCGGATAGGAGCTCCATTTTTAATTCCAAATTTTCTTTTGCCAGGGATTCTGATTTATTTTCCACTTTTATTATTCTTGCCTCATTGCTTTCAAACCTCTGTGTGAAGCTCCTACATACGTCTTGTAGGGAGTCTTTGTTCGCCTCAAAGCCGAGTCTAATAGACTCGGTCAGGGCTTTGCAGAAATTAGCTATGAATCCCTCAGTAGCTACCTTGTTCGATGTCAAAAACTTATCAAAATTGATTGGTAAAAATGAAGGATCTGCCAAGCCAGTAGACTCCGGGCACCCCCTTTTTGGTTGTGGTTTAGTAGGACTATGGTTGGGGGAGCAACTATGCGACGCACAGGTTGAACCCGTTGCTCGAGGGCTGCCTCCCAAAGCTGCCTCCTCTGGTCCCATCCTTTTATATGACTTAGAGCTGTCCATCTCCTCCTCCAAAGATATCTGCCCCCCTACATTAATATCTATAGAGCTTGCGTTTTGTGGGGGACCATGTGTCTCATTTTGAGATTTTGGGTCCAGAGGTCTTTGGTCCAGCCCTTTTTGTATTACTTTACTGTAAGATGTCATATATAAAAAATTTTTGAGGGCGTTAGAGGTCATATTTCCTTTTTTTATAGGAGATCTGGACCTAAAGGAGTTAATAGATTTTAAAGAATCTGATGTTGGACTTGTATTATTGGGACCCCTGAATTTTGAAGCCCTAGCAGTGGAGGAGTCCCTCTTTTTTGTGGATTTAACTCTATTGGCCCCAGTTTCCATTTACAGGGCTCCTGTCGCAGGTTCACAGTATGAGCTATTTTATAGGGTCTTCCTTCTGAAAGCAATTTAGCAAGTCACAGTCCTAAAAATCTTATAGTTCCAACAGTACATTAAACCCCACATATAATTCCTAGGAACTCAATGGTTTTCTTCAGAATAAATGTTTTGACCACTGCGGGAGGGGATTATTACTTATTTCGCTTATTAGGAGAAAGCAATCCTACAATAAGTAAGTTAGTCACTGTATATGTAAAAAGGCACTATATAAGTACTATAATAACAGTTCAGTTTGAAGAAATTAGAAGGACTTCAATGTTATCCTTCTGCAACAGATGGCAGTGTTGTAAATAATATTTTTCTCTATTTAACTGCTTGATCTATTAAGCACAAATATGTAAATATGCCAGGGACGATGAGGAGTTCATAGAATATATGAATTCAACACAGTATGGCTGTGTTATACTAGTTATCTCAGTCCAGTTATATCGCTGACCTCTGGCTCACGCTGAATCAGGCTGATTTCTGCCTCCCAAATCAGTTCCTATGTATCTCCTAACCTACCTCAGGGTCACCAGTTTTAATTGTATGGTTTATCAATCACTGCCTGACCCTAGGTTTAACAATAGAAGTGTACTCTGAAGCAGCCAAGCTGTTTCCCCTTCTGTCGTTTATTTACAGGGGATTAATGTCAGTCTCTCAGTTATGCCTCTGCTGCTGCCACTCACAGCCTCTCTGGTCCTTCTTATTCAGCAGGTGTCACCGCCATTTTCCTGCCTTATGTCTGGTCTCTGGCTTCTCCTTTTGTCTTGCCGTGCTCAGTGTCTCCAGAGCACTGCTTTCTTCCACAGGTCCCTCCGTCCTTTCTTTACCACAGACCCGACTCACAGCCGCTTCCTGGATCTTGTTGCTTCGTCGCCACTGCGTGTGAGGTAATTCTGCGTGTGAGGTAATTCTGCGTGTGAGGTAATTCCCTGTCAGCTGGTGAGCAGGCTTTTCCCGCCGCTTCTTTTCTCTCACCACTGCCAACTTCAGGGGTCTGTAACTCTATAAATAGCTCCTCAAATTCTCTGGAAATGGAGGTAGATGGTCCTCAGGGGTATGTGAATATTTTTTTCAGGTACTCTGGGGTAAAGGTCTTCTGTTGCACCGTGAAGGTCGCTTTATTGGGATGACTGTACAGGAGCCCAGCGCTCAAGCTGCCACCATCTTCAGCGCTCAAGCCACGCCCCTTTATCAGGTCCCTAACTCTAGTGACCCGATGTGCCATCAGCAGTGATGAGCGAATGTGACTGGATAAGGTGTTATATGAGCATGCTAACCGAGTGTCTTCGGCATGCTCTAATAATATGTTCGAGACCACGCTGCTGCATGTCTCGTGGTTTTTCGACAGTCGCAACACATGCAGGGATTGCCTAAAAGAGACATGCAGCCGCGGAGACTGGAACATATTTTTCGAACACGCCAAAGACACTCGATTAGTACCCGAGCATGATCGGATAACACGTTATCCTTGCACATTCGCTCATCACTAGCCTCCAATCCTTAAAATAGGCGGGTGCAGAGCTGGACTGGAAGTATAAAAATTCAAATCACCCCTTAGAAAGAAAAATTAAAAATATAAACATATTTGGTACTGCTAAATATCAAAGACTGACTGTCACTTCCAAACAGAAAACACGTCACCCATCGGCCTATGGCAGTTTTAATGACGGCAGGATCCTACCTACCCATATAAATGATTTCACATCCAATCCACCTGTATGACTAGTGCACAGTGCAGCTCGGTCACCGGCGACTATTAAAGATATGTTTGTCTCTGAAGAGCAAGGCCTGGGCTGTGACCCCAAGGGTCTAAAACGAAGGGACCCATGACTAGGATGTATGCCGGAGCACTCAGATAAGAATCAGGTTCTGGTTGTTAAGGGTGACAAATATCCTAAGATGGAGCTGTTTCAGTGGCCTAGTGGCAGGGTCAATTTCAAGTGAGGGGAATAGTAACACATTAGGGGTGTAGTTTAAGGAACATGGCCACATCTGATTGGTCACTGTGCTTCGGGTATATAGGGTTCCATGGGCGTTCTTGGGTCAGTCCGTTGGTAGATCAGCGTACGGTATCAGCTGACAAGTTCCCTTTAAAAAGAAAACAATCTCCTTTGTTTAAAAGCATAATCGCGTAATTAGTGAGAAGTCCTTATCTGTCGCTAGTTCAGTTCCTTGCGCTGTTAGATCATAGGCTTGTGAACTGAGGTCCACTCTTCCCATTAATTTCTTTCTGCAACTGTATACCTTATTATTGTCTTCATTCTGAGTTTTGCTATTATTTTCGTTTACCTAGGGTGCAGATCTGCAGTCAAGAGGACGATAATGTAAATCCAGAAAAATAACGTTATTAAAATGTTTGCGGCAGAGTGTGTGATGGAGTCAGCTTACGCTGAGTCATTTTCTTTAGAGTGGACCCTCTGGGTCTTAGCACCCACCCACCTAGGGCAAGCTGACCTTGTGAGGAACCACCCGCTATACAGGGAGTGTCAGGGGCAAGACCGAGGGGGTGAGCCACCACGACTGCTGGGACCAGACGGCCAGCTCAGGTAGACACTAAGTACGAGTGTCTGACGACAAAGGACGTGCAGGAAACAAGACAAGATGTGAATTCAAGGTATTTTCATTAAGGCAAACTCAGGGTAACATCAGGTGCAAAACGTGATAACAGGCAAAACACAGCAAGGTGCGTGCGTGGCACGCCAAGGTCCATGGTATGGTACGTGCCAGGTGGCACGCCTGGGTACAGGCAAGGGCACAATGGCATCGGACTCCGGACAACTGGCAACGATCGAAAGAATCAGGGCATCAGGCTGCGGACATCAGCTCCGGACATCAGGCCGCAGTCATCAGGCTTACGATCTCTGGCAGCGATCGGCAGGTTCCGGGCATCCGGCAGGCAAAGCAGGGTTCAGGCAAGGAGGCACGACAGATCTCCAGACATGGTGCATGTTAGGGAACACGCCAAGGTCCAAGGCAAGGTTCCAGGCAGGGTGCATGCTAGGTGCACACCAGGGTCCAGGGCAAGGTGCGTGTGTAGGGGGCACGCCAGGTTCAAAGTACAAAACACAGTGCGTGTGTAGGGGACACGCCAGGGTTCAAAGATCAAAGTACAAGACATGGTGTGTGTGTGTAGGGACACGCCAGGGTCAGGGTTCAAGGCAAGGTTCTGCGCCTGCCGAGGGACACGCCAGGGTCAGGGTTCAAGGCAAGGTCCTGCGCGTGCCAAGGGACATGCCAGGGTCAGGGTACAAGGCAAGGTCCTGCGCGTGCCAAGGGACACGCCAGGGTCAGGGTTCAAAGCAAGGTCCTGCGCGTGCTGAGGAACATGCCAGGGTCAGGTTCAAGTCAGGGTGCGTGCTAAGAGACACGCCAGGGATCAGGCTAGGGCCTGTGCGTGCAAGAGGGCACGACAGGGTACAAGCTAGGGCCTGTGCATGCAAGAGTGCACGACAGGGTATAGGCTAGGGCCTGTGCGTGCAAGAGGGCATGACAGGGTACATGGCAAGACCTGCGCGTACTTTTACAGAAGCACGGGGAGGAATGCCAAGGAGCAGGCTATGGTCTGCGCGTTTTATTAGAGAAGCATGCAAAGCACAGTGCAGAGACAACGTGGGTGCAAGGAAGCACAGAAAGCATGGCTGGGGCACTGGCTAGCTGGTCGGGATGAGGCACAGACAGACGGGCAAGACTGAGGCAAACCCGGCTGAGGCATAACAGGCAACACAGCTGTCACTGGTCGACGAACACAGCTGAGGCACAAGCAGGCGGGCACGGCTAGGGCGGGCCCGGCTGAGGCACAGACAGGAGGCTAGGATAGCCAGGCGCATGCAAAGGGCACACAAAGAAACAAGGCAAGGCAAGAAACAAGGCAAAGCTAGACAAGGTACGGAACAAGGAGCAGAACGTAGGCAGAAGCACAGAGCCTGGTCAGAGAGAGTATAGGGCTAGCAGCGGAGCGTAGGCTGAAGCCCAGAGCCGGGTCAAGGGAGAACCTTGAGACTAGCCATGAAATGTGCTAGAGAGCACGATAGGACAGAGTCTAGCAGCGGAGCGTAGGCCGAAGCCCAGAGCCGGGTCAAGGCAGAACCTTGAGACTAGACATGGAATGTGCAGGAGAGCACCAGAAGACAGAGTAAGAAAAACCAGGCAAAGACAGGGAACATGAGAAGTACTACAAGGCTCAGAATAGCAAAGACCAGACATGGCAAAACAGGCAAGGCAGAGAACATAGCAAGTACTACAAGGCAAAGCATAACAAGGACACAACATGGCGAAAACAGGCTAAGGCAGAGAACACAGGAAGGACTACAAGTCTAAGGATAACAAGGACAAACACAGCACGAAAGACAACACAAGACATGGCACGGGACAAGAGGCAGAATACAAGCACAGAGCGTGTGCAGAGAAGCGCTACAGGGCAGAGTGCAGGAGAACAGAATACAGGGAGCGACCCAGCACACCAAGCAGCCATGCAGGGAAGCAACACGATACTCAGACCCCGACCATAGGAAGGGGCGGTCTGATATAGCACCATAGCACCTGCACTTCCGGGTCAGAACCAGGGAAGGACTTCCGGTTCAGTCCTCCAGGTCATAGAGAGCATTGCTAGATCAGACTGGGCTGGACCATAAAGAAGGTCACATGATCAGGGGCTCCAGAAACACTGAGAGGTTAGCTGGGTCAGACAGTGCTGGAACATAGGAAAGGTCACATGATCGGGGGCAGGACCACAGAGACAACCACAGCAGGCAGAGCAGAGACGGGCGCGCACACAGCAATGGCGTGCAGCCATGAGGTACGCGTGCGCCTACACACTGCTCCAAGAGTCACGCAGCACAACAGACATGAGGTGCCCGTGAACACTGCTTCAGGGATCTTGCAGCATAGCAGACATAGCGGGCATGAAAGAGTGAACTGCTGCGGCTCAGCGCAATACATGGACAGGAAAGTGACTTATCCTTAACTGCTGGAGCAGACATGATCGTCTTCTCCTTGGCAGGACAGGGCCGTGATTACCCTTTGCTTTGGCGAATCGCCCGGATACCACTCCTTTCTTTTGATAAGATATTGCACATTTCAACAGTCTAAAGCTAAAGACAGATAGTTTGCTCATTTGCTGACCCATCTCCATCACTCTGTACATGTCCTTTACGGGTGAATAAGCAAGTGGTGAGAAGTAAATCAGAGGAGGACCTATCGGAAACCCTGTATAGGTCAAGTCAAAGCTATATGATTTTTAATCAAATGGAGTCATGTTTAAAGCTTAGGGGACATAATGTATTATTGTCATCACTAATTGAAAAGGAATCTGTCAGGTGGATGAAACCTACTAAAAGCCATCTATATGTAGAAAGGAGAATGGAAGCAGTGAATCATGGGCGCCACCGAAGCATTCTTGAGGTCTTGAGGATAAGAACCAGATTTATTCATGCAACACATTTTGAAGTAGATTTAACTCCTTCTTCATGCACACTACATACCGTCCATGACCAGTAGATATATGTAGACATAGTGAAACCAACCCACTCACTACCTAATGCAGAAGTTTGTTTTGCCTGGGCGTTTGTAACTCTTTATCTTTTTTTCTGAGCTCCACAAAGTTAATTTATGACCACTTTAATGTTCAGCTCAACTTTGATATGGACTGTAGACATAGATCAAGTACTGTTATATCTCACATGGTCAGGTGGATCCTCCATGCCCTTGGTCCGGATGGACTTTGAGAAATATGGACAGGTGGAGCAGCAGTATGGCTACTTTGGGGTGAAGTGGTTGGTGTCAAAGATATAGCAGGCCGTAGAAGAAATGCCAAAGTTGTGTAGAATATCTGGCACAACGATGGTAGATGTTTGATGTGTTGTCACCTGAGTCGGGTTTAAGTCTCAATCCCAAGACACAGTTGTGTGACTAAATGAGTCTTAAGGAGGCTGTCTATTACTTTATCATTGATGACCTACCCGGAGGATAGGTCATCAATGTCTGGTCAGTCGGAGTCTGACACTTGGCACCCCCACCAATCAGCTGTTCTTTGTGTCGACGGTGCCCCGAAATGTTCATTTGCGGAGCTGCTCTATCTTTTGATAGTGGGGGCAGATGTGCAGTATCCTGCCACGGCCACTATCAGAAGACATAGTAGGACCACAATTGTGGAGTTCCGGTTGCCGACCCTGATACCAACAACAGCTGATCGGCGGGGCTGCTGGTAGTCGAACCCCATCCAATCAGATATTGATTACCTATCCTAAGGATAGGTAATCAATGATAAAGTAGTGGACAACGTCTTTAAATAAGCCTTGGAATACGTCAGTGATCCACTCTGGGCAACCTGCAAAACCCCACTCGGAGCACAGCAGAGGGCAACGGACCCAAGAGAAGAAAATGTAGCATGGGATACATGGGACAGGTGTGTAACTGGATCGCCCACCAGGGCAGTGGGGGTACTCGGTACCGGGCCGGTATTTCACAGGGAAGTGTCACAGTAGCGGTGACCCGGTCCGTGGCCCTGGGCGTCCATGTAAGGGAGTGAAGTGATGGAATAAAGTTTATGAATAGATGATTCGTGACGCCATCTGTGGTGTTCGGCAAATGTTAAGCCGACGCCGCAGACAGATCCTCTGGGACAGATGGTGTAGTGCAGCAATTATGTTATAGCCCTCCACAGGCAGGGCTGTTGTCCCAGGGCAGTGTAGGTGGGTGTTGGAAAGGAAGGTGCAGTTTCAGGCACAGAGATGTAGCAGTGCTGGGGAGGTTGCAGCAAGAAGGCAAGGACACAATAGGTTGCAGTTTCTTTACCTTTTTCTAGGCAAATGCAGTCCAGGATCCTGAGTACAGATGGCACAGGAGCTGGTTAGCCTGGAAGCAAATCAGGAATCACTCTGGCAGATGGGTTGTGCAGTCTCCTTACTAGCGCTCTCTATGAAGTACTCCCAGTACTGAGTTACACTGGAGTTCCTCCTTTCTGATGTTATCCACACTCCACTCGCATGGCAGACAGCCGTAGCCTTCTATCTCTCTTGGCTCACCCGTCGCTGTTGTGCCTCCGAGGATTATGTGGGAATAGAGCATTTACAGCTTCCTATTCCTCTGGTTTCTGGTGCAGGACCGTTAGTATCCATACACCCTTGGAGACCAGGCTCCAGATCATGCGCTATCACTGGGACTGAGCTCTCCACTTTCCTCAGTCTCCCCAGCTCTTCTCCTCCACGTCTGCACATGACGCCCTCCTCACACTAACTGACTAATTTCCCCTTCCTTGCCCTCAGAGAGAACTCCTCCCCCAATTCTGGTTCAGAGCTCCCTCTGCTGGCCCGGAGTGGGAACTGTGTTGCATGTTATGGTAAACTGCCAGAGAGACCCTTCATTGCTTCCAGGCATGACATCACTCTCCCTAGGAGGAAGGCAATGCCACTGTGGCGACCATACTCCTGGGGGCGCCACATAACAAATCTCTCTTTTCGTTAACCACCTGCTTGTTCGGTATGGATTCCCTCTTCTTTTCAAACTGCAATGTATTCGGTTTTGTCCAGTCCAGTACCAATGGCTACCTTCCCTTACCCTCAAAAAGTTTACTAAAAGGGTTATTTCAGCATTGCTCACTTCCATACTGGGATGGAATTGGGACCATTGCGTCACATCAACTGATGCCTGCTGGGAGACATGCATGATCAGCAGGTATCGTGCACCGGTCGTATTCATTAAAGAGAAAAAGGGCAGAAGCACAGGTGGATCAGTGGTTAGCACTGTTACTTTGCAGCGCTGGGGTCCTGGGTTCAAATCCCACCAAGGACAACAACATTTGCAAGCAGTTTGTACGGTGTTCTCCCCATGTTTCTGGGGGTTTCCTCTGGGTTCGAAGTTCATCATTCTAAGTTATCAGTATGCATCAGACTTATTAAAGTCACATTATGTTTATAAAATGACCTGGACCTAGATTGCATATTAGTCCTATAGCTTAAATGATTTTGCGATATTAAAAGATTTGTTATGCAAACAATCTAATATATAAAGCTCAATGTGGGTGTGTATGTATGTATGTCTGGGACTGGCATCTGCACCGTCGTAGTTACAGCCACAAAATTTGGCACAGTCACACGTCTGGACCCCGAGAGCGTCATAAGCTATGTTGTGAGGCAAAATTTTAACCCCGCGCATTCCAATTCACCAAACAATTTTGCCCCTATCTACATAATGGGGAAAAAGTGAAAGGAAAAGTGTTGGACGCAAATTGACAGCTGCCAGATGTGAACAAGGGGGACTTAAAGAATGAGAGCTATGGAGCCAAAGAGTATATACCGTACAGTTGCTAAGGTGGCGTCCTGACATGGGATACTCACCACACACGGGGATATGAACACACAAAGAAAATGCGCCACACACTACCACGTGCTTCAACACATATACCACCCTCAGCACACATTTCACCACACATACACCAACCTCGCCACATAAAAGTCGAAACACAAAAGTCGCCACTCAAAACTCTCCACGCTGTCCCAGAGCTGTTTAAGGCCGGTTTCACATTAGCGCTTTTTCAGCGCGCGCACGGCCGGGGGTAGCTCCGCCCCCGAGCCGGCTCTCTGCCCGGCGTGCCCGCCCCTTGCTTGTAGCGCCGCCTACTAGCGGACAGCGGCGCCTGCGATCGGCGCACCCTATCTTTAGCATAGGGTGTGCAGATCGTGCGCAGGCCGTGCGCTAGTTGCGCTTTGACCTGCGCTGCGCACTTTTGACGGTGCGCCGTG
Organism: Dendrobates tinctorius; assembly: GCF_039654945.1. Classification (NCBI taxonomy): domain Eukaryota; kingdom Metazoa; phylum Chordata; class Amphibia; order Anura; family Dendrobatidae; genus Dendrobates; species Dendrobates tinctorius. Next base: position 26,068,459 of record NW_027361697.1, on the reverse strand, counting down.
CGCGCCAAAATCCGAAAAGTTTGATTTTGGCGCGCACGGCGCACCGTCAAAAGTGCGCAGCGCAGGTCAAAGCGCAACTAGCGCACGGCCTGCGCACGATCTGCGCACCCTATGCTAAAGATAGGGTGCGCCGATCGCAGGCGCCGCTGTCCGCTAGTAGGCGGCGCTACAAGCAAGGGGCGAGCACGCCGGGCAGAGAGCCGGCTCGGGGGCGGAGCTACCCCCGGCCGTGCGCGCGCTGAAAAAGCGCTAATGTGAAACCGGCCTAAAAGATGAAAAATGAGCTGTGATTGGTTGCTATCAGCAACTGTTTTCTTTGTAGACAGTTGTGGTAACTGAGGCCTATCATTCTTATCATTTCTATGGTGTTATCGTCCTTCTGTAAAGCTGGAAATAACACAATTTCTTACTGCGCCAACACAGACCACCCTCTGACACAGACTGCAGGGGGAGCCCAGTATCACGCAGGATAGAATTAGATACACGGCTCAGCAGTCAGTATCACACAGGATAGGATTAGATATACAGCTCAGCAGTCAGTATCACACAGGATAGGATTAGATACACGGCTCAGCAGTCAGTATCACACAGGATAGGATTAGATACATGGCTCAGCAGACAGTATCACACAGGATAGGATTAGATGCACGGTTTTTATGTGCAATATAATCATTATAATTTGTTTTAACTAACCACAGTTGGTTACTATGCCCAGGCAACGCCGGGCTCTTCAGCTAGTATTCAATAAAAAAAAGCTGTGATGGGCCACCATCCAATAAATTTGGGAATACATGTGTTTTATGGGTTATTTAAAAGAAGTGCTGTCATAAGAGCGATAAGTTGCCTGTCGACAGTTGGATTGTAACCAAAAAAAGGGTCCAGAGTGCATACAGAGATATTACAGATGAGGAATCCGGAAAAGCCATAAACCTGTTCATATTTTCTTGGAGACTGTTGTTGGAACTGAGATACATAATGATAAAAATTTGATACCCAGCAAGTATATGATAATCCTAGTGAAATGTCAGAGCTTATGGCACAAAATGTCTTTAATCCATATAGCAAACAGTTCAGCATAAGGCAGTGTATGCACCAGCTGTGAATGAATCTGCAGCCAAAGTAGGAGGGGAGACCTGAAAAAATACTTGAGTGCTCAAGTGCACTTCTGAAGGACGTGGTTAATAACAGCAAGAATGTGTGATCTGAGAAAAATATGGGATCATGTGATGGGTGTCGTGTCAAAAAATGGCCAAACACATTATTGACAGGTTCTTCTGAGGTTCTAACGTGTATGGCGGCACCGTCCAATTGATGGTCGGGAGTGAGGTTGATTAGGTATGTCCGATTTCAGACTGCCGATCACATGGTTCTCCGTGGGATAAGCTGCTGCCTTTCTCCTGGAGAACACAGGAGCTCTCAGCCGAATGAGTGCTCATGTATGGGAGTTTGCTGAGATGGCTGTCTGACCACTGATCTTTCGTCTGAAAGCCAACCAATGTGTATGGCCGGGCGGCTTATAGTAATCTGATGAATTTGGTGGTCTTGCCTGTCTTCTGACTAGTAGGCTTAGTGAAATTTTAAAGTTGCAGGAAATGCGTGAATTACATTGTCCTGAACCTACTAACCAGAAGGGTCTCCAGGAATGTTGGCAAGTAAGATAACGTTTGCAGGGTTCTGATCCGGAGGAGGCCACAGTTTACCGATGTGGCCGCTGTTCCTCGCTCCTGAGAATCTTTTTACTGAAGTCTAATAGTAGCCAATCTAAAAAGGCCAAGATGTAGGGGAAAGGATAAAGTGCAGCCTGAGCCAATTATTACACATTTCTAACCACTGAAACTAAGACATAGTATTAGTCACACATGACAACTGTTCAATAATGGAGCTGAGCTAAAAAGTGGCCAAGCAGGAAGAAAAATAAGTAATAGATAAGTATCTGGTATAGGTATTAACTAACAGATAAGTTAATATATGTGTGACAACTTAGGGAACTTTCCACATTTCACTCCACTTGTGGCTCAGCCTCTTTATATCTAAGGGGCATCGCTTACATTTTCTGGATATTTTAAGAGTAAAGTTTGGACTAATCTGTCTTTGGAATTTGAACACTGGAAAAGAATTCTGCGTGTCTGTCACCAGATAGCACAGGGATTAGGCACAAACTATTGTCCTGCCAAGTGCACAGACTATAATCCATGATCGTGACATGCGCAGTGAGTTCTGAACCGGGAATGCAGATTTTCTGATTAGTTACATTATAAAACAGTACTTCAATGGTTATCAAATGTGGAAATTTTCTAATTTGACATGTTGTAAATTCAGATTCTAGTTTCGCACCACAATCTACTGCACATGCAACCGATGGTAAATGCTGGTCCTGTGTTAGTAATACTACTCTCATGTCCCTGTTTCTACCATACTTGTGATCGTCCTGCTGATACTCCTCTGTTAGGGCGCTTGCAGACAAGTGTATGAAAAATCGGGCGATTTTTTCTAATTTTCATCAGATTTTCATCCATGCACTATTGTGTGGCGCCCCTGATGGTTCAGTCGCCACAGAGGTACTGCACCTCCTCCTGAGGTGTAGTATCCCACTCTCCAGGTAAGATGGGAACACCTGACCAGCCTCCAACACCTGCATCCCACACAACATAGTAGTGTAGCAAAGCACCTTTGGTGGCTCCCTGCTTGGAACACGAAGAGTGCTGGGAGGTGGGTGAGCTTAGATTGCACATGAGAGTGGAAGAATATTAGGACTAGGTCAGTCTGTGAGAGAAGATCCCCTGAGGGATGGAGTGAAGGAGGTGCTGCAGCAGACTTCAGTGACCTGGAGCTGCTGGCACGGGAAAGAGAAATAGAAAGCCTGATTCTCCAGAAGGAAGAAAGATTAGTGCGGAACGTAAGGAGAAGAAGAAAACTATGGACTAGGGTCGGAGCGGAGCCCTTCCTCAAGTTCTAAGCGCATGGCCGGGGTCCGGTCCCCGAGGTTGTATGGATACTGATGGTCCTGCAGCAGACACCGGAGGAATAGAAGTTGTCACCACTTTATTCCCACCTAAGACTTGGGGGCACAACAGCAACGTGAGTGAGCCGGGACTTGATAGCAAGGAGTCTCCGAAGCAGGCTACAGCTGTCTGCCATACAAGTAGAGTTCTAAGTAACATCAAGGAGGAGGAACTTGGGTTTAACACACAACTACAAGTGCCTCAGTATAAGCGCTAGCGTGGAGACGTTCAGAACAGGCACACGAAAGGGAGAGCTGGAGAGGTTAATTCCATCTGCCTGGGAGTTGGCTGAGCCCCTGATCTGGAGACCGCAGCATTGAAGCGGGCACCTGTCTGTGCCAAGAACGTGAGTAAAAGAACGGGAACTGCATTTATTTGTCTCATTGCCTTCTTCCTGCGCCAACCCACTCAGCACTGCTACATCTCTGTGCCTAACACTGCACCATCTACTTCTCACTATCTCCTCATTTGCCAACCTCATCTAATCTGCCTTGGGAATACAGCCCTACCTGTGGAGGGCTACAACATCATTGCTGCACCACTCCATCTGTCCCAGAGAAGCAACCCTGCAGCGCTGGTCAAACTGACCAGAAACCACAGGTGGCGTCACGAATCATCTCAATGACTTTATCCCCATCATTCTACCCCTTTTACATGTGTAGGGGTCGGTGGCAGGATGGGGTGGAGGGTAACGTGCTGTGGTTTATAGGTGGTGGGGCTGGTAGGCGGCGGTGGTGTGCTGTACTCACTGGAATGGGGGGTGACCCACTTCTTGACGTTGACAGGCACGAGACAGAGGCAGAAAATGTATTCAACAGGGTTTGCTTTTATTGGCCGCCCTTACGACGACCAGCACCATATACGACAGATGGTTTACACTGTTTTACCACTTCAGACAGGCCCGGGTACCTTCACTTGTTCACTTTCTCCATCAGGCGTACTTCGTGGCTCTATTCATCGTGGCTGCCCTAGGCCAATCCACCAAGGCGTTTCACCTCACAAAGCCCACCGTATTCCAGGTCCTCACAGGCCGTCTCTACCTGTGACCAATGTCCTATAGGGTCACCCCCATGACCGTTTCCACTGTCCAAAGTCTCTGATGGGTCTCCTCTGTGTGACAGCCCCTTCTCACGTGTGAGCCCCCTGGCTGACTGAAGCTTCTGGAAGCTTACCTCAGTATTTATTCAGTCAGTCCAGGTAGCCCCACCCTCTGTCACCTGACAGTCACCTCCGCCCAATCAGAGTCACCTTGACCTCTGGCAGTTATGTAACACTCAAATGACAGTTACATAATCACTGCCATCGGTGCTGTCTAGTGACCTCTGATGCGCAGTCTGCCACATGACACCTTCTGTCAATCTCTCTGTCTCCATTACAGACAGAACCGTACCCAGCTCAACCTCCCCACATTCTCCCTTCCTTTGACCATTGTCGTCCTCGACTATTGCATCACGGGGATGAAAGTGGTGTCAGTATCTGGTACTGACATGGTCGTCACCTGGGTAACACATACCTCTCTGCATCACACAGACTCCTGTGTCACACAAACCTTTTGGTCACACAGACCCTCTTGTCACACAGTCTTCCCTGCGTCTCACAGTCTCCCGGTCGCACAGACCTCTCTGCGTCACACAAACTCCTGTGTCACACAGACCCTCTTGTCACACAGTCTTCCCTGCGTCACACAGTCTCCTGGTCGCACAGACCTCTCTGGTCACACAAACTCCTGTGTCACACAGACTTCTCTTACTCAGGCACCCGGTCCATTTTGCCTTCTTGGTCCTGTTGTCCTTTCAACTTAACACAGTCAGTGTCGGCCCATTCCCCGTACCCGGAACCTGCTGAATACACATTTTCATTTTTCAAATAACATTTCTAACTCACTATACATATTACACATAGCTTCGACATACATTACTTTTTGATGGGTACAACATTTACCCTCTTCTTTGCAACATTCTACATTAAGTACCATACTATACTTAAATTACTCACTAGTTTTGTTACCTATATCTACCAGTATCATTATGCAAAGCATTTTTTTTTTTTTTTTTAAATAAAGCATAACATCTTTACATTTTTAACAAACAAGAACACTAGTGTTCCCCCTTCTTTTGAGGAGAGCACTCCCCCGTATGCATCCCCGCTACACCAAGAGTGGGCACTTATTACCCAATTGAGGACTTCAAACTGTCCCCAGGTCGTACAACGGCGCACGACAGTCCCCGGCAGTCCATTTAGCAGGATACTCCGGGCCACCTCCTGGCGGCCGATGTTTCGCCAATTAGCAGGGAACTCCACAGCCGTGAAGTCCCTGGGATGCTTGAAATATTATGGGCCTCAAGTGTCCCTGATGCCCGAGACCCAGGAGTCCTTGTCTCTTTTTATGGAGGCTCATACCCTTCAGGGTAGATGATCACTGCTACCGCATAGCAGCCACAGGGGCAGTACTCTTTATAGTATGAGACCAGTTCTCCCGGTTGAGGGAGCTGGCCGTGCCTGATGGAGGCCACATTGACGTATATGTTATGAATGAGTCACCGTAGGAGGCAAAAACAGAAATACTAACTAAGTCCAGAAAACCAGAGAAGTTGGCAGCTTTCGGATTGCAGACCCCTGAACCTATCAACATCAACTAGCAGTAGCCGTGGGGGGTTCCTACGGTGCCCTAGACCCCTCGATCACAGCCGGAGAACTAAATAGCCTAAAGACAGAAAGGGAAATCTAAACTGCCCCAGAGCAGACCCCAAAGCAATAGGCAGCCCCAACATATAATGACGGTGAAGCAAGATGAAAAAACACTCACACAGATAGAAAGATAGGCTGAGCAAATGATGGGGCCCAAGCTAACTAAATAGGAAAGGATAGAAAAGCTGCTGTCTGCAATCTGCCAAAACCCAATCAAAACAAGAGCCAACAGACTGATAGGGAAAAAAGCCTTGAAGACGCTAGGCTTCAAAAAGACTATATCATTACTCAGGTATTTTCTGAAGACAGAGCAAAAAGGAATTCAGCTCACCCCAGCAGGGAATGGCAGAAATCCAGGAAAAACAAGGCAAAACAAAACCAAAACACAAATGCAAAAAGCAGAGCAGAAAACTTAGCTTTTGAGGAGCAGGAATCAGACTGGTCTCCTAGATTCACTCAGAGAGATCACCAGCAAGGCAGAAGGGCGTCGGCTGCCTTATATCCAGTCAGCAATTCCAGTCACCCAGTCATCATCGTCCTGCACAGGTGCTTGGTAATCAGCCTCACTACCTTCCTTCACCAGAAGAGGGAGTTCATCAGACCTCAATGGTGAAGGGGAAAATGAACTCACAACACGTATACCTTGCAGCCGGTGTTGCCCCTTATGAATCCGTAGCCTCTGCTAGTGTCCATATAGACTACCCGCCCATATGATCGGGCAGCGGATATGCCAGTCCCTCCTTTTTCATGCAGGAGCCCCCAGATCTCCCGCTCTCTGGCTTTCTTCTCCTTAATGACCTCCGCTATCCAGGCGGAGGGTCCGGTATAAACCGCGGAGTCCGGTGGGCGGGTCGCGGTCGAGAGCGGGGGCGAGGCAGAAGCGGCCGCAGGCTCTGATGTATTATAGGCCACAGCCAGCTTTGTCAACGACGTCGGCGCGGCCGCAGGGGAGGCCGCAGCTGGAACCAAGGCCTCCACAGGCTCCGGCATAACAACCACGGGTGAGGCCACAGATGAAACAACGACCGCACTTTCTGGTAAGGCAGATACTGCAGCCGATGATCCGGTTTTAGTCGGGGCCGGGAGCGTGGCTGATACAGGGGCCGTCAGTCTGGCAGGGGACACACCGTCATCCGGAACAGCCGGCATCACAGCGCAAGGCGTTGGGCGGGGAGGCTGAGGGCCAGTGTCTTGACCCCATGGTCTGTCTGATGCTGGGAGCGTAGAAATCAGATTGGGCTGGAATGCTGCGGGCGGGACCGTGGGCACGCTCACCTTTACAGCCGCCGCTGCTCCCTGAAGACTTTCCCATCGCTCCATTCTTGGCCATGAGTCTTCACCCCGCGGTCCGGCAGGACCAGCCTCCAGGCCCGACAGCTCCGCAGGGAAACTCCCTGGGCAGGTTTCCAAATTTTCTCTTCCAACGAACACCACTCCCTCCAGGGGCGGATGCTATAAAGCCCCGAGCCATCCAGAACAAACAGCAGTGTCCATGCCTGTTGCTTTGGGCACCAAATCACCACAGTCATTTTCTTAGCAGTCAGAATTCCACAGTCCAGTTCTCCAAATTGTAATCCACAGGGAACAAAACAAAGCAGTACTTCACCCCACACAACTTGGGGCCATTGCTCCTTGGTGGCAGGCCTGCTGCTGAAGATGTTGTATTGGCGGCGATGGATCCTGCCAACTACGCCAAATGTAGGGGTCAGTGGCAGGCTGGGGCGGAGGGTAGTGTGCTGTGGTATATAGGTGGTGGGGCTGGTAGGCGGCGGAGGTGTGCTGTACTCACTGGAATGGGGGGTGACCCACTTCTTGACATCGACAGGCACGAGACAGAGGCAGAAAATGTGTTCAACAGGGTTTGCTTTTATTGGCCGCCCTTACGACGACCAGCACCATATACGACAGATGGTTTACACTGTTTTTCCACTTCAGACAGGCTCGGGTACCTTCACTTGTTCATTTTCTCCATCAGGCGTACTTCGTGGCTCTATCCACCGTGGCTGCCTTTGGCCAATCCACCACAGCGTTTCACCTCACAAAGCCCACCGTATTCCAGGTCCTCACAGGCCGTCTCTACCTGTGACCAATGTTCTATAGGGTCACCCCCCGTGACTGTTTCCACTGTCCAAAGTCTCTGAGGGGTCTCCTCTGTGTGACAACCCCTCCTCACGTGTGAGCTCCCCTGGCTGACTGAAGCTTCTGGAAGCTTACCTTAGTATTTATTCAGTCAGTCAAGGTAGCCCCACCCTCTGTCACCTGACAGTCACCTTCGTCCAATCAGAGTCACCTTGACCTCTGGCAGTTATGTAACACTCAAATGACAGTAACATAATCACTGCCATCGGTGCTCTCTAGTGACCTCTGATGCGCAGTCTGCCACATGACACCCTCTGTCAATCTCTCTGTCTCCATTACAGACAGAACCGTACCCAGCTCAACCTCCCCACACATTGACGCCCAGGGCCACGGACCGGGTCACCGCTGCCATGACCTTCCCTCTGAGATACCGGCCCGATACCGAGTACCCCACGGCCCTGGCGAGCGATCCAATTGCACTATCCATGTGTCAGTTTCTTACGTACATGTGCGATCTGTTTTTGTGCAACTAAATTAACACATTTACAGTGAGGGAAATAAGTATTTTTATCCCTTGCTGATTTTGTAAGTTTTCCCACTGACAAAGACATGAACAGTCTATAACTTTAAGGGTAGGTTCATTTTAACATTGAGAGATAAACTATCAAAAATAAGATCCAGAAAATCACATTGTATAAATTATATAAATGTATTGGCATTTTGCAGTGAGAAATAAGTATTTGATCCCTCTGGCAAACAAGACTTAATGCTTGATGGCAAAACCCTTGTTGGCAAGCACAGCAGTCAGACGTTTTTTGTAGTTGATGATGAGGTTTGTGCACATGTCAGGAGGAATTTTGGTCCACTCCTCTTTGCAGATCATCTATAAATCATTATGATTTTGAAGCTGTCACTTGGTAATTGGGAGCTTCAACTCCCTCCATATTTTTTCTATGGGATTAAGGTCTGGAGACTGGCTACGCCTCTTCATGACCTTAATGTGCTTCTTTTTGAGCCACTCATTTATTGCCTATTTTGTATATTTTGGATCATTGTCTTGCTGGGAGACCCAGCCACGATCCATTTTTAATGTCCTGGCGGAGGGAAAGAGGTTGTCACTCAGGATTTTACGGTACATGGCTCCATCCATTCTCCCATTGATTCGGTGAAGTAGTCATGTGTCCTTAGCAGAGAAACACCCCCAATACATAATGTTTCCACTTCCATGCTTGACAGTGGGGACGGTGATCTTTGGGTCATAGGCAGCATTTCTTTTCCTCCAAACACGGCGAGTTGAGTTAATGCCAAAGACCTCAATTTTTGTCTCAAATGCCTACAGCACCTTCTCCCGATCACTCACAGAATCATCCAAGTGTTCATTGGCAAACTTCAGAAGGGCCTGCACATGTGCCTTCTTGAGCAGGGGGACCTTGTGGGCACTGCAGGATTTTAAACCTTTACAGCATAATGTGTTACCAATAGTTTTCATGGTGACTGTAGTCCCAGCTGCCGTGAGATCATTAACAAGTTTCTCCCGTGTAATTTTAGGCTGATCTCTCGCCTTCCTCATGATAGCCCACGAGGTGAGATTTTGCATGGTGCCCCAGATTGATGTCAATTGACAGTCATTTTGTATTTCTTCCATTTTCTTACTATTGCACAGTGGCGTAGCGTGGTGGGTGGCGGGGGGGGGGGCTTTCCGCCCCTGGCGGCACGTTTGTAGGGACAGCGCGGCAGCAGCACTCTGTCTGTGTCTCTCTCAGCCTCTTCATCTCTGTCCCTTATGCCGGTGAGTCTGGGCGGTAGTCCAGGCTGCTCGTGAGGCGATTCCTGCCTCCCCAGAAGTTGCAGGCACAAGACATGTCACGTGACACACATCACATGCTCAGTAAAGGGTCCCGTACTTATAGGTACACGCCTACCACGGTGCAGTATCGCACCTGAAGCCAGAGGCAGCGGCGGTGTACAGAGACCATAGCGCCTCAGCCCCAGCACGGACCAGAGAAAGTATGTGACAAGCATAATCTTGTCACTATCACTAGCCGCGCTCAGTCAGAGACTCACGGTCCTGAGGTCAGCGGGTGGGCGGTCTCCAGAGCGGTGGGCGTGGTAGTAGAAGCCGGGTAACGTAGTGGTCACATGATCACAGAGGAAGGACAGCGACAGTGCGCCACTGAGTACTATCCTGACTGGTGACATGTGCGGATAACGTGCGAGCTACACAGCAGTGAATGAGATCAGCCGGTGCGAGAGGCGGCACAGGTCAGTGAGCTCCACCTATTACACCAGCATTATATAGCTGCATGTGCCAGCGTCAGCGAATCTTCCTGCATGTGACCTGGTCAGTCAGTGGGGTCATAGCCTGTGCATGCAGCTTGTCTGTCCTCACATATGTGCCCTGGTCAGTCAGTGGTGTTATAGCCTGTGCATGCAGCTTGTCTGTCCTCACACATGTGCCCTGGTCAGTCAGTGGTGTTATAGCCTGTACACGCAGCTTGTCGTCACACATGTGCCCTGGTCAGTCATGTTAGATAGAGAACTGCAAGAAGATGAAAGTCTAGAAATTTAGAAATAATAATAGCAGAGTTAGTAGCAGACTAAAAATTAGATCTTTGAGTGTAGTGTGGGCTCTTCGGATGTTTCCGGATTATCAACGACCAAAGGGGTGGCAAATTTTTCGACCTCCCCGGGCGCCACAAACAGTTGCTACGCCACTGCTATTGCACCAACAATTGTCTCCTTCTCGCCCAGCGTCTTACTTTTGGTTTTGTAGCCCATTCCAGCTTTGTGCAGGTCTATGATCTTGTCCCTGACAGCCTTATAAAGCTCTTTGGTCTTGCCCATGTTGTAGATGTTAGAGTCTCACTGATTAATTGAGTCTGTGGACAGGAGTCTTTTATTAAGGTGACTATGTAAGACAGCTGTCCTTAATGTAGGTAACAAATTGATTAGGAGCGTCTAATAGGAGCCAGAACTCTTAATGGTTGGTAGGGGGATCAAATACTTATTTCTCACTGCAAAATGCAAATAAATTTATATAATTTATACAATGTTCTTTTCTGGATATTATTTTTGATATTCTGTCTCTCATTGTTAAAATGAACCTGCCCTTAAAATTAGAGATTGTTCATGTCTTTGTCAGTGGGCAAACTTACAAAATCAGCAAGGGATCAAATACTTATTTCCCCCACTGTACATGATCACATAGAATTTTCTTGGTGTATAATAGAAATCTATCCATAAAAATTGGATGACAATCTTATGGTCCGTGTGGGATGTGATTTTTTTCTTGCACTCATAGACTTGAATGTGTAAGTCTCATCAGAGAATCAGATGAAAGTAGTTGCACAATGTGCAAGTTGCATGTTATCAGGCCAAAATTACCAGAGTATGTAAACTTTTGATTAGGGTCATTTGGATGTTTTGGGTTTGACAATAAGTGGCTTCACCCAACCACTAACCGTGAGTAGAGAAAAAGTTTTGGTGTTATCATTCATATTCTCTGAAAAAAAGGCCAATAAAGCAAAAATTTCTGCTGGTGTATGTAAACTTTTGAGCACAACTGTACAACATGACCCCGTATAGCCTCCCCATGTCCAGCATGAGACCCCCATAGCCTCCCCATATCCAGCATGAAACCCCCAAAGCCTCCTCAAGCCCAGTCAAACATCTTATACACATGACAAAAACAACAACACATACTCATAGCCATCTGCGCTATAAATAAATTAATAAATGAAAAAAACGGCGTGGGTTCCCTTCTATTCTTGATAACCATACTTCCATCAGATGCTACCTGCTCTCACTGTTATTAGCAGCAGCAGAAGTAGGCTAATTGGAGCAGTAGTCCCATCAGTCACCGCCTGCTCTCACTGTTATCAGTTGATTATAACGCTAAACATTCTCCCCTGCTCATGTTGATCGCCGGCAGAGCAGGGGAGAATGATGAAAGCTGTCTTCAGCACCTGGCGCCGGGGAACAGAGCTAATTTTACTGCTGCTTCTCAGGCGCCGGTACGTGTGTTACTGATGCAGCACACAGGTGGCACACGGTTGCCACATATAAGCCACAAGTATTTCACGCACTGACACAGATATCTCTGGTACTGGAAAAAAACGGAGGTGTGAAACTGGCCTTAGGCTACTTTCAGACTAGCGTTCTCAGGCGCAGCGCAGGGCCGCCGCTAAGTTCCTCGCCCGGCCATGACTCCTCCGGTCAGCTCCTCCTATAATTGCATGACGCTGCATGCGATCAGCGTACCCTATATTTAGCGTTGGGCACGCTGATCGTGCGCTGGTATGATTTTGCCGGCGCTTCCTCCCTTTTGGCACTGCGCCGATCGCACAAAAATGCACCGTGTTGCATTTTTGTGCGCTTGGCGTGCTGGCAAAATCATACCAGCGCACTAAATATAGGGTACGCTGATCACATGCAGCATCATGCGATCATAGGAGGAGCTGACGGGAGGAGGCGCAGCCGGGGGCGGAGCTTAGCGGCGGCCCTGCGCTGCGCCTGAGAACGCTAGTCTGAAAGTAGCCTTAGAGGTGTGAAATATCCACCTCTACCAGCAAAACCCCAATGAGAAAATCTCAAGATGTTTTTGATGAGTCAAGTCCACACAGCTGTCTACCATAGGCTGGGGATCCAAGCTCCATCTGGTTAGGATACTAATCCCTGTATAAATCTTCAGACTCTGTTGCATTAGCTAATCTAAATAGTAATCAAGATTCTGAGACATAGATTTTAATGCCACAATTAGTGTATGCAGCGATTATAGCTCAAAGCTTCAGTCTTTCCTCACAAAGGGCCCGAGTTCTGCATATCTGACACCAGCCATCATCTGTTATCCAGGCAAGCAAATACAAAGCTGTATATTGTAGGCTTTGCTCATACTTTCGTTACGAGCTACTTTCAGTTTATTCACTAGGAAAGATCTTGTTGCACATGCGTCAAACATCCTAAGTCCCCATTCATCAGTCATATGCCAAGAGTATTTTTTTGGGCATATACCATATTTAAAAAAAATTAATTTGTAATCTTTATGGTAATCTATATGTCATTAGTTTTTATACATCAATGGTGAATAAAATTTACAAGACCAAATACAGTTTCCTATGATAAAAATTACAATGTATCCGTAAAAATCGAACGCTACATGGTTGATCTATTTTTTTATGACCTCATAGTCTGGAATAGTTGAGTCTCATCCAAAATACGGAAGAAATTAGTGCATGATGTGACGTTTTCACTTTGTCATTCAGTCCATTAGAAAAAAACTCATCTAATTTAACGGGAGTGGTGGTACCTCTGTGCCGCGATCCGAGGAGAGAATGGAGGGGCATAACTAGGTGCTACAGCAAGACTGACCTCAAATGCACAGCAGCTGACCCCCAAGGGACAGGACGCTGGAACAGACAAGAAGAGAAGTGTAAAGGTCGTCCAGGGCCGTAGTCATGGCCGAGGACACCGGGGCATCTGAGCCCTGGCCTCCCTTCACAGACACACTACATTGCTCTTGTAGTACCTTGCCTCCACAGTCCTGGCACTGCTGAGGTCCACTCTCCTTTTCGTGGGGTCACCTTTGGCTTTGGATGAATGATCAGAGACACAGCCAAAGAATAATTCAGAATACAAAACTTTACTCTTAGAACATCGCAGTACATCCAGATCCAGTACAGCATTTACAACAGTATTCACATTACACATCACTTCTTCCTTCCTTCCCTTACTTGCTCTGTCACAAGTCTCGAGATCGGGTTGTACCGCACTGTACACTTCCTTGGTATTCTCCCTGTGCAGCCTGGCTTCCTTTGAGAGATCTCCCAGCTGTTTTGCCCTGACTCTGAGGACGTCTGTCCATGCTAGGAACTGCCACATGATGAGTACACCGCCCATCTGTCCTGCTGTATAGTTTCTTCTCCAGTATCTCATCTAGTAACTTCTCTATCAACTTCTGTAGCTATAGCTATACTGCTTGCACTTCTGCTGCAAATTCACTGCTTCTCGCTCAGGCTGTGATGATGCTGCTCCCTACATTCTGGATGACTGGGCACTCGCTTCTGTATAAACATTGTGGGGTATCTAACTTGCCTGGGCCAGAGGCCTCCCGAGCTCTATGGGCATCCTCGCCCCCATTGAACCTAACCAGGAAGCTCCCTTCCCTTAAACTAAGTGACCCCTCCTATGTTAACTATCTACATTCCTACTATACCCTCTTTTGTCCTATATATACATTTCAGTGGCCCATTAACAACATTGCACTAAATAACCTGATATACAAATACTAGACACAGTATAGTAACGAAATCACGTAACCACGAAATACACATTTATATATACATACATCAGCAGCATAGGGAATTTTAAGGGGTAAAACCTTCAACCCCTTACATTCTCCCTTCCTTTTACATTGTCGTCCCCGACAATTTTTAACAACAAAAATAAAACTTTACTGTATTACAGCAAATAGTCCACACAGGGAGAATACATATATATACTTTAGCTCAACATGAGCCGTATCGTTAGGCATCTGCTCAGACAGTTCGCAGGCGGTGTCCATTAAATCACCAGATTGACCCTCCTTGTTAGGTCTGTAGCACCTGAGGGTGTTCCCCCATCCTTTGATGGGAGCACCAACTTTAGCTGATATTTACAAGCAAGTACATGGCGACATTCCGACCATGGGCACCATCAGTCCGGAAACAACTTTGTACAAGTAGGCACCTCTTAGGTGCTGTGTCCTTGAGGGAGGTGTCCCCATCCCTTTGTGAATAGCACGGTCCATGCTCCATGTGCAGGCTGTCAATGTTTAATATGTGGTCCATTGCTGCAGCCGCATTTGGTCCAACAGTCCATGGATATAAGAGACAAGTCCTGCTATTCAGCAGAACGGGCACAACAAAAAACGTATTTACAAAAGTAACATTCTTATGGCCACTACAGCCACATTGCCCCCAATTCTGGGGCATACCAGGGCTCTTTTGCCTGTGAGGATGCAGAACAGTCCCTTAATTTTGGCAGAAAAAGCAGAACTGCAACAGGCATAACATTTTCACAATCACAGGTTCAAATGCTCAGTTCAACGGCACGCGTCCCGTGCCGCCTTTCTTTCAGGTTCCCATGCCCGTGTGCGGGCTGAGGAGGACTCTGCAGCTGCAGAGCCCAGGGTCTGCTCAGATGTAGCAGTAGGGGAAGCAGTAACAGTAGCAGCAGTGGAAACAGCAGGTGGGCCTGTCTGTCTTGATCTTGGACCCAGATATAGCCCAGTGACGTCATCCTCTGTCTGCAAAGTCCCACGTTCTGGATGACTGGGCACTCACTTCTGTATAAACGTTGCAGGGTATCTAACTTGACCGGGCCAGAGGCCACCCGAGCTCTATGGGCATCCTCGCCCCCACTGATCCTAACCAGGACGCTCCCTTCCCTTAAACTAAGTTACCACTCCTATGTTAACTATCTACATTCCTACTATACTCTCTATTGTCCTATATACATCTCAGTGCCCCATCTAGTGGCCCATTAACAACATTGCATGAAATAACCTGATATACAAATACTAGACACAGTATAATAACGAAATCACGTAACAAAATATACATGTATATATACAGATACATCAGCATTATAGGGAGCTTTAAGGGGTAAAACCTTCAACCCCTTACAGATGCTCAACTGGTACAGACAGGCACGGTAGGAACCCAAGAGCAGCAGGTGCTGGTAGGTACGGCTGGTAAACAGGTGGGCCCAGGCAGGTGCAGGTGGGTACGGCTGGTATATAGGTGGGCACAGGCAGGTGCAGTGTGTATGGCTGATATACAGGTGGGCACAGGCAGATAAGGTTGGTATACAGGGGGGCACAGGTACACCGGAAGGCACAAGCAAGGACAGGCAGGAACGAGGCAAGAGCAAGCAGGGATGGGCAGACACTCGCGGAACTAGCAGGTAGTTGCAGGTACTGGGGACCTGAGAACTAGCAAGTGCGCTGGGAACAGATGAACCACATTTCTCAGGCACCTACCATCAGGTGGAGGTGCCTTCAACAATACAGTTGTGGCCAAAAGTATTGACACCCCTGCAATTTTGTCAGATAATACTCAGTTTCTTCCTGAAAATGATTGCAAACACAAATTCTTTGGTATTATTATCTTCATTTAATTTGTCTTAAATGAAAAAAACACAAAAGAGAATGAAGCAAAAAGCAAAACATTGATCATTTCACACAAAACTCCAAAAATGGGCCAGACAAAAGTATTGGCACCCTCAGCCTAATACTTGGTTGCACAACCTTTAGCCAAAATAACTGCGACCAACCGCTTCCGGTAACCATCAATGAGTTTCTTACAATGCTCTGCTGGAATTTTAGACCATTCTTCTTTGGCAAACTGCTCCAGGTCCCTGATATTAGAAGGGTGCCTTCTCCAAACTGCCATTTTTAGATCTCTCCACATGTGTTCTATGGGATTCAGGTCTGGACTCATTGCTGGCCACCTTAGAAGTCTCCAGTGCTTTCTCTCAAACCATTTTCTAGTGCTTTTTGAAGTGTGTTTTGGGTCATTGTCCTGCTGGAAGACCCATGACCTCTGAGGGAGACCCAGCTTTCTCACACTGGGCCCTACATTATGCTGCAAAATTTGTTGGTAGTCTTCAGACTTCATAATGCCATGCACACGGTCAAGCAGTCCAGTGCCAGAGGCAGCAAAGCAACCCCAGAACATCAGGGAACCTCCGCCATGTTTGACCGTAGGGACCGTGTTTTTTTCTTTGAATGCCTCTTTTTTTCTCCTGTAAACTCTATGTTGATGCCTTTGCCCAAAAAGCTCTACTTTTGTCTCATCTGACCAGAGAACATTCTTCCAAAACATTTTAGGCTGTTTCAGGTAAGTTTTGGCAAACTCCAGCCTGGCTTTTCTATGTCTCAGGGTAAGAAGTGGGGTCTTCCTGGGTCTCCTACCATACAGTCCTTTTTCATTCAGACGCCGACGGATAGTACGGGTTAACACTGTTGTACCCTCGGACTGCAGGGCAGCTTGAACTTGTTTGGATGTTAGTCAAGGTTCTTTATCCAACATCCGCACAATCTTGCATTGAAATCTCTTGTCAATTTTTCTTTTCCATCCACATCTAGTGAGGTTAGCCACAGTGCCATGGGCTTTAAACTTCTTGATGACACTGCGCACGGTAGACACAGGAACATTCAGGTCTTTGGAGATGGACTTGTAGCCTCGAGATTGCTCATGCTTCCTCACAATTTGGTTTCTCAAGTGCTCAGACAGTTCTTTGGTCTTCTTTCTTTTCTCCATGCTCTATGTGGTACACACAAGGACACAGGACAGAGGTTGAGTCAACTTTAATCCATGTCAACTGGCTGCAAGTGTGATTTAGTTATTGCCAACACCTGTTAGGTGCCACTGGTAAGTTACAGGTGCTGCTAATTGCACAAATTAGAGAAGCATCACATGATTTTTCGAACAGTGCCAATACTTTTGTCCACCCTCTTTTTTTATCTTTGGTGTGGAATTATATTCAATTTGGCTTTAGGACAATTCTTTTTGTGTTTTTCATTTAAGACAAATTAAATGAAGATAATAATACCAAAGAATTTGTGTTTGCAATCATTTTCAGGAAGAAACTGAGCATTATCTGACAAAATTGCAGGGGTGTCAATACTTTTGGCCACAACTGTAAGTGTCTCTGAGCCATTGACTGGGGACACTTTAGATTATCGAGCTGTCCCTTTAAGAGAGAGGGAGTGCGCGCGCACTAAGCACAGTGCCCGGGGATCTGTGAGCTGTGTGCAGAACCTGGGCAGCAACCGGAGGAGGAGAAGGACGTGCTTGAGGGGAGCTGCAGCGGTATTTTAGTGTCCCTGTCGGGAAGGAGGGGAGCATGCAGGGACACCACCGCTACACCGGCGGCTCAATTGAAAAACATCTGTCTGTGAAAAGAAAATTATGAATGTGCTCGGACCGAAAATATGGACTTGTGATTGGTGTCTTCCTATTTCAATTTTTTACATAGAGTTGAATAGAAAAAGAAGACATTGTGCATCAACAGAACACAGCTCTGATGAGGGTTTTAGTTTTAGTTTTTGTAACAAAGAAGGAAGAAGCACTAACGTATAAGAAGATCGGACTTACCAATGTCTATCCTAACGTTCTGTGAGAAGTCATTACAAGTAGTGGGAATCCATCTCTCCTTGGTCACAAATCAAAATTTTCGGTCATGTTACAAATTTCCACTTTGTTTGAGTCTCGTTTGTTCACGACGGTTTTGGCATATTATATTGAGGTGGATTTCCTGATTAACATGACCTTGTCATACAATATCTTCTCTGCACATTGCGACCTATACTGTTGATGTGGACAGTACTTGTCTAAGGCTTGAGCTGTACATCGCCATCCAGGTAACCTTCCATAATCATTATAGTGCCATTCACCAATGCTCAGCTGTGGACTCAGGGAATATCACGCTTATCAAAGTGTCACATACAGATTGTCTGCCAGAAGAAAAAAATATCTAATTTTAACAAAAAAAAACAAAAACAGTGTAAATCACAACTCACTATAATTGCCAGTCCCTCCGTCACACCTATACGCAGGCCACTTTATCTCAATTATTCAACCATTATTTTCTGCTGCAATCTTCTCTTCTCCAGCTATAAGCAATCAAAATAATAAAATTGCCAATTTAATACTGACAAAAAATTCAGAAAGACGGCAAATGAAGTGAACAATAGGTAAATGCAACACAATGATTAACAGAATCTAATAATTCTTTTCTCCTACCCAGAGCAGTGCTCATATGGTTAATGTATAGCATACAGAACAGTAGTTTTATTATCATCATCGTTAATTCCTAGGCACAATGGCGGTCAGCTGGACAAGTGTATCCCTTTTATTGTGTACACAGGTATAGTGCTGTACATCAGATTAAGGATTTGTTCAGAAGTCAGTTTTTCTCATACAACTTCTGTCTGTTTTTTTCACAGCTGAAACTTGTGCCTACTTTAGTCTAAGGAGCTGTTCACATGTCCATGTACATTGGTGGACCAAGTCATCTGCACAACATCATGAAGACTTGTATGACTTTGATCCAAGTAATTCATCAATGCAAACTTATGGGTCCATGAAAAAATCAGACAGAACTCGGATGCCATCTATACACTGTCTGCTTTTCATGGACGGTTTTGTACGAGAATGTTGAGCTATCGCCATCCTTTTTTGACCAAGCCTTGATGAAACTCTCATAAAAAAACATATG
Organism: Dendrobates tinctorius; assembly: GCF_039654945.1. Classification (NCBI taxonomy): domain Eukaryota; kingdom Metazoa; phylum Chordata; class Amphibia; order Anura; family Dendrobatidae; genus Dendrobates; species Dendrobates tinctorius. The sequence continues at coordinate 26,049,431 of NW_027361697.1, read as the reverse complement.
AAAGTCAGACAATTTTTCTCACACATGAAAATCACTGACGCCTGAATGAATCCTTAGGTTGTGCATGGGACCGTAATCCTTGCCCATTTCCCCCCAAAATCTTACATTTTCAGCCGCTGCTTGGTAAAAAGACATCTGCAACCCCCAATATGTTAAAATGCATAGTGCAATGTCTCACCGGAAGAATACCAATGCATTCATATGTCCAGAGTAGTGATGAGCGAACGTGTTTGGATAAGGTGTTAAATGAGGAATCTCAGGTGTGAATTGAGTGTCTTCGGCCTGCTCCAAAAAAATGTTTGAAATCCTGCTCCTGCATGTCTCGCTGCTGTTAGACGGCAGCAACACATGCAGGGATTGTATGATTGTTAGGCAATTGTCAGGCTGCCGATCACCCGATGAATGAGAAACACACTTGTTTATCAGGTGAAAGGATCTTTTGTGCAGTGTGAAAGATCATAGTTCTCAGCAGTGTATCATTTTTGTGTAAACAGGACTCTCACTGCCGAGAACAGTGGCAGCCTAAGTACAGTGAGCAATTTATTGCAGATTGCTCAGAGTGCATTCATTTCTTTGCTCTGCCTGTGTAAACAGGCATTTAAAGCATGGTTGATTGGTAAAGGTTTCCTGATCAACAGTCGTTTTGTGCCACCATTCGGACTGTGTAAATAGGACTCCCACTGCCGAGAACAGTGGCAGCCTAAGCGCAGTGAGCGACTTATTACCGATCGCTCAGAGCTCATTCTTTTCTTTGCTCTGCCTATGTAAACAGGCATTTAAAGCATGGTTGATTGGTAAAGGTTTCCTGATCAACACTTGTATTGTGCCACTGTTCGGACAGTGTAAACAGGACTCCCACTGCTGAGAACAGTGGCAGCCTAAGCGCAGTGATCATTTTATTACCGATTGCTCAGAGCACATCCTTTTCTTTGCTCGGCCTGTGTAAGCAGACATTTAAAGCACGGGTTATTGGTAAAGGTTTCCCGATCATATTGTGCCACTGTTCGGACTGTGTAAACAGGACTCTCACTGACGAGAACTGTGGCAGCTTAAGCACAGTGAGTAATTTATTACCGATTGCTCAGAGCACATCCTTTGCTTTGCTCTGCCTGTGTAAAACTGACATTTAAAACAGGCTCGATTGGTAAAGGTTTCCCGATCGGCAGCCGTTCGGACTGTGTAAAGAGACCCTTAATCGACACCTATGATAACACTGTTGGCAATCATTCTTCAGAGGAAGCAGTAAATGCAACGTTTTGAATTTGATGTTTCTTCTTATTTTTCCTTTTACAGATATGATAAAAAAAACATAATTCTTATAAAATAATTGTTTTGTTTTTTTTAGAAACATGAATGAAAAGGAAGAGCTAGATGTAATCACAGAAACAGCGGGTGCAGCAGCAGAAAGGCATTTACGTCACTGTAGACACGAGGGCACTATAATAGCACCGTGTACTTGTTAGCAATACAAAAAAGTGCATCATGGCTGGCATGGCGCGTAGGAAAATCAGCAGGTAATTTGCAGCAAAGGGATTGAACAAAGCAGATGCAGCACGTCCATTAAAAAGGCTAATTAAGTTCTGAGGTGAAGCCATTTTACATCTATTTTCCCTTATAATTCACAGACTGTACACTAATGTGTCCCCATAGTAAAGTACAAATAAACCATGTAACTAGGCTATGTGCACACGTAGATTTAGGTCCTGCGGATTTTTCCGCACAGATTTAGAAAAATCCGCAGGTAAATTCTCAGGTCAAAAGACCTGCGGATTAGCCTGCAGTTTAGCCCTGCGGTTTCACACCTCTACTGTACAATGGAGAAGGTGTGAAACCGCAGCGGAATCCGCACAAAGAATTGACATGCTGCGGATTTGAAGCCGCAGCAAATCCGTGTGGAAATATCCGCAGCATGTGCACAGTGTTTTTCAGTTTACCATTGAAAACAATGGTACTGTACAACGCACCTAAATCTGCTGCGGACCCGCAGAGCCTGAAACGCTGCGGATCCGCAGCAGAATCCAGACCGTGTGCACATAGCCTTACACTTTCAAGTTGACTCAAAGCCTTAATTATAAAAAAAAAACTGGTTCAAAATGAAGAAATCTTTGCTTCCTATATAGAAGTGTAATTTTGTAATTTCCAGAGTATAGAGCTATGTTGCTATTAATATATCTATTAAGACCCTCTGTGTGCTTATGTCTCCTTGAAATAGAAAAAAACCCCAAAACATATCATTAAGGACAGCATATTATTTCCTGCTACAGGGTGTTGCACTCGCTACTTTACCCCAAAAAATTGCAGTAATTTCTCAGAAGTTATATTGTACACTGAGATTTGGACTGTACATACCTTGGATCATGAGAAACTGATGTTTTAAAACAAAAAAATGTCCACCATTCGTGTCCAGCACGCCTGCACGTGCCATTCTATATTGATAATGTATTTGCAGGATGTCTGGACTATTGAAGCATGTAAAAAGTAAAAAAAAAAAAGTTGTTAAATATTAAAAAAATAAAAGTTCAAATCACCCCCCTTTCATCGCATTCAAAATACAACAATAAAAAAAATCGAACATACACATATTTGGTATCACCGCGCTCAGAATCACCTGATCTATCAATGTAAAAAAACTTAACCCAATCGTTAACCCCTTCACGACCTTGAAAAGTCGTGCCAAAACGACCCATGACGCCTATGTGACGTCATGACTTTAAAGCCCCCCTGCGGATCGGGTGACCGGGGTCACTGAAAGGTCACCCGACCCGCAGATACAGGGGGCTTCGTTCTTAACCATAGGGGGCGTGGCTTCGCCCCCACGTGGCTACGATCGCTCTGATTGGCTGTTAAAAGTGAAACGGCCAATCAGAGCGATAGTAATAATTCATCAATGAAAGTTGATGAAATATTACAATCCAGCCATGGCCGATGCTGCAGTAGCATCGGACATGGCTGGAGACCGTGATCTGACCCCCCCATGACTCACGGGGCCGATCGGCCCCCGATACCAACTGACAGCGGCAATGTGCCGCCGCCGTCATCATCTGCTCCCCTCCCCCTTCTCTAGGCTCCCCCCACCTTCCGACCCCCCCCCTCACCCCCCCGGTACCTCCGATGTCCCTCTCCTGCTCCCGGTGTCCCGCGGTCCTGCTTCATGGGCGCCGCCATCTTGGAAAATGGCGGGCGCATGCGCAGTGCGTCCGCCGGCGGCAGATTTATTCATTCTATTTTGATCACTGTGAGAGTTTCACAGTGATCAAAACAGAATGAAAAGTAAATAAACCCCCCGTTCCCCCGTTTATCACCCCCATAGGCAGGAACAACTAATAAAATAAAGAAATTATTTTTATTTTTCTGTTAGGGTTAGGGTTGGAATTAGGGTTAGGGGTGTGTTGGGGTTTGGGTAATGGTTAGGGTTGGGATTAGGGTTAGGGATGTGTTGGGGTTAGGGCTGTGGTTAGGGGTGTGTTGGGGTTAGGGTTGGAGTTAGAATTGAGGGGTTTCCAATTTTTAGGCACATCAGGGGGTCTCCAAACGCGACATGGTGCAACCATTGATTTCAGCCAATTTTGCGTTCAAAAAGTCAAACGGTGCTCCCTCCCTTCCAAGCCCCGACGTGTGCCCAAACAGTGGTTTACCCCAACATATGGGGTATCAACGTACTCAGAAAAATTGCACAACAACTTTGGTGGTCTAACTTATCCTGTTACCCTTGGGAAAATAAAAAATTGGGGGCTAAAAAATTATTTTTGTGAAAAAAAGATTTTTTTACTTTCACGTCTCTGCGTTATAAACTTCTGTGAAGCACTTGGGGGTTCAAAGTGCTCACCAGACACCTAGATAAGTTCCTGGGAAGGTCTAGTTTCCAAAATGGGGTCACTTGTGGGGTGTTTCTACTGTTTAGGTACATCAGGGGATCTGCAAACGTAACGACGACCGCAGACCTTTCCATCACAGTCTACATTTCAAAACGTCACTACTTCCATTCTCAGCCCTTACGTGTGCCCAAACAATGGTTCCCCCCACATATGGTGTATCAGCGTACTCAGGACAAACTGGACAACAACTTTTGGGGTCCAATTTCTCCTGTTATCCTTGTGAAAAAAAAATTTGCGAGCTAAAAAATCATTTTTTGAGGAAAAAAAGATTTTTTATTTTCACAGCTTTGCGTTATAAACTTCTGTGAAGCACTTGGGGGTTCAAAGTGCTCACCACACATCTAGATAAGTTCCTTAGGGGGTCTAGTTTCCAAAATGGGGTCATTTGTGGGGGGTTCCACAGTTTAGGTACATCAGGGGCTCTGCAAACGTAACATGATGCCTGCAGACCATTCCATCAAAGTCAGCATTTCATAATGTCACTACTTCCCTTCCGAGCCGCGACGTGTGCCTAAACAGTGGTCTCCACCACATATGGGGTACCAGCGTACTCAGGACAAACTGGACAACAACTTTTGGGGTCCAGTTTCTCCTGGTACCCTTGTGAAAATAAAAAATTGCGCACTAAAATTTTTGAGGAAGAAAAAATATTTTTTATTTTCATGGCACTGCGTTATAATCTTTTGTGAAGCACTTGGGGGCTCAAAGTGTTCACTATGCATCTAGATAAGTTCCTTAGGGGGTCTAGTTTCCAAAATGGGGTCACTTGTGGGGGAGCTCCAATGTTTAGGCACACAGGGGCTCTCCAAACGCGACATGGTGTCCGCTAACGATTAGAGGTAATTTTCATTTCAAAAGTCAAATGGCGCTCCTTCCCTTCTGAGCCCTGCCGTGCGCCCAAACATTGGTTCCCCCCCACATATGGGGTATCGGTGAACTCAGAACAAATTGCACAACAACTTTTGTTGTCCAGTTTCTCCTGCTACCCTTGTGAAAATAAAAAATAGCGTGCTAAAAATCAGTTTTGAGGAAAAAAAATGATTTTTTATTTTCACTGCTCTGCATTATAAACGTCTGTGAAGCACCTGGGGGTTCAAAGTGCTCACTACACATCTAGATAAGTTCCATAAGGGGTCTAGTTTCCAAAATGGTGTTACTTGTGGGGGGATTTCACTGTTTAGGCACACAGGGGCTCTCCAAACGCGACATGGTGTCCAATAACGATTGGAGCTAATTTTCCATTCAAAAAGTCAAATAGCGCTCCTTCCCTTCCGGACCCTGCCGTGTGCCCAAACAGTGGTTTATGACCACATATGAGGTATCGGTGTACTCAGGAGAAATTGCCCAACAAATTTTATAATCTATTTTTTCCTGTTGCCCATGTGAAAATGAAAAAACTGAGGCTAAAAGAAAATTTTTGTGAAAAAAAGTACTTTTTTTTTTTACCGATCAATTTGTGAAGCACCTGGGGGGTGCAAAGTGATCATTATGCATGTAGTTAAGTTCCTTGGGGGGGTCTAGTTTCCAAAATGGGGTCACTTGTGGGGGAGCTCCAATGTTTAGGCACACAGGGCCTCTCCAAACGTGACATGGCAACCGCTTAATATTCCAGCATATTTTCCATTCAAAAAGTCAAATGACACTCCTTCCCTTCTGAGCCCTGCCATGTACCTAAACAGTGGTTTATGACGACATATGAGGTATCGGTGTACTCAGGAGAATTTGCCCAACAAATTTTAGGATCCATATTATCCTGTTGCCCATGTGAAAATGAAAAAATTGATGCTAAAAGAAAATTTTTGCTGTAAAAATTAAAATGTCCATTTTTTCTTTCCACGTTGCTTTAGTTCCTGTGAAACACCTGAAGGGTTAATAATCTTCTTGAATGTAGCTTTGAGTAGCTTGAGCGGTGCAGTTTTTAGAATGGTGTCACTTTTGGGTATTTTCTGCCATATAGACCCCTCAAAGTGACTTCAAATGTGAGGTGGTCCCAAAAAAAATGGTTTTGTAAATTTTGTTGTAAAAATGAGAAATTGCTGGTCAACTTTTAACCCTTATAACTTCCTAACAAAAAAAATTTGTTTCCAAAATTGTGCTGATGTAAAGTGGACATGTGGGAAATGTTATTTAGTAACCACTTTGTGTCACATAACTCTCTGGTTTAACAGAATTAAAATTCAAAATTTGAAAATTGCGAAATTTTCTAAATTTTTGCCAAATTTCTGATTTTTTTCACAAATAAACGGAAAAATTATCGACCTAAATTTACCACTAACATGAAGCCCAATATGTCACGAAAAAACAATCTCAGAATCGCTAGGATCCGTTGAAGCGTTCCTGAGTTATTACCTCATAAAGGGACACTGGTCAGAATTGCAAAAAATGGCCAGGTCATTAAGGTCAAAATAGGCTGGGTCATGAAGGGGTTAAACAGCGTAATGAGAAAAAGTCAGTCAGAATTACGTTTTTTCGGTCACTGCAACATTGCATTAAAATGCAATAACGGTGGATCAAAAGATCATATCTGCACTGAAATAGTATCATTAAAAATGTCAGCTTGGCACGCAAAAAATAAGCCCTCACCCAACCCGACACCACGAAAAATGGAGACGCTATGGGTATCGGAAAATGGTGCAATTTTTTTTAACAAACTTTGGAATTTGTATGTTCTCCACGTGTTTGTGTGTGTTTCCTCCAGGTTATCTGGTTTCCTCCCACACTCCAAAAACATACTGATAGGAAATCTAGATTGGAAGCCCCATCGGGGACAGTGATGTTAATGTCTGTAAAGTGCTGCAGAATATGATGGGGTAGGAGTGGTGGAGCTGATGCACTTCTCCCTAAACCTGTAAAGGGTTAAATGTATGTGATATTCATGAATGTTTAAAACGGTAACACTTACTGGGGCTGCAGTTTAGCTTAGGTAGGGTTAACTGTAATGGCCAACCCAGTTTGGGAGGTGGGAACTGACAGTTAGTATCAAGTACAGGAAGTAGTATTCAGTGCAGGACAGTAGTGTGAAGTGTCAGCTGCAGTCTCAAGCTTTGAGCTGCTAGGGACAATGTGGACCTAATACTTGGGGCAGTGGATTGACAGAGATCCCCCTCCGCACAAGTCCCCTTGCTGGCCCGGGAAACTCAAGATAGACATCGGGGCTCGGGGACACACTCCTCTTGCAAACCTCTGAAATATTGGACTCAAGCTCTGAGAGGCAGAGTAAGATGGAATCTGAATAAACTGCTACAAGTAGAGATGAATTCCTAGTTCTAGGGAAGATAGCAAGAGGGATACTCTACTGATACTGAGAACCAGGGCTGAAGTTGTGTCCAATATCTGTGGGAAAGATGACAACCCACTGGGCCTAATCCTGTAAGCCTGTTTGTAAAGACTGCCATTTGTCAAGTAAATGTTCAATTGTTATTATGGTATCCGTGTCCCTTGGAGCTATTACTGCTGAGGTTAAAGAAGAGGAAAGCCTGGTGTCAATGGAAGCCTGCAGCCTGAAGTAGTGTATGCACTTCACACATAGCAGTACACCAGGACAGGGACACGTGCTGTCTTTACGATGCTGCACTGAGTAGTAGCAGAAACTCACCCATGAATACCTCACTTGGGCATCTTCCAAAGGTGCTATGCAAGTAACGCATATAAGCAAAGCATAATAGATGTCTGGCGTAAACACTTTGATAAATCCGAGGCCCACGTGTTCAGCTTCCTGACTTCGACTCTTGAAGTACAACCCCTGGCAAAAAGTATGGAATCACCGGCCTTGGAGGATGTTCATTCAGATGTGTAATTTTGTAGAAAAAAAGCAGGTCACAGACATGGCCCAAAACTAAAGTCATTTCAAATGGCAACTTTCTGGCTTTAAGAAACACTAAAAGAAATCAAGAACAAATAATGTGGTAGTCAGTAATTGTTACATTATTAAACCAAGCATAGGAGAAAATTATGGAATCACTCAATTCTGAGGGAAAAAATTATGGAATCATGAAAAACAAACCAACAAAAAAAAACACTCCAACACATCACTAGTATTTTGTTGCACCACCTCTGGCTTTTATAACAGCTTGCAGTCTCTGAGGCCTGGACTTAATGAGTGTCAAACAGTACTCATCTTCATCAATCTGGCTCCAACTTTCTCTGATTGCTGTTGCCAGATCAGCTTTGCAGGATGGAGCCTTGTCATGGACCATTTTCTTCAACTTCCACCAAAGATTTTCAATTGGATTGAGATACGGGCTATTTGCAGGCCATGACATTGACCTTAGGTGTCTTTTTTCAAAGAATGTTTTCACAGTTTTTGCTCTGTGGCAGAATGCATTATCATCTTGAAAAATGATTTCATCATCCCCCAACATCCTTTCAATTGATGGGATAAGAAAATTCAACTGCAGAGCAATCTACTGAGGGTGGTGGATATTCGGATAGACAGCTTAAACAGAAGAGCTGATGTATGGAAATGCAAGTCTGCAGCTAAAGTTGGAGGCCAGATGGCGAGTGCACAGGTCTATGCTATCAACACTGTTTAAGGGTTATTTCCAAAATTGTAAGATATCATTGATCCATTGGATAAGGGATGATTTACTGAACATAGGTGATCTGACTACTGCCCCATCCCCCCCAGAAATCCAAGGCAGAAGGTTCTAGATCCCTGGAACAGAGCCTTGTCTTGAATGGAGTAGAGGTTTGCATGCTCTGTTTCCACTCCATTCATTATCTAGGGCAGGGTTCCCCAACTCCAGTCCTCAAGGCCCACCAACAGATCATGTTTTCAGAATTTCCTTTGTATTGTACAGGTGATGCAATTATCACCTGGGCAATACTAAAGAAATCCTGAAAACATGATCTGTTGGTGGGCCTTGAGGATTGGAGTTGAAGAACCCTGGTCTAGGGGATTGGCAGAAACAGTCGAGAGCTGTATACTCAGAAAATGCAGGCACAAAAAGAACAAAAAAAACAGCCCTTTGTCTCCAAAAGAGAATAAAAACAGTTTCACTTTTTTTCTGGAAGTGCTGATAAAAATTGTTTTAATTTTTCATTGGAGACCAAATGCTGGACTTTTATTTTTTTTAAAAGTGCCGTTTGAGTACCAGAATGGTACTTGAATTCAAACCCGGACCCCATTCAGATGAATGGGGTGCTCGAACATCCGTTGTTTCCCATGCTGTCATCTGCGTAACATTAGAGAAAACACCAGCTCTGATTGGTGGAAAGATCCTTACTGCCTGTCAGAGCGATGCAGTTCCTATGCTGTCAGATGACAGCGTGTGAGCCAGTAGCTCTGACTAACGATAACAAGGTTACAGCCGGTCACAAGCACCAGCTGATGAGAGTTCTACTCCCATCATCTTACACTTGTTCTCGCTAATAGAATAGAGAGCAGGAGAGGCTGATGAGAGTATTCCTCTCTATTTTTGAGAACCAGCACAGCTAAAGTTGACAGCTTCAGGCTGCAACCCCCAGCTGTCAACTTTATATTGGCTGGTTATCAAAATCAAGGCTGGTTATCTATTAGATGCACCAACTCTGGTACTTTACATGTCTTTCCCCACTTGCCCTGGTGTGGTGGCAAGTGAGGTAATAATTGTGGAATTGATATCAGCTGTTTTATGGCCTCTGACATCAAACCCACAGGTTAGTAATGGAGAGGTGTCTATTAGAAATGCCCATCACTAACCTCAGTCTTATTGTAATAAAGACACAGCAAGAATAATTTATTTGAAATAAAACTCCCCATCCTCTACTACCCATTTATTTAAAAAAATTAAAATTAAAAAAGCAAAGTAATACTCACCTGTCCAATGAGAAGTTAATCCATATCCATCCCACGACTATCTGTATGATTTGGAGAGCAGTCGCGTTAGTGATGCAACTGTTCTCCATGACAGCCGGAACACACTGAGAAGAGCCTGAGAAGCGCTGCTTACCTATGACCGACGGTGACATCATTGAGGTTACGGCGGTAGCGAACTTAACACCAATCAGAGCCTCTGGTGTTTCTCGCCCTGTCACACTGATGACAGCGTGGGAAACATCTGATGTTCAGACCTGAACAGTAACACAGACTTCCTGGAGACATCCATGTTCAGGGTCCATGCACGGACACTAGGTGTTTGGTACAGACCCCGAATTTTAATGTTCGGGTTCACCTATCACTAGTAGAGATCACTTTTCAGCAGTCATCTCATAATAACCCTAACCTTTGCACAAATCACAGCATGTATCTGCAAAATTCTCTCATAAAAGTCAATAAATATATACAATCCGTATGACTACTGTAAAACATATCTCTAAGGGCTCATGCAGATGACCGTATTTTCGGCCTGCGTGAGACTCGACAAAACAGCGGATCACACTCGGACTAATGTTATTCTATGGGACTGTGCACAGGTCCAATTTTTTTTTCTGTGAAAAAAAAAAATCGGTCTGCACTCGGATTACATTTTCACGGACTGACAGAAAGGAGAAATTTATTTTCCATCTTGTCCTCATCCGAGAAAATTGGATCACACTATGATCACGCTGTGATCAGAGTTTGATCAGAGAGTTATTTGCGTAATCGGATCGATTTTCTTGGAAGAGAGAAAATTGGGTAATGGGACCCTGGCTTAAATGTTATTCACAGCTGTTAAAGCAAAATAGCAGCCCCTATAATCATGTACAGACAACATTAAAAAAAATCAACCAGCAGGTGAGAAACTTTTTTTTGAGCTTCTGGTTTTAATTAGTAAATAAAATGTACCGTATAGATGAAGAATTTCCCTTTAAATATTTGGTAATGGATTCCGTAAAGCTTTTCAATGTTTACTAATAGGATATCCTTATTGTGGGATATTCTTAATCTGGATTTATCTTGAGCACTTAGGTCAGGAAACATTCGAATACACTATGGATTTACAATATAATAATTAGTTTATGATGTTTTCACTTTGATCTTTGGACACAGAGGCAGCTTCATTTCTCTAGGATATAATAAGCGACAAAATGAAACTTTAGTGTTAAGTCAATGTTTTCCACTTTGCGATATTGATACCTTTTATGATATGGCGATTTTTACTGATTTGATCTTTGAGCAAATGTAAAATTGATAGTATGTACAGTATTAATGAGATATTATAGTACTCTTTTCACTTGATGGCAAATATCCATACATGTAAGCGCAGAACTTGAACCATCAGATACAGTATTATGTAAGCACATTAAATCAGAGCCCTTATGTAATTCAGCTTCTATTACAATGCATATAGCATTATTGAACAGTACTGATTACGGAGGCCTTAGGTATTATGTCTCCTCCATTTCTCTGCTGCCTGTGCAGCTGCAGCACAAGGAAAACAAGATTAAATATCAATAAATTATATAATGAAAAGAGCTTTGGCGTGGTGGTGGGGGGAGTAAAAAATCTGGCGGTCAGCTGTTTTCTGTGTGTCAATATCATTTTTTATTTATTCATTTATATTCACCAAATATGATCTTGTGCATTTTTAATACATGCAAATCTTGTCAAACAGCTGTGCAGCAATTTCTTTTTGCTTATGAAGCACAATCTTACTGCTCTCTACTGACTTTAATCACTAAAACCGGCCCCTGTTTATAGACTAGCTGAAGAGCCCGGCGTTGCCCGGGCATAGTACCTAACTGTGGGTCCCGCTGTCTTCCTTAACATCCCCGCTCTCCACCAGCCGTCCCGTTCTATTCCTCCGCAGCCGCGCTCTACATCCATGTCCCAGTGTCCCTTCACAGCCCTGCTCTCTTCTTCCACAGCCCTGCTCTCCAGCTCTCTCACTCCACAGCCCCGTTCTCTTCCTTCACAGCCCTGCTCTCCCCGTCCACAGCCCTGCTCTCCCTGTCCACAGCCCCGTTCTCTTCCTTCACAGCCCTGCTCTCCCGCTCTCTCACTCCACAGCCCCGTTCTCTTCCTCCACAGCCCCGTTCTCTTCCTCCACAGCCCCGCTCTCCCTGTCCACAGCCCCGTTCTCTTCCTTCACAGCCCTGCTCTCCCGCTTTCTTCATCCACAGCCCCGTTCTCTTCCTTCACAGCCCTGCTCTCCCCGTCCACAGCCCTGCTCTCCCCGTCCACAGCCCCGTTCTCTTCCTTCACAGCCCTGCTCTCCCGCTTTCTCCATCCACAGCCCTGTTCTCTTCCTTCACAGCCCTGCTCTCCCGCTCTCTCCCTCTACAGCCCCGATGTCTTCCTTCCTCCACATTCCCGCTCTCCATGCACCACACGCGGTGACGCCGGGACCAGGAGAGAGGTGCGCAGTTGTTCGTTCGGCCGGAGTGGGCAGAGTGGGCGGAGCTAGAGCGGAGCTGCAGCGCATGTGATTGGATGGTCTGTGGGGCGTGGCCTAGTGTGGGCGGCTGGAGTGGGCGGAGCTTGCAGGAGTGGGCAGAACCAGAGCAGAGCTGCAGTGCGTGTGATTGGGTGGCCTGCGGGGGCGTGGCCTAGCGCTGTAGTAGGCCGCAGTAGAAGCCGGGGACTAAATTTAGGCTGGGAAGTTGCAGGTGAGAGGGGGATAGCGCAGTTGGCAACAGGGAGCGCCGACTGAGCCGGGACAGGGCTGGGAGGGTGCCCACACTATTCGGCCCCTGTCCTAAAGACTGTCTTCCTCACAGCCCCGCTCTCCATGCACTGTCCTACTGTATCCGTCTTCAGCCCTGCTCTCCAACCGCGTCCCACTCTGCTGCTTCGTGATTGGTTGGTGTCCCATTCTGCTGCTTCGTGATTGGTTGGTGATACACACACATTCAGATTTATATATAGAGATTGTTGACCACCTAATCTGACAATATGGATGTATTTTGCACCAATAAGTGATGTTTTTTCTGCTGACTTTGCGATCTAGTTGTTTTAGATATAATAAATATTTTTAAAAAACCTGAAAAGCATGGAAAGTGCTGGATAAGCTACAAATTGGCCAGATAATCTGCAACGTATCACATTGGCAGAAAAGTAGATGAGACTTTACCGTATTTTATCCACAACTGCATCAAAGGTAGGTTTGCGGCGGTGAGGCTGGGACCAAGCACAGTCTCTATTTCAGAGATGTGTGAAACTGGCCTTACAGTTACAGAAGCTATTTCAAAGATTAGGTTTGCAGCACAGGCCTAAGTAGCTATTGTTTTCTGGGGGTAAAGCTTCTGAGTGGGGCCCTGACCAGGTAACTCTGATTAAAACTATGGTGGCGCACCCTAATAGTGGATGTAGGAGAACCTCAGCAGATGACTGCACTTTTTCTGAAAATAATCTCTATACAAAGACCAACACTGATATTCCTGCCAAATGGTGACCATACAGTGGTAGGTACCAGTGCTGCAGAACATATGGGAGATTACAGTATAGTAACTTACAGATGATGTCATGACTGCAGTACTGTAGAGGCTTCTTTCCAACTGAGCCCCTTCTATTTCAAATCCTCCCCCCCCATTTACAACCCTGGCCTGCTCCCACGGAACACCCCTTCCCCCAAATGAACACTAGTAAGACCTTTTTCTTTGGATAAGTTGGCCAATTCGACCTTTTATTAACAAACATTACAATAAATTACTTTTTGTTAGGAGGTTCGTGGAGCTCCAAAGCCTGTCAGAAACCAGTAAATCCAGCATTACCCCCAGCTGTGACCACAGGCTCGGAGGCACCTTTGTTGCCGGAAAACCTTTTCCATAACACCGACTCCCAGGGAGCCCACACTGTAGAGTTCCAAAAACTGCCAGGCAATTACCCTATATACTCGAGTATAAGCCGACCCCCCCCTAATTTTGCCACAAAACTGGGAAAGCTTATAGACTCGAGTATAAGCATAGGGTGGGAAACTCAGCAGCTACTGGTAAATTTCAAAAAATAAAAATAGATGCCAATAAAAGTAAAATTGAGACATCAGTAGGTTAAATGTTTTTGAATATCCATATTGAATCAGGCACTCCTTCTCGATGGTGGAGTATGTCACTTCCCTCGGCAGAAGTTTCCAGCTCAGGTACAACACAGGGTGCTCTTGGTTCCCCTAGTCGACCTGGCTGAGCACAGCACCGAGGCCAAACTTGCTGGCGTCGGTCTGTACCAGGAATGGGCGACTGCTGTCAACTGCTTTCAACACTAGAGAGTTGCAGAGGGCTGTTTTCAAAGCTCGGAAGGCTGCCTCACAGCCATCTGTCTATTCGACTGTCTGGGGTAGCTTCCGCTTGGTGAGGTCCGTCAAGGGTCTTGCAAGGGCGCTATAGTCCTATATGAACGACCTATAGTACCCTGCAGTGCCCAAGAAGGACATCACCTGTTTCTTGGTCCTGGGGGTGGGCCAGGACATGATTGCATCCACTTTCTCTGGACTCATGGAACCCCCGCATACCCGGTGTCCCAGGTAGTGGACCTTGCTCATGCCCAATTTGGCACTTTCCTGGCTTGATGGTCAGACCTGCCTGGTGAATATGCTTGAGCACCTCCTGGAGATGCTGAAGGTGTTCCTCCCAGGTGGAACTGAAGACGGCAATGTCGTCCAGGTACGCCACAGCGTACTTCTCCAGTCTCCGAAGCAGGAGGCTGACCATCCACTGGAAAGCGGCAGGGGCATTTTTTATGCCGAAGGGCATGACCGTGGATTTGTACAGTCCAAAGGGGGTTATAAAGGTGGATCTCTCCTACGCTGCAGGGCTCAGGGGATTCTACCAGTATCCCCGACTCAAATCCATGATGGATATGTATTTTGTATTCGCCAAGCGATCAAGCAGATCCTCAATGCGCGGCATTGGGTGTGCATCAGAGGTTGTGATGGCGTTGAGCCCCCTGTAGTCCACGCAGAACCGGGTGGTCCAATCCTTTTTGGGCACTACAGGTGAGGCACACGCGCTCTTGGACTGTTGAATCACCCCCAGCTGTAACATCTCTTCGATCTCTTGGACCATAACCTGCTGCACCTCCTCAGAAATCCGATAAGTTGTTCACCGTAATGGGGCATGATTCCCGGTATTCACCTCGTGGACCACTCACTCAGTCCGTCCGGGTCGGTTGGAGAACACGGCCAAGAAAAGTTCAAGTGTGGCCAACAATTGTCCTCGATGGATCCACTGGCCTTGGCTTGGGCCAGCATGGTCAGGAGGAGGTCTTCCTCCCCGTCCTCGGGCAGGTTGGAGACCGGTAGGATGCAGGCTTCACGTTCAATCATGTCATCATGTTGACGTGAAAGGCCTTGCGCCTACCACGAGCGTGGTCAAGTGTGACCACGTAGGTGACCGGGTTGAACTGTTGGTGGACGACGTACGGGCCTTCCCAGGCGGCCTGAAGCTTATCCTTTGGTACGGGGACCAGCACCCACACCTTTTGACCCACCTGGTAGGTCCGCCTCTGGGCGTTCTGGTCATACCAGTGCTTCTGGTCAGCCTGAGCCTGCACCATGTTGTCATGCACCAACTGCATCAAGGTCTGCATCTTGTCATGGAAGGTTTGGCTCATCTTCCCAGGATTCTCTTACCAACCCAAGGGGTCCCCGGACTTGCCGGCCATACAGGAGCTCGAAGGGGGAGAATCCCGTCGAGGCCTGCGGAACTTCTCTGTAAGCGAATAGCAGGTGTGGGAGGTACCGCCCCCAGTAGAGCCCTTGGGTCTCAACCAGCATGCGGAGCATCTGTTTGAGGGTACCATTGAAGCGTTCACACAAACCATTGGTCTGTTGGTGATACGCACTCGATACCAGCTGCGTCACCTGCATTTTCTTACAGCGAGCCTCCATTAGGCGAGACATGAATTGGATCCCTTGATCGGTAAGCATCTCCCTGTGAACTCCTACCCTTGAAAAGATGGTCACCAGTGCATCCGCCACCTTATCCGCTCTGGTTGAGGACAGAGCTACTGTCTCTGGGTACCGGGTAGCGTAGTCTACCACGGTGAGAATGTATCACTTTCCAGAGCTGCTGGAGATGGCGAGCGGGCCCACAATTTCCACTGCGATTCTCTGGAGAGGCTCCTCTATCACTAGCAAAGGGATCAGGGGAGCCTTAAGAGCAGGCCCCGCCTTCCCCACTCTTTGACAGGTGACACAGAGGCGGCAGTATTGGGTAACGTCTGTCCCCATCTTGGGCCAATAGAAGTGTTGAGACAGCCGGGCCTTAGTTTTGCTGATCCCCAAGTGTCCAGCGAGTGGAATCTCATGGGCAATCCGTAACAACTCAGCCCTAAACTGATAGGGGACGACCAGCTGTCTTTCCCTCAACCACTCCTTTTGGGATTTTCCGGGTACTGTCTCCCGGTACAACCTTCCTCGTTCCCAGAACACCCTCTCCTTATCAGTCGCGGAGGTGGGCGTCTCGGCGAGATGTCTCAATTTGTCTAGGCTCGCATCTGAGCGCTGAGCAGCCTGGAACTCCTGGCAGGAGGCAGCCAGAAGTGATGTCAAGGTCACCTCCTCACTGGGACCCCCTGGGACCTGCTCTGGGTCCACCTCTGGTTCAGTCACTCCTGTATCGGAGAAGTGTCCAGAAGGCAGGGCGCTACCTGTGTTCCAGGCATTCTGACTGCGGGTGACAGCAGCTACGTAGGCTGTCTCCCCGGGGATTTCTACAGACCCATCAGCTGGCGCTGCTATGGGTGTTACCTCCCCATCCACCAGCAACACTTCAGGAGCAGGGCTACTTATGGGCCAGTTACCTTCCTCGGTGGCACTGGTCAGTGGCATGGCATCACCTTCCTCACGGTTCCCATGCATCTCCCTACTTCCTGTAGCACCGAAGCTTGCTTCTGCTAGGGGTTCCTCAGCCATCTCACTCCGCAGAGCGACGGGGCTGAGCACTCCTGTACCTGTGGACATGTCAACCTTTGCAGAAAAATGGTTGTCAGGTTCCGTTGGCATATTTACATCAGCATCCTTCCTAGGGAAAAAATGGTTAGCAGATGCATCATTACTCGATAAAGCATTGTCAAGTAACACATTCAGTTTCCTATCATCTGGGTTAACGTTACTCTTATCAGGTTGGGGAGGGGTGTCAGGGACGTAGTATGCAACTACCCAAATCAGTCCCTCCCCAATAAAACATCAGTGGGCAGGTTTTCGGACACCCCCACTTCCCTCACCCCGCTCCTGGCACTCCAATCAAGAAAAACCCGGGCCATCAGCAAGGGACAGCGGATGCCCCTAATCCCGGTGACAGGGTCTTCCCATCAATCATCTCTTCAGGGGCCACCAGTCCTGGTCGGATGAGGGTTCATTCGGCCCCGGTGTCCTTGAGGCCTCTAGCGAGACTAGTCCCCACACGGACGTGCTGCACTTTGTCATCAATCCTCCCAACCACCCCACCCACCAAAAGAACAGAGGCGTTGGACCCAGAGGCCTTGGCTGAAGGGTTCTTCTGCCTCTCCGGACAGGTGGCACTGATATGTCCAGTCCGTTTGCAGAGATAACACTGGCGAGAGTCTGATGTAGGCCTGGCGTTGGCAAATGGGATAGGACCTCCGGTGTCGGCTGGCAGGTGCACTGGGGTTGGTTGCAGCTGGCGGTGACTGGCTTCCGTGTCTCCGGTTGGCCTCATAGGTGTCGGCGATCTGCGCTGCTTTGTTCGCATCCGTTGTGTTACACCCGGTCCTTGTCCTGGCGCAGCGCCCAGGTCTGCCACTGTTACACCAGGTCCCTGTCCTGGCGCTGCGTCCAGGTCTGCCGCTGCCCCCCGTTCTAGGCACTCACCTCGAGCCTCGCACGCTGTCCTTAGGCAGCAGCCGGCCTCCTCTGTGTCTCATGCTGCTGCTCAGCATTCAGGTCTCTCTCCTGCCTCCACCTACTGGCGTCCTGTCGGCAGATCTGTAACTAAAGCTATTAGGGCACGCCCGCCCGCTCTCCTGCCTTCTTAATGGGACAGCGTGCATCTTTCAAAAAGTGCAATTAACCAATGGCAGCACACTGGCTGCTATTTGTGGCCTCTCCTCCATAGGGAGAGCGCCGGAGCAATGAGTATCAATCATTGCTACATCCGGTTCTCTTGCTAACCTGTCTGCGCTGCGTCTGCAGTCGCTGTGCATTCTCTAATGCTATCTGTCTCCACAGAGTATCAGCATCCTGTGCTTCCTGGTTATATCTGCAACTATCTGGGCGAAAGCCATCCCATTCCGCCAACAGCCATCCGAGTCCGAGGACTGTGTGAAGGTCACTGGAACCAACTACCCGGATCCAGGACCCGTCTCATTACGGACTCTGCTGTAACTGCTATTATCCCTTTTGGTCCCGCTGGGACAGCTGCCACGTGTCCGGGGTCTAACTGGAGGTAGCACCTGTGTCCTCCGGGTATTCGTTTCTGGCCCTGTCTGAGGGACTTTACTACGGGTACCCAGAGCTCACTAGTCACGCCCCTTCGGAGCCCCCGGACCGTGGTCCCGAGGTTCCACTTTAAAAATAAAAACGAATGTGAACTTCACCATCTCTGCCTCCGCTTCCATTCCTTACAGATTCCTCCGGCCATGGAATCCGCAGGACCCCAGAGGCCTCCGACTATGGAACTGTGCCAAGAGGTGACCCGCTTAAAAGATCAACAGGACAAGATCACTTCTTATCTACGTAACCTGTCCACCCGCATGGATTCTCTGCTGAACCCGGCTGCTCCTGATTCACCTAGCAGGACCCAGGTACCTGCTGTCATGGCAAGCAAGTGTCCTCGCCTGGCGGCTCCTCCCCGCTTCCATGGTGATCCCACTCAATGTCAGGGTTTTCTCAATCAGTGTACCCTACACTTCAAAATCTTGGGGCACATGTTTGCTTCTGACCGTGTCAAAGTGGGCTTCATTATGTCACATCTAGCAGGAGAGGCTCTCGCCTGGCTAAACCAGTTATGGGTGAGAGGAGACCTGCTGGTTAATGATCTTCAATCTTTCCTAGAGACTTTTCGCAGGACCTTCAATGAACCTGGCCAGGTCACGTCGACCGCTTCTGCCCTGCTTTGCTTACGCCAGTGAACCCTCACGGTGGCTCAGTATGCTGTTCAGTTCCGCACCCTCTCGTCTGAGTTATCCTGGAACAATGAGGTCTTGCTGGCTACCTTCTGGGAGGGCCTATCTGGAAAAATTAAGGATGAGCTGGTGGGACGGGACATGCCTACCATCTTGGATGACCTGATTTCCTTGGCGACCCGGATTGATCTGCATTTTCAGGAGCGTTCCATGGAGATTAAGCAAGACAAGAGGTCCTACCACCTGGACTCTAGTTCTTCCAAGATGGCTACCTCATCTTCTTCTCCCGAAGCTATGGAGGTAGATCGAGTAAGTCTGGCCAGCCCCCACCAGGAGGCGCGTCGCAAAAACGGAAACTGTCTATATTGTGGTAGTTCCGAACATCTGATCCGCTCCTGTCCAAAGAAGTCGGGAAACTACTATGCCTAGGCTCGGTAGGAAAGGCCACCCTAGGAAGAGACCATTCCTCTCCTTCGCTGCAGATCTCAGTCTCCGTGACCTGCGGAGCAATAACATTTTCTGGACTCTGTCTGTTGGATTCCAGAGCCGCCGGGAGTTTTATACAGCAGACACTTGTGGATCGTTACCACTTACCAGTTCAGGCTCTTTCCAATCCGTTGCGGGTGACCGCTGTCGATGGCCAGCCACTGACCGAACCCGTCCAGTTCCAGACTGAGCCAGTGGAACTCCGGGTAGGTCTTATGCATTCTGAAAGAATCCGTTTTTATGTGCACCCTGGTTTGTCTCACCCCTTGCTTTTAGGTTTGCCTTGGTTTCAGAAACACGAACCAGTCCTTAATTGGAGAACAGGCGAAATTCTGTGTTTGGGAGATTCCTGCTCGGACCGTTGCTTAACCCGGATTGAAGCAGTTTCACCCCTGGTCCAACCTGCTACCCTGCCTGGATTACCATCCGCTTACTGGTCCTTCTTGGATGTCTTCGGGAAAAAGAAAGCTGAAAACTTCCCCCCCACAGGTCGTATGACTGTCCAATAGATCTTCCTGGAACATCTCCTCCCCGTGGGAGAGTTTACCCTCTTTTCCAGGCAGAGACTCAGGCTATGTCGGACTACATCCAGGAGAATTTGGCCAGAGGCTTTATCTGAAAATCATCAACACCGGCAGGAGCAGGCTGCTTCTTCGTGAAGAAAAAGGACGGATCCTTGCGGCCCTGTATCGACTACCGGGGACTGAACCAGGTCACGGTAAAAAACAGGTACCCTTTGCCTCTAATTTCAGAACTGTTTGACCGTCTCCGAGGGGCCAAGATCTTCACCAAGCTGGATCTCAGAGGTGCCTACAACTTGATCCGAATCAGGGATGGAGACTAATGGAAAACAGCCTTCAACACCCGTGATGGTCACTACGAGTACCTGGTAATGCCATTTGGTCTAAGCAATGCACCCGCTGTTTTCCAAGAGTTCGTCAATGACATTTTCAGGGATCTGCTTTACACCTGTGTTGTCTATCTGGACGAAATTCTGATTTTTTTCCACTGACTTGGTCTCGCACCGGAGGCAAGTACACCTAGTCTTACAGAGGCTCAAGGAGAACAGACTGTATGCCAAGTTTGAAAAGTGCCTCTTTGAACAATCCTCTTTGCCTTTCCTTGGTTACATTGTTTCCTCCACAGGATTAAAAATGGATCCAGAGAAGTTATCGGCTGTACTCAAGTGGCCTCATCCGTCTGGGCTGAAGGCCATACAGCGATTTCTGGGCTTCGCCAACTACTACAGACAATTCATTCCTAACTTCTCCACCCGAGTGGCGCCCATCTCTGCTCTGACCCGGAAAGGTACAAATCCCAAGGATTGGCCTCCTGATGCTGTGGAGGCTTTTGTTTCTCTCAAAAAGGCCTTTACTGTCGCACCTGTTCTTCATCATCCTAACTCTAATGAGCAATTTTTTCTTGAGGTCGATGCTTCCTCCGTAGGTGTGGGAGCCGTACTAAACCAGAAATCGCCCACCGGGCAAAAGCACTCCTGTGGTTTTTTTTCCAAGGCTTTTTCTCCCGCAGAGAGGAATTATTCCGTTGGAGATCGGGAATTGTTGGCTATCAAATTGGTTCTGCAGGAGTGGAGGCATCTTGTAGAAGGAGCTCTTCATCAGGTAGTCATATACACCGATCACAAAAACCTTGCTTACCTCCAAACTGCAATAAAAAAAGAGAGAAGAGCCAGCACTGCCAGTGGTCAGAACGCATAACATGAGGTGCATATGCACATATCTTACTGCATTCAAAATGAGACATTTAGCAAAATATTGATCAATATATTGAGCCACCCCGCCATGCCAAGGCAATCTCATATGGGGGGTCCTACTCTACATTTTTATTTATTCACTGTGCCATTGCGGCCTCCTAAATGTTTTAAAAGCAAGACCATATCAAATGCAATCCATACCTGAAGCATATCTGCATCACTCCCGTGCAGCCAGATGGAGCAGGTGCAGATGAAGGCCAACCAGGTCTGAACACAGTCATCTCAGGCTTGACCTCCACACACTGCCTGACCAGCAAACACAGATGAAGGGCAATGCAGGCTCAGACATGGATGCAAAAATAAATAAAGCCTGGGGCAGGGCGGGGCTGCCGTGAGTGTGCACAGCAGCCTAGATCAATCACAATAAACACAGAAAAGATGGCGAACATGACCCAGCGTGCACGGCAACAGTGGTGGTCAGCCACAAAACCAATTTGCAATAAAAACCAAATTGCAAATTGGTTTTGTGGCTGACCACCACTGTTGCCGTGCACGCTGGGTCATGTTCGCCATCTTTTCTGTGTTTATTGTGATTGATCTAGGCTGCTGTGCACACTCACGGCAGCCCCGCCCTGCCCCAGGCTTTATTTATTTTTGCATCCATGTCTGGGCCTGCATTGCCCTTCATCTGTGTTTGCTGGTTGGGCAGTGTGTGGAGGTCTAACCTGAGATGTCTGTGTTCAGACCTGGTTGGCCTTCATCTGCACCTGCTCCATCTGGCTGCACGGGAGTGATGCAGATATGCTTCAGGTATGGATTGCATTTGATATGGTCTTGCTTTTAAAATATTTAGGAGGCCGCAATGGCACAGTGAATAATAAAAATGTAGAGTAGGACCCCCCATATGAGATTGCCTTGGCGTGGCGGGGTGGCTCAATATATTGATCAATATTTTGCTAAATGTCTCATTTTGAATGCAGTAAGATATGTGCATATGCACCTCATGTTATGCGTTCTGACCACTGGCAGTGCTGGCTCTTCTCTCTTTTTATTGCAAATTGGTTTTGTGGCTGACCACCACTGTTGCCGTGCACGCTGGGTCATGTTCGCCATCTTTTCTGTGTTTATTGTGATTGATCTAGGCTGCTGTGCACACTCACGGCAGCCCCGCCCTGCCCCAGGCTTTATTTATTTTTGCATCCATGTCTGGGCCTGCATTGCCCTTCATCTGTGTTTGCTGGTTGGGCAGTGTGTGGAGGTCAAACCTGAGATGTCTGTGTTCAGACCTGGTTGGCCTTCATCTGCACCTGCTCCATCTGGCTGCACGGGAGTGATGCAGATATGCTTCAGGTATGGATTGCATTTGATATGGTCTTGCTTTTAAAATATTTAGGAGGCCGCAATGGCACAGTGAATAATAAAAATGTAGAGTAGGACCCCCCATATGAGATTGCCTTGGCGTGGCGGGGTGGCTCAATATATTGATCAATATTTTGCTAAATGTCTCATTTTGAATGCAGTAAGATATGTGCATATGCACCTCATGTTATGCGTTCTGACCACTGGCAGTGCTGGCTCTTCTCTCTTTTTACCTCCAAACTACGCACAGGCCGAATCCTCGTCAAGCCCGCTGGGCTTTGTTTTTTGCTCGCTTTAATTTTGTTCTTCATTTTCGCCCAGCTGACAAAAATGTCAAAGCAGATGCACTTTCCAGAGCCTTTCTACCTCCTGTTCAAGAATAAGAACCGCAGCACATCATTGAACCCTCAAGGTTAGTTGCTTCTGCTGATCTTACCCGGCTTCCGCCTGGGAAAACTTTTGTGTCAGCTTCTGAACATACTCATGTCCTTTGGTGGGGTCACACTTCCAAGTTGGCTGGTCACACCGGTCAGAGAGACTCTGCAACTCATCTCCTGGTACTACTGGTGGCCTGCTATGGCTAAGGACATTCAGGAGTACGTCACAGCCTGTCCTTCCTGTGCCCGTAACAAGACAGCCAAGCACCTACCCGCAGGTAAGCTTCAGCCTCTTCCAATTCCGTCCGCTCCCTGGCAGCACATCGCGATGGACTTCATCACAGATCTTCCGATCTCATCTGGCTGTTCTGTGGTGTGGGTAGTGGTGGACCACTTCTCTAAAATGGCTCACTTCATTTCGCTACCCGGTCTTCCAACTGCTCCTGAGTTGGCGGATCTTTTCATCCGGCACATCTTCCCTCTCCATGGTTTCCCTCTCCACATCGTGTCCGACAGAGGAGTCCAGTTCACCTCAAGATTCTGGAGAGCAGTTTGTAAACTGGTAAGAATTGAACTGGATTTTTCCTCATCATACCATCCCCAGTCCAATGGACAAGTGGAGAGGACAAATCAAATCCTGGCTGGATTCCTGCGTCACTTTGTCAACGCGCATCATGACGACTGGGTAGACTTACTGTCCTGGGCCGAATTTTCCTACAACAGCCAAGTAAGTGAATCTTCTGGAAAGTCTCCCTTTCATATTGTCTTCGGACTGCGACCCGGAATACCTCTTCCCATCTCCGGATCATCTGGCGATCCGGCTGCCGATACTCTCTCCGAAGATTTTTCTATGGTCTGGAGGGACACCAAAACTGCTCTGGAGAAAGCCTCCCAGCATATGAAAAGGCATGCGGACAAGAGACGTTTGGATGCGCCTATCTTTCACACCGGAGACAAGGTATGGCTCTCTTCAAAGTATATACATTTAAAGATGCCATCCTACAAATTGGGTCCCCGGTTCATCGGACCATTTGAGATCTTGAGACAAATCAATCCAGTCTCTTACAAGCTGAAGTTGCCTACTTCCCTACGTGTGCCTAAATCCTTTCATGATTTCTCTCCTCAAACCAGTAGTTTTGAGCCCCTTCTTTAAGGATCCGGGTACCACTCCTGACCCTGTCTCGGAGGATGATGTTATTGAGTTAAAACTTATCCTGGCCGTAAAGTAAGGGGTAAGACCTACTACCTGGTGGACTGGAAGGGTTTTGGTCCCGAGGAGAGATCTTGGGAGCCTAGAGAGAACATCCAGGCTCCTCCTCTTAGAAGATTCTACGCAGGCTTGAAGGAGAGGGGGTGTAAAGTGGGGGATACTGTTACACCCGGTCCCTGTCCTGGCACTGCATCCAGGTCTCCCACTGCCCCCCGTTCTGGGCCCTCACCTCGAGCCTCGCACTTTGTCCTTAGGCAGCAGCTGGCCTCCTTTGTGTCTCATGCTGCTGCTCAGCATTCAGGTCTCTCTCCTGCCTCCACCTACTGGCGTCCTGTCGGCAGATCTGTAACTAAAGCTATTAGGGCACGCCCGCCCGCTCTCCTGCCTTCTTAATGGGACAGCGTGCTTTTTTCAAAAAGTGCAATTAACCAATAGCAGCGCACTGGCTGCTATTTCTGGCCTCTCCTCCATATGGAGAGCGCCGGAGCAACGAGTATCAATCATTGCTACATCCGGTTCTCTTGCTAACCTGTCTGCGCTGCGTCTGCAGTCGCTGTACATTCTCTAATGCTATCTGTCTTCACAGAGTATCAGTATCCTGTGCTTCCTGGTTATATCTGCAATTATCTGGGCGAAAGTCATCCCGTTCCGCCAACAGCCATCCGAGTCCCAGGACTGTGTGAAGGTCACTGGAACCAACTACCCGGATCCAGGACCGGTCTCATTACGGACTCTGCTGTAACTACTATTATCCCTTTTGGTCCCGCTGGGACAGCTGCCACATGTCCGGGGTCTAACTGGAGGTAGCACCTGTGTCCTCTGGGTATTCTATTCTGGCCCTGTCTGAGGGGCTTTACTACGGGTACCCAGAGCTCACTAGTCACGCCCCTTGGGAGCCCCCCAGACCGTGGTCCCGAGGTTCCACTTTAAAAATAAAAACGAACGTGAACTTCACCATCTCTGCTCCGCTTCCATTCGTTACACGTTGGCTCTCGGTCCAGTATGAACTGTCAGACCTCAGCTGGGCAAAGATGTAAGAAATGGTCTTTGATCATCAGGTCTCTCAGCAGTTCAAAGGTGTTCACTGACAGTCTGTAGATCCACTGGTCAAAGTGGATTCTGAGTCCTTGCACCACATCACTATAAATGTGTGGGCCATGTTGGAGGTTCCGTAACTACTTTCGGTATACTTCAGGGGTCAGCCGGTATTTGGCGATCAGGGCCTGCTTAATGGCGTCATAGTTCTTATCTCGTTCTGGCGGGAGAGAAGCAAACGCCTCCAGAGCTTTGCCTTTTAGCCCCAGGGTCAAGTACCTGGCCCATTGCTCAATAGGCAGCTGGTACTGTCTGCAGGCTTTCTCAAAAGCCTGCAGAAAAGTGTCCAAGTCCCCGTCCTTTTCCATCATGGGAAAATGCTCTGGCCGGGGCTTCGGACTCTGAGCGCTGTTGGGCTCATGGCTCCGGGCTGTGGAGAGTATTCCCCCCTGCCAGTGCACCTCCAGTTTGTGGTCTTTCTGGGCTTGGCACTCGGCTCTTTCAGTCTCCCGCTCGGCTCTCTCAGCCTCTGCTTGGCGCTCAGCTCTCTTGAGCTTGCATGATCAGCTGCAGACGTCTATCTGCATCTTCGGCGGAGAGATGTTCCAAGGCCGCCTGCAGGTTGGGGTCCAATATGCCCTGGGTGCAAGTGGGGTCAGCGTTCAGGGGTGGAGACTCTGCTGCAGCACCACTGTCGCTGGGGCCGGCTTTTTCGCCCGCTGGGCTCTGGGCGTTTTCCAGTTGCACCAGAGCCGCAACCAGTTGGCCTTTCTTTTGGCCCGTGGTGGCAATCTGCCTCCACCCACAGAGGGCAATAAGAATGTCCCTGGTCTGCTGCTTATACCACTCTTCTCCCATCGCAGCCATGGTTGCCAAATAAAAGATAGGATAGAAAAACAAAGAGAAGGGAGGGGGTAATCCCAAGTACACACAATTGTCTCAGCATTAATAAACACTGAGTCCGTTCTCCAAAAGTTTTGCTGCAGGGTCCTCGGAAGAACCGTGCAACTCTTTAGTTAGAGGAATGATTGCTCAAACTAGATCAATAATGTTCTATGATCCCACCGATCTGCCCCCAAATGTCAGGAAAAGGGGTTGTTGACCTTTGGCCGGTACCCAGCTATCACATGTGCAGGGGGGCTTACCTTAGTTATCCCACCACTGCCACAATGTGATGAAAAACAGCAAGCTAGTCTTGACCTATCAATTTACTGCAGGGGGGCTTATTTTAATTATCCCATCGCTGCCAACAATGTGTTACGAACTGCTGGGATTTATGTATATCCCACCTTTGGTTCTGCTTTGGAACTTGCAGCTCTCCGGTGACCCCTTTGCCCTCAGGTCAGTCAGGGAACTGCACCTAGGATAATTAGTCGCCGGACGGGCCACTTGTTGTGCACTGGCTATTAGGCACGCCGCAGCGAGGGAATTATAAAGGCACTGGCCGCAGCCAGACAATCAGCTTATAAAACCCCTTCTGTCACTGCCAGCTAGCCCACCTAGCCCAGAGCACACTTTGCTGCCACCAGCTTCTGATTTCTCTATCAATATTTAAATTAATAAAGGGGTACGAAACCAACCCAAATTAGTAGCATAATCACTTCAGGCACATAAAAGTTCAATATAGAGCATGGAGACAGACTAGTAGTTTTATATTTTACTCCAAAAGGCAGGCAGTGTTTTACAGAAGGGAATGAGTAGAAGAAATAAACTCACGTATTGCTCAGATCATCTCAGGCAAAACCATGCTGGTAGGAGGAGCCAGACATCACAATGCATTGAGGGGTCTGGTTGCAGCAGTTTCCCAGGCACGAAGTGTCTGCAGATAGAGGGAAAGAACCTTATACCTCTGGGCTTGTGACATCACTAAAGGGGCTGGTTTGTGGCAGTCCACCCCCTGCTTTCAGAGTTACAATCTGGCCAAGAAAACTATAATAATCATATCTCGCAGGGGGTACCTTGTATAGAAACGCACATAGTATCCTCTTATTCAGCATGTCGCTGGCGTTCATTCAAAACCAAACAAGAAGCATTGGGCTGCCCCGACTGCGCAGGGATCCACTTCTTGGATTCCGCTGAAGCTAGAATTTGGAAAAACACAGGCTAAATAGTCCCGTCGAAGTACGTCCCGGATATGTAGTTCTCGTATTTCTAGCATAAATTTGTGTCGCTTTATGACCAAATGATTAGATTCCAATTGTAGTCAATGAGAAGTCAGAGCACATGGGAAGACAAAGGGGCTCCCTGCTGGGAGGAGGGAAATCACTCACTGGTACCTCAGGTTACAAGGAGTGTGTGGAGGCTGAGGGGGGAAGGGGGTGGACAGTGTCACAGGCTGTGAGTAGGCAGAAATTTACAGGCATGACAGGCAAGGGGAAAAGGAAAGGGGGGGGTCAAACCCTCACCACTAGCATAGTAGAAATCAGTAGGTGACTAGAAGACTCCAGAATGTTCCAGAAGGTGCGACAATAGGGAAAATCCAACATGATATTTTACATTATCGTTACAGCCTCCATATAGTTTAATCCACACCATAGTCCTCCATATAGTATACTGCACTCCTCATAGGTCTTTATATAGTATAATGCTAGCCCATAGTCCTTCATATAGCTTAATGCACTCCTCATAAGCCTCTATATAGTATAATGAACTCCCAATAGGCCTCTATATAGTATAATTCACTCTCTATAGGCCTTCGTATAGTATAATGCACCCCTATAGGCACCTATATAGTATAATACAGTCCCCATAAGCCTCTCTATAGTATAATTCACTCCCATAGGCTTCTATATAGCATAATTCACTCCCATAGGCCTCTATACAGTATACTTTACTCCACATAGGATTCAATATAGTATAATGCACTCCCCGTAGGATGCTATAAAGTATAATGCATTCCCCATAGGTCTCTATACAGTATAATACACTCCTTGTAGGCCTATATATAGTATAATGCATTCCCCATAGGCCTCTATATAGTATAATTCACTCCCATAGGCCTCTATAAAGTATAATGCACGCCCAATCTTCCTCCATACAGTATAATGCACTTCTAATAGGCCTCTATATAGTATAATGCACTCCCCATAGGCCACCATAAAGTATAATGCACTCCCCATAAAAAAATACAATACTCACCTCTCCTCCTTGTTCCCCCCCACTGCTCTCAGCACATGTACATCTCAGCACAACAGGCACCATGTAGTGAAGCCATCACGCCTGCTGTCAGTGTCAGCGTCAGTGACGTCAGACACAGAGGGGGAATGATGAGAGAGGGAGCATGACACTCCTTCTTTCTTCATTGCTTTTAACTGTATTGGCATCATCCCGTGATCACTGTCCCCATAGCAGCCAGGTAGCAGTGCAGGGAGATCGAGTCTCCCTGCTCTGTCACAGAGTTTAACCGTATGGGTGTGCTGTACAAGTTGATACAGATAACGGTAGTGTAGCTCTGGGTGGGCCTCTCATAGCACGGGACCGGAGTGACCTCCCCTCCTCTGCCCTTCTGGTAGCCGCACTACTAGTTTGTGGCATGGGAAGTAGGCAATGAAGATATCTATTAAATGACTGAAAGCAGAAATCTTAATGACTCCGAGGGATTAATAAAAAATATATGGAAAAGATTAGCTTTATTTTATGAAACCATAACATCCCTTCTTCAAGATTTCAGGAAAAAAGAAGAAAAAGAAAGGCATGGATGTGTGATGTAGGGTCCTCTCTACCTTGTGCATCCTAGGAATGGTTGGTAAAATGTGACACACTGGTGGGATATTCATTGTTATGCCACCTTCAGTGCTAGTGATACTGTATATTTTATACCATCTGATGTGCTGTATGCACTGGTTACCTAGGCTCTGTATTCATTCTGTATCTGGCTGATGCATCACTATCTCAACTCAGTCTACCACTATTTTGCAGACCTTATCCAGGGGCTACATAAACTATTTATTAGAGCATTTTGACACTATCAGGTTGCAGTATGCATAATTTATCCAGTCTCTGTATGCACTATCATCCTTGTACTGATTGTACTACTTAGCTAGGTGATGTATTTACTATATAATTGAATACTCATAAAATCATGAACTCTCTGTATATACTAATGGCCTGCATGATGTAGTCACTATGTCCCCAGTTAATCAAGACCAGTGATTTTCCTGACAATCCTGATGAGGGGGCATGTTGGAATAAAAGGTTCCTAATGCATTAAGAGGTGCATGCCTCTGACGATTGTCTTGCACCTCTTTACCAGAAATATCACTTCAGTCCCTGACTGGAGTGAGAAATCTGATGTAAAAAATGCCACAGCTTGTCATGATAGTTATTAGAAGAGCTGTAGAGTTACGCTCCAGCTCTGCCCATTTTGGCAGAGCTGGGAAAAACCTTTGTGAAAATGCCAAAAAAAATTCAGGTCTAAGGGGTAAGGTCTCTCCTTGTGGAGAGTGACATGCCAGCTCTGGCTTGTCAAGGTAAGTAGGCTTATTCGCTGTGCCTACAAATTGAGATTCTGATTTGGCTTTTATCCTAAGTCATATTACAAGACTCGTTAAAGGGTTGATTGTGATTTGTAGGATCACTACTACCAACAGCTGGCGCTATAGAGTTCAAGTCCTCTTTTTCTCTGAAGAGGCAATTTGCATATTATTTTCCCAAAGGAGGATTGCATGGCGAATAAGCCTCCTTACCTTGACAAGCCAGAGCTGGCATGTCACTCTCCACAAGGAGAAACCTTACCCCTTAGACCTCAGTCCAGAGCCTCTCACCTAGCCAAATCAGTTCTCTTACTTTGCACTGACGAGAGCCAATAGTCCAAAACACCGTGTCTGCAAATTGAGATTCTGATTTGGCTTTTATCCTAAGTCATATTACAAGACTTGTTAAAGGGTTGATTGTGACTTGTAGGATCGCTACTACCAATAGAGTTCAAGTCCTCTTTTTCTCTGAAGAGGCAATTTGCAAAAAAATTTCAGCAACTCTGAGCTTCGCAAAACTTTTGCAACTTTTCAAAGCGATTTAAGCCAGAATTCTGGCAAAATAGGTTTGATGAATAGAGGCCTAGTTGTCCTATTTATCAGGATGCATGGTAAGGGTGATGTACCAGATCATTGTATGGACTATTTACCATGCGCTCTATGATACTGTCAGGAAGTTGTATGAAACCATTTAATTGAGCTTGTTGCAGGACACTCTTTACCTGTTTGATGCATGTAACCTTTGTCAGTAAATTGCATTAACTGTTTACCTGTATTTTGGAAAATTTTTGACATTATTTATCTGGTTGCTATAAACAGTATTTATTTTTGTGCTGTATACAATGTATATCTGAACACTGTATACAATACTCAAAATAACAATATTTATCTGGTTGACATTAGGGATAGGCAGACACCTGGGTCTTCTGGTCTGGCATGTTCGGCCAAACAGTTACAAAAAGTTTGGGTTCGGGTACCAGAACAAGTACCCAGCCCTCATAGACTTGAATGGGGGGGCCCGAATATCCAGTGTTTGCCACGCTGTGATGTGCATGACAGCGCGGCAAACACTGCTGCTGATTGGCAGTGAAGTCATCCCCGCGGATCAAAGAGCTGCATTTTCCACGCTGTCAAAAGATAGCGTAAGTGCTCTGCTGTGATCGGAGGTATAAAGCTTACCTCCGGTCACTGGTGTCTGCTGATGGGACAACTGCTCCTATCATCCAAACCTGCTGCCGCTAATTACAGTGAGAGCAGGAGCTGCAGATGGGAGTATTCATCAGCCTCTCCTGCGCTGTAAATAAATAATTTAAAAAAAACAGCGTGAGTTCCCCTGTATTTTTGCTAACCAGCCAGGTAAAGCTCACAGCTGGGGGCTGCAACCCTCAGCTGTGAGCTTCAGCAAGACTAGTTATCAAGAATAGAGGCATCCCCACGCTGTATTTTTAATTTAAATAATTTAAAAAAAAAGTGTGGGGTCCCCCCATTTTTGGCAACCAGCCTTGCTAAAGCAGACAGCTGAGCGCTGGTATTCTCAGGCTGGTAAGGAGCCATGGATATTGCCCCCCCAGCCTAAAAAGAGCAGTCTGCAGCTGTCCAGAAAAGGCAAATCTATTAGATGCACCAATTCTGGCACATTGCCTGGCTCTTCCCACTTGCCCGGCTCTTCCCACTTGCCCTGTAGTGGTGGCAAGTGGGGTTCATATTTGTGGGGTTTATGTCACATTTGTATTGTCAGGTGACATCTATAAGACACCTATCCATTACTATAGTCACATTGTAAGAAAACACACACCAATAAAAAAGTCCTTTAATTGAAAGAATGACACAGACTCCTTTAACCCCTTAGCGACAGAGCCAGTTTGCAGCTTAATGACCAGGCCAATTTTTACAATTCTGACCACTGTCCCTTTATGAGGTTATAACTCTGGAACGCTTTAATGGATCCCGCTGATTCTAAGACTGTTTTTTCGTGACATATTGTACTTCATATTAGTGGTAAAATTTCTTCGATAAGTCTTGTGTTTATTTATGAAAAAAATGGAAATATGATGAAAATTTTGAAAATTTTGCAATTTTAAAAATTTTAATTTTTATGCCCTCAAATCAGAGAGATGTGTCACACAAATTTCTTAATAAACAACATTTCCCACATGTCTACTTTACATCAGCACAATTTTGGAAGCAAAATTTTTTTTTGTTAGGAAGCTATAAGGGTTAAAAGTTGACCAGCGATTTCTCATTTTTACAACAAAATTTACAAAACCATTTTTTTTAGGGACCACATCATATTTAAAGTCATTTTGAGGGGTGTACATGACAGAAAATACCCAAAAGTGGCACCATTCTAAACACTAGACCCCTCAAGGTGATCAAAACCACATTCAAGAAGTTTATTAACCCTTTAAGTGCTTCACAGGAACTAAAGCAATGTGGAAGGAAAAAAATAATATTTAACTTTTTTTGCAAAAAATTTACTTCAGAACCAATTTTTTTTATTTTCACAAGTGTTAAAAGAGAAAATCAACCACAAAATTTGTTGTACAATTTCTCCTGAATACACCGATACCCTATATGTGGGGGTAAACCACTATTTCAGCACACGGCAGAGCTTGCAAGGGATGGAGCGCCGTTTGACTTTTTCAACGCAGAATTGGCTGGAATTGAGATCGGATGCCATGTTGCGTTCGGAGAGCCCTTAATGTGCCTAAACAGTGGAAACCTCCAACAAGTGACCCCATTTTGGAAACTAGACCCATTAAGGAACTTATCTAGATGTGTGGTGAGCACTTTGAACCCCCAAGGGCTTCACAGACGTTTATAACGTAGAGCCGTGAAAATAAGAAATCTATTTTTTTCCACAAAGATGATCTTTTCGCCCCCAAATTTTTATTTTTTACAAGGGTAACAGGAGAAATCATACCCGCACAGTTGTTATGCGATTTGTCCTGAGTACGCCGATACCCCATATGTGGGGGGGAACCACTGTTTGGGCTCATGGGAGAGCTCGGAAGGGAAGGAGTGCCATTTTGGAATGCAGACTTTGATGGAATGGTCTGCGGACATCATGTTGCGCTTGCAGAGCCCCTGATGGGCATAAACAGTGGAAACCCCCCACAAGTGACCCCCATTTTGGAAACTAGACCCATTAAGGAACTTATCTAGATGTGTGGTGAGCACTTTGAACCTTCAAGTGCTTCACAGAAGTTTATAACGTAGAGCCGTGAAAATAAAAAATCCATTTTTTTCCACAAAAATGATCTTTTCGCCCCAAAATTTTTATTTTTACAAGGGTAACAGGAGAAATCATACCCGCACAGTTGTTATGCGATTTGTCCTGAGTACGCCGATACCCCATATGTGGGGGGGAACCACTGTTTGGGCGCATGGGAGAGCTCGGAAGGGAAGGAGTGCCATTTTGGAATGCAGACTTTGATGGAATGGTCTGCGGGCATCATGTTGCGCTTGCAGAGCCCCTGATGGGCCTAAACAGTGGAAACTCCCCACAAGTGACCCCATTTTGGAAATTAGACCCCCTAATGAACTTATCTAGATGTGTGGTGAGCACTTTGAACCCCCAAGCGCTTCACAAAAGTTTATAAACGCAGAGCTGTGAAAATAAAAAGTCTTTTTTTATTTCCACAAAAGTGATTTTTTTAGACCCCAATTTTTAGACCCCCAAAGTTGGCAAATAGTGCAAACCCCTCAATTCTTGCTCCAACCCTAACCCCAACACACCCCTAACCCTAATCCCAACCCTAATCCCTAATCCTAATTCTAACCCTAATTCTAGTTCGCCCTAACCCTAATTCTAACCCTAGTCGTGGCCCTAGCCCTAACCCTAGCCCTAACCCTAGCCCTAGCCCTACCCTAACCCTAATGGAAAACTGAAAAAAAAAATATTTTCTTTATTTCATTATATTGGCTTATATAAGGGAGTGATAAACGGGGGGGTTATGTACTATTTTTTTTATTTTGATCACTATGATCGTTTATCATAGTGATCAAAATAATGAATGGAATCTGCCAGCCGGAGCCGGCAGATTCCCGGCGGGCGCACTACGCATGCGCCCGCCATTTTCAAGATGGCGGCGCCCATCGGAGGATGCCGGCGGGACGTGGGACCACCGGGAGGGGACGGAGGGCCACGGAGAGGTACCGGGGGGGGATCGGGGACCCTATTTCTCTCTCCTCTGATGTACGATCACATCAGAGGAGAGAGAAATTAAATGTAAAATCGCGGCTTTTTTTTTTTTGCGGTCGCCGTTATAGGGTTAATAACGGCGATCGCAAAAGCGGGGGTCGGTAAAAACCGACCGATTCATGTTCTCTGGGGTCTCGGCTACCCCTGGCAGCCGAGACCCCGGAGAAAATCCGACACTGGGGGGCGCTATTCACTTAAATCACAGCGCCGTGAATTAACGGCGCTGTGGTTTTAGTACCCTTAATTAATTAAAAGGCGTATCGGCGGTCGTTAAGGGGTTAATAATCTCAATTAAACCATAATTACGACCTCGCCTTAAACCCTCAATCTTCTGTAATAAGACTAAAATAAAAAAAAAATATACCATACCTGTCTGTCGTTTTGTCCCACGCCATAACCCATGTCTGGTGATTAAAGTTTTCAATCAGGACGGTGCCAAGATGCGACCATCCAGGCTGAGAACCACTGATGAATGAGCTGCTCCGAGCGCAGCCTCAGTGACCAGTGGTGACGTCATTGTTGTTACGTCCGGTCACTGAGGCTCCATTCCCTGAGGCTGAACTGTGGTGACCTCGGTGAGATCCCCGCTAGCACCATGAGAAAAACTCTCATGCTAATCTTATATCCTATACCATTGCTAAACCACTTAGTATATGATCCATACTTATACTATCCCAAGCCTATCTCCATGCTTACCCTGAACTATGTATTACTCACATTGTATATTAACACTTTACATTGTATGACACAATATATACATATAAACAGACATTATTCACATTACGTGATTGTTGTCTTCAGGGGCAAGAACGCAGTAGAACAGTTCATCACTCTTACACATGCACTGAAAATTCTCAAGCAAAATGTCATCATCAAACAGGAAGTTGGTAAAAAATCAGTAAGGCTGGTTTCACATTTGCGTTTTTTAGCGCTGGAAAAAAACGCACATGTGCGCATGCGTTTTTTCCCCTATATTTAACATGGGTGCGCATACCTGCGCGCTTGTAAGCGCACGTATGCGATTTTCATGCGCTGCGTTTTTTTGGGGTGTGCGTTTGTATTTTCCAGACGCAGCATGTTGCATTTTTTGGCCCTGCAAAAAAGCGCATGCGCACATATGCGCACGTTTTGCGCTAAAAATGGCCATTATAGCCTATGGCTGCGCATATGTGCGCACTGGCATGCTCATGTATGCGTTTTTTTGCATATGCGTTTTTTTTTTTAACCATGGAATTTAGGGGTTTGGGTTAGAGTTAGGGTTAGTTAAGGGGGTTTAGGGTTAGGGTTAGGGTCAGGGTCAGGGTTAGGGTTGGGGTTTGGGTCAGGGTTAGGGTTAAGTATGGTTTGGTTAAGGGTTAGGGTCAGGGTTAGGGTCAGGATTAGGGTTAAGTATGGTTTTGTTAAGGGTTAGGGTCAGGGTTAGGGTTAGGGTTAGGGTTAGGGTCAGGGTTAGGGTTAGGGTCAGGGTTAGGGTTAGGGTCAGGGTTAGGGTTAAGTATGGTTTTGTTAAGGATTAGGGTCAGGGTTAGGGTCAGGATTAGGGTTAAGTATGGTTTGGTTAAGGGTTAGGGTTAGGGTTAGGGTCAGGGTTAGGGTTAGGGTTAGGGTCAGGGTTAGGGTTAGGGTCAGGGTTAGGGTTAAGTATGGTTTTGTTAAGGGTTAGGGTCAGGGTTAGGGTCAGGATTAGGGTTAAGTATGGTTTTGTTAAGGGTTAGGGTCAGGGTTAGGGTTAGGGTTAGGGTCAGGGTTAGGGTCAGGATTAGGGTTAAGTATGGTTTGGTTAAGGGTTAGGGTCAGGGTTAGGGTTAGGGTTAGGGTCAGGATTAGGGTTAAGTATGGTTTTGTTAAGGGTTAGGGTCAGGGTTAGGGTTAGGGTTAGGGTTAGGGTTAGGGTCAGGGTTAGGGTTAGGGTTAGGGTTAGTTAGGGTTTAGGGTTTGGGTTAGGGTTAAGTATGATTTGGTTAAGGGTCAGGGTTAGGGTTAGGGTTAGGGTCAGGGTTAGGGTTAGTAAAGTCATGGTTTGGGTAGTGTGAGGGGCCACCTAAAAATGTTGGAAAAAAACGCAAACGCGGTAAAAACGCACTAAAAACGCATACAAACGCATAAAAACGCTGCGTTTTTTTCATGCATGCTCATAAAAATGCTTGAAAAAAACGCAGCAGTTGTATGCTTTTGTATGCGTTTTTTCAATGCGTTTTTTTGCGGGAAAAACGCGCTGCAAAAAAAAGCAAGTGTGAAACTAGCCTTAGAGAGGTAAAAGTAAGGAACTTTTAGTTAAAGTATATTAAAGTAATTAGATTATTACATTAAATATAAATTTAGGGTTAAATCAGTGTCAGTTTTGGATCACCCCTTTGACACTTTTTCCTGAGCTAATGTGAAGAACAGTGAATTGATGTAAGGAGGTCGTTTTGCGGCAGGGTTAAAATTGAGTGGATATTGAGTTTTTGTGATGAAATTAAGTTTCATGAGAAGTAACTACTTAGCATTTTTTTGCAATTCATCTCATCATTATTCATAATAATGCAGAAATAATGCAAATAGCCGCTATAAAACTGAAGCAGCAAACTTTGTTAAAACGAATCTGAGTCAGTCTCAAAAGGTTTGGCCACTACTGTAGTTGATAAGTTTTTGTTTGAAGGAAAAGTATTAGAAGAGATCTCAAGTAACTCTTTTTAACCCCTTTCCGACATTGGGAGTAATTGTATGCCCACGTCGGACTCCCCCTGTTTGGTGCGGGCTCTGGCGCTGAGCCTGCACCTTTCTGGGCACATGACAGCTGATCTGTACAGCTGACATGTTCTCAACAGCCGTGGGTGGAATCGCGATCCACTCGTGACTTTTAATTAGTTAAATGCCGCTGTTAATCTCTGCACGGTGGCTCAGTGGTTATCACTGCAGTCTTGGAGCGCTGAGGTCCTGGGCTCAAATCCTACCAAGGACAACATCTGCAAAGGGTTTGTATGTTCTCCCCGTGTTTGCGTGGGTTTCCTCCGGGTTCTCCGGTTTCCTCCCACATTCCAAAGACATACTGATGGGGAATCTAGATTGTGAGCCCCAATGGGGACAGTGCCAATAATGTCTGTAAATCGCTGTGGAATTAATGGCGCTATAGAAGTGAGTAAAATAAATAAAATAATCTCTGACACTAGCAATTTAACTCGCGCTTACCAGAAGTGCGTTGTTAATCCCGCCCATCGGTGACCCCGTCACATGATTGCAGGTCACCGATGGATCTGCATGACAACCGTAGATCTGAAGCAGACCTCTATGGTTGTCATTGCTGGACTGCTATGAGCACGACCCCATGGTCAGCTCTCATAGCAAGTGAGCATTTCTGCTACACACAGGTGATTTGATCATCGCCTGTGTATAGCAGAAGCGATCGAAGTACTGCAACTTCCAGTCTCCCATGGAGACTACTGGAGCATGCAAAAAGTAAAAAAAAAAGTTTTTAAAAATATAAAAAAAATATAAAAGTTCAAATCACCCCCCTTTCACCCCATTCAAAATAAAACAATTAAAAAAAAAAATCAAACATACACATTTGGTATTGCCACGTTCAGAATTGCTAATTCTATCAATATAAAAAAAATAATTAATCTGATTGCTAAACGGCGTAACGAGAAAAAAATTCAAAACACCAGAATTAAGTTTTTTGCTTGCCGCTACATTGCAATAACAGGCGATCAAAAGATCGTATCTGCACCAAAATGGCATCAATAAAAACGTCAGCTCGGCACGCAAAAAACAAGCCCTCACCTAGCCCCAGATCACAAAAAATTAAGTCTCTACAGGGCTCAGAAAATGATGACTTTTTTTTTTTAACAAAGTGTCACGCTCACGCCCTGACTGGTGGACGTGAGCCGGGGGGGGGTTGTGGCCCCACTGTGCCACAAACCAGACTACCCTGGAAGGGATGTGACTAAGACAGCTGCCTTGATTTTCACTGGAGCCTCTGATGGCAAGGTCAGGCTTGTGCGGCAGGCAGCTGCCAGGTGCCACTCCAGGGTGGTGTCTGGCTGTGGCTGCTGATCCCACTTGGGGAGACGGTACGGGCGACAGGGACGAGTAGCAGACAGGCAGGTGAGCATGGCGGGCACGGCTGAGACACTGGCAGGTGGGCACGGCTGAGACACTGGCAGGTGGGCACGGCTGAGACACTGGCAGGCGGGCACGGCTGAGACACAGAGACAGGGACCAACTGGAAAGGCACAGGGACACAGGCTGGAAGGAGTGGTGTATGGAATAGGTAGGGTCCTGTTCACACAGCGGGTGCAGGTACTAGTACTGACAGGAAGGAATGGTGTATGGGGGAACAGGTAGGGTCCTGTTCATACAGTGGATGCAGGTACTGGTACTGACAGGAAGGAATGGTGTATGGTGGAACAGGTTTGGACCTGTTCACACAAGAGGAGAACCGCAAGGCTGCGGAGAAGAGCTGCAGAGCAGCACGAGGTTCTGCAGCAGCAAAACCGCAAGAATGTGGAGCACAGGCAGAGCCGCAGGAGTGCAGAGCTGCAAGAGTGCAGAGCACAGGCAGCGTCGCAAGAGTATGGAGCACAGGTAGAGCCGCAAGAGTATGGAGCACAGGCAGAGCAAGAGTGCGGAGCAAAAGCAGACAGAGAAGACACAAGGAAAGACACAGCAGAGAAAGGAGTCACAGACAAGGAGACTGACAGAAGTAGGACTGAGTTCAGACAAGGTAATGGTATGAGACAAGGTACAGGAGCAAACACAGGGACCAGGATATTCTGCCTCCTGGAGGGCGGCAAGGACAAGTACAAGACAAGGTCAGGAACAATAGCACAGAGACTAGGATATTCTGCCTCCTGGAGGGCGGACAGACAGTTACAAGGCAAAGCTAGGAGTGAAGCCTCCAGAGAAGGTGAAACACAGAAGAAGACCTGGTGACTCAGCAGCAAGACACTAACTGAGTTTAGACATTTGCACAGGCAAGTTCCACTGGGTGGAGCTGCCATAAACACTAGAGGGCTCTTGGTAATTGGTCAGGGACACATTAGACGGGTGCACCCTGATTCCATAAGAACCAGAAAGTTCTGGCGCCGCCCCCCTATGCACACAGCCAGGAAGCATGCAGAAAGCAGGCAAGAAGCAAGAGGTACACAGCATTGAGCTGGCAGCAGACAGAGGTCACAACATGGCCTGGAGCAACGAGTAAGTTGGTGTGTGGGGGATGGGAGGCCATGCAGTGATGCCAGCAGGGTTGTTACACAAAGTTTGGAATTTTTTTTCACCACATACATGAAAAAGAATCATGTTTGGTGTCTAGGAACTCGTAATGACCTGGAGAATCATAATGGCAGGTGAGTTTTAGCATTTAGTGAACATGGTAAAAAACAAAAAACAACAGCGGAATTGCACATTTTTTTGCAGTTTCAGCACACTTTGGAATTTTTTCTCCCCATTTTCCAGTACACAATATGTTAAAACCAATAGTGTTGTTCAAAGGTAAAACTTTTCTTACAAAAAACAAGCCCTAACATGTCCACAGTGACCAAAAAATAAAGAAGTTATGGGAAGAAAGGAGCAAAAAACAGAAATTCAAGAACTGAAATACCCCTGGTCGTTAAGAACCAGACTGCAAACCAGTTATAGGCGTACTCCACTGTATGGCGCTATTATTTCTACTCTGCATAGTCATGTTATTTCCGCACTGCATAGTCATGTTATTTCTGCCCTGTATGGCTCTATTATTTCTGCTCTGCATAGTCATGTTATTTCCGCACTGTTTGGCTCCATTATTTCTGCTTTGTGTGGTTCGATACCCCCTAAGGACATATAAGGTGAGCTTGGTACAGTTTCAAATAGACGCCCCCTGTTCACACGGGCCCACGGAGGCACGGGGAGTGAGAGGATGTGGCCCACACAGTCACTGATGTGGCACCACACTCACTCCCCTGAGAGGCCCATTTCACCAGCATCGGTAGCATGGAAAGTTAAACCGAGAATCGGACGTGTGGATCGAGATAAAAGAGCAGTCCAAGGTTAAATAATATGTTTAATTGCCTTAAAGTCATACTAGACCAGTGGTCCCGAACCTTTTTTGCACCAGGGACCGGTTTCAAGCAAGACCATATTTCCATGGCGGGGATGGAGGTGTGGCAGGGGCGGGGCTTTGGTCAAAAGGGGGTGTGGCTATGGACGCAGTTGTAGTTTAGAAGTGCATACTTATCATTTAATTATAACATTTATAATGTGACTCAACTCACCATAGGTTTTGAATGAGTGGGAGTACCTGGCTTGTTTCTCTGTTTCAGTGGGAGCACTGGGCTACTTCTACTGATGACCGTCACTGCTAATGATGATTGGAACCTACAAGGAAATGGAGCATTGAGCACTTAGAAAAATGTACTGGAGTACTGTACATGCTGATTATTTTCTAATCATCAGAAAATGTATGTGTGGTTCCCCCCGTCCAGCTCTGTGTGGCTCCCCCTGTTGAATGCATGGCTCCCCTGTCCCATCCTTGTATACATGGCTCTGCTCACATGCTCCCATCCTTGTATACATGGTTCCGCTCCCACTCTCCCATCCTTGTATACATGGCTCCGCTCCCACCCTCCCATCCTGTATACATGGCTCTTTTCCCACTCTCCCATCCTGTATACATGGCTCTGCTCCCACTCTCCCATCCTGTATACATGGCTCCCCTGTCCCATCCTGTATACATGGCTCCGCTCCCACTCTCCCATCCTGTATACATGGCTCTGCTCCCACCCTCCCATCCTGCATACAT
The DNA here is from genome assembly GCF_039654945.1 of Dendrobates tinctorius. Lineage (NCBI taxonomy): Eukaryota > Metazoa > Chordata > Amphibia > Anura > Dendrobatidae > Dendrobates > Dendrobates tinctorius. Next base: position 26,009,019 of record NW_027361697.1, on the reverse strand, counting down.
GGCTCCCCTGTCCCATCCTGTATACATGGCTCCGCTCCCACTCTCCCATCCTGTATACATGGCTCCGCTCCCACTCTCCCATCCTGTATGCATGGCTCTGCTCCCACCCTCCCATCCTGCATACATGGCTCTGCTCCCACTCTCCCATCCTGTATACATGGCTCCGCTCCCACTCTCCCATCCTGTATACATGGCTCTGCTCCCACCCTCCCATCCTGCATACATGGCTCCCCTGTCCCATCCTGTATACATGGCTCCGCTCCCACTCTCCCATCCTGTATACATGGCTCCGCTCCCACTCTCCCATCCTGTATACATGGCTCCGCTCCCACTCTCCCATCCTGTATGCATGGCTCCGCTCCCACTCTCCCATCCTGTATACATGGCTCTGCTCCCACTCTCCCATCCTGTATACATGGCTCCGCTCCCACTCTCCCATCCTGTATACATGGCTCTGCTCCCACTCTCCCATCCTGTATACATGGCTCCCCTGTCCCATCCTGTATACATGGCTCCGCTCCCACTCTCCCATCCTGTATACATGGCTCTGCTCCCACTCTCCCATCCTGTATACATGGCTCTGCTCCCACTCTCCCATCCTGTATACATGGCTCCCCTGTCCCATCCTGTATACATGGCTCCGCTCCCACCCTCCCATCCTGTATACAGTGGGGAAAAAAAGTATTTAGTCAGTCAGCAATAGTGCAAGTTCCACCACTTAAAAAGATGAGAGGCGTCTGTAATTTACATCATAGGTAGACCTCAACTATGGGAGACAAACTGAGAAAAAAAAATCCAGAAAATCACATTGTCTGTTTTTTTTTCATTTTATTTGCATATTATGGTGGAAAATAAGTATTTGGTCAGAAACAAGCAATCAAGATTTCTGGCTCTCACAGACCTGTAACTTCTTCTTTAAGAGTCTCCTCTTTCCTCCACTCATTACCTGTAGTAATGGCACCTGTTTAAACTTGTTATCAGTATAAAAAGACACCTGTGCACACCCTCAAACAGTCTGACTCCAAACTCCACTATGGTGAAGACCAAAGAGCTGTCAAAGGACACCAGAAACAAAATTGTAGCCCTGCACCAGGCTGGGAAGACTGAATCTGCAATAGCCAACCAGCTTGGAGTGAAGAAATCAACTGTGGGAGCAATAATTAGAAAATGGAAGACATACAGACCACTGATAATCTCCCTCGATCTGGTGCTCCACGCAAAATCCCACCCCGTGGGGTCAGAATGATCACAAGAACGGTGAGCAAAAATCCCAGAACCACGCGGGGGGACCTAGTGAATGAACTGCAGAGAGCTGGGACCAATGTAACAAGGCCTACCATAAGTAACACACTACGCCACCATGGACTCAGATCCTGCAGTGCCAGACGTGACCCACTGCTTAAGCCTGTACATGTCCGGGCCCGTCTGAAGTTTGCTAGAGAGCATTTGGATGATCCAGAGGAGTTTTGGGAGAATGTCCTATGGTCTGATGAAACCAAACTGGAACTGTTTGGTGGAAACACAACTTGTCGTGTTTGGAGGAAAAAGAATACTGAGTTGCATCCATCAAACACCATACCTACTGTAAAGCATGGTGGTGGAAACATCATGCTTTGGGGCTGTTTCTCTGCAAAGGGGCCAGGACGACTGATCCGGGTACATGAAAGAATGAATGGGGCCATGTATCGTGAGATTTTGAGTGCAAACCTCCTTCCATCAGCAAGGGCATTGAAGATGAAACGTGGCTGGGTCTTTCAACATGACAATGATCCAAAGCACACCGCCAGGGCAACGAAGGAGTGGCTTCGTAAGAAGCATTTCAAGGTCCTGGAGTGGCCTAGCCAGTCTCCAGATCTCAACCCTATAGAAAACCTTTGGAGGGAGTTGAAAGTCCGTGTTGCCAAGCGAAAAGCCAAAAACATCACTGCTCTAGAGGAGATCTGCATGGAGGAATGGGCCAACATACCAACAACAGTGTGTGGCAACCTTGTGAAGACTTACAGAAAACGTTTAACCTCTGTCATTGCCAACAAAGGATATATCACAAAGTATTGAGATGAAATTTTGTTTCTGACCAAATACTTATTTTCCACCATAATATGCAAATAAAATGAAAAAAAAAACAGACAATGTGATTTTCTGGATTTTTTTTTCTCAGTTTGTCTCCCATAGTTGAGGTCTACCTATGATGTAAATTACAGATGCCTCTCATCTTTTTAAGTGGTGGAACTTGCACTATTGCTGACTGACTAAATACTTTTTTTCCCCACTGTACATGGCTCTTTTCCCACTCTCCCATCCTGTATACATGGCTCCCCTGTCCCATCCTGTATACATGGCTCCGCTCCCACTCTCCCATCCTGTATACATGGCTCTGCTCCCACTCTCCCATCCTGTATACATGGCTCTGCTCCCACTCTCCCATCCTGTATACATGGCTCCCCTGTCCCATCCTGTATACATGGCTCCGCTCCCACTCTCCCATCCTGTATACATGGCTCTGCTCCCACTCTCCCATCCTGTATACATGGCTCTGCTCCCACTCTCCCATCCTGTATACATGGCTCCCCTGTCCCATCCTGTATACATGGCTCCGCTCCCACCCTCCCATCCTGTATACATGGCTCTTTTCCCACCCTCCCATCCTGTATACATGGCTCTGCTCCCACTCTCCCATCCTGTATCCAGTTCTCCCCTGTCCCATCCTGTATACATGGCTCCGCTCCCACTCTCCCATCCTGTATACATGGCTCTGCTCCCACTCTCCCATCCTGTATACATGGCTCTGCTCCCACTCTCCCATCCTGTATACATGGCTCCACTCCCACTCTCCCATCCTGTAAACATGGCTCCGCTCCCACTCTCCCATCCAGTATACATGGCTCTGCTCCCACTCTCCAATCCTGTATACATGGCTCTGCTCCCATCCTGTATACATGGCTCTGCTCCCACTCTCCCATCCTGTATACATGGCTCCGCTCCCACTCTCCCATTCTGTATACATGGCTCCGCTCCCACTCTTCCATCCTGTATACATGGCTTCGCTCCCACTCTCCCATTCTGTATACATGGCTCCCCTGTCCCATCCTGTATTTATGGCTCCGCTCCTACTCTCCCTTCCTTGTATATATGGCTCCGGTCCCACCCTCTCACCCTTGTATATATGGCTCCGCTCCCACTCTCCCTCCCTTGTATATATGGCTCCGCTGCCACTCTCCCTCTCTTGTATATATGGCTCCGCTCCCACTCTCCCTCCCCTGTATATATGGCTCCGCTCCCACCCTCTCACCCTTGTATATATGGCTCCAGTCCCACCCTCTCACCCTTGTATATATGTCTCTGCTGCCACTCTCCCTCGTATATATGGCTCCGCTCCCACTCTCCCTCCCTTGTATATATGGCTCCGCTCCCACTCTCCCTCCCTTGTATTTATGGCTCCGCTCCCACTCTCCCTCCCTTGTATATATGGCTCCGCTCCCACTCTCCCTCCCTTGTATATATGGCTCCGCTCCCACTCCCCCTCCCTTGTATATATGGCTCCGCTCCCACTCTCCCTCCCTTGTATTTATGGCTCCGCTCCCACTCTCCCTCCCTTGTATATATGGCTCCGCTCCCACTCTCCCTCCCTTGTATATATGGCTCCGCTCGGCTCCCCCATCCTCCCCCATCATACTCACCCTCACGTCGCTGAACTTCCCTTCCTGCATTTCGCGGCGCTTCAGCTTCTTCCTGTGCGGAGCGGTCACGTGCTACTGCTCATTAAGGTCCATGAATATGGACGCCACGCCTATGGGAGAGGAGTGGCGTCCATATTCATGACCTTAAATAAGCGGTACACTTGACCGCTCAGCGCTGGATGAAGCCGCCGCGCCGTCAGGGACCGCTATTCAGGGTATCAACTGCTACACAGCCGCCGGCTCCCCTTGTGTCCACGGACCGGCAAGAGCACTGCAACAGCCCGGTGCTGGGCCGCGGACCGGTGGTTGGGGACCCCTGCACTAGACAATGCACTACATACACGATGGTTATACATATACAATGGTCAGATATGCATATACAATAGTAGTAGGACAAAAGATATAAGCAGATGGAGCACGTTAATTAACAGGTTGATGTTCGACCATGTGTGCGCTGGGCCATGGGCTGCTAGCTGGCTCATAGGTCCTTCACAGCACGTTAGTGGACGTGATTCCCCATTCAAAGTGGATTGCATGTATAATAGAGAGAGACCACGTGACCTTACATTAGCCTTTATCCCCTTTGGTTCACTACTCTCCTGCCCTCTGGGCTGAACCTAACTCCCCTTGCCTCTAGCATCTAAAAAGTCCAAAGCCTTTTGAGGCTTGAACCCCCCTCCTCCCCTGCTGAGTTAGGGGTTCTCATACAGCTGCACGCTAAAGTTGTTTAATACCATAATTGGATACAAATCAGGGCCGCCATCAAGGCATTACTGCCCTTACTGCTGTATGGGGCCTGATGACCAGCGGCATACAGGGAGGCCCGCAGGACCCTGCCTCTTGTGCTACTGCTCATCGGGCCCCATCCTGCACTAATGTAAATGATTGACATGAAACTATACCTCCAATATTCTTCACAGTGCCCATCTCTGCAGACACAGAGCAGTCAGACAGCTCATTCCGGTGACCCAGCGGCTTCCACTGACGTTACGTTGGCATACCAGCTGTTTCTTTTCCGCCATGCTCTGTTGATGAAGCATCACTGTCAACATCATGCTGATTGACATCCAACTCTCTACGGCCTAACTGCAGGGAGCCAGCAGTCAATCACCATTACATCTGAAGTCCTGCCCCATTGATAGAGCAGCCCAGAAGATGTTAAAGCTGCTTTGTTGGTGTGAAACAGCAGAATCACTGGTAGGAGCAGTGCGTGGTCACTAAGCCAGCATTGGAAAGAACAGGCAGGTAGATAAAAACCACATGCATGCCGGCTAGTTTTTAGATCCATAGTAAAAAAGAAATACTCCTGGATAAACCGTTTAACTGAAGTGGTGTCCAGGTGGATGGGAGGGGATGGGAGGAAAAACAGCAGACAAGAACATGCAGCAGAAGGACGAACTAATCAAGGATACTAGATGTGGTAAAGAGGACCCAAGACAGGGTACTCAGAAGGAAGCTAAGAAAAAGGAAGCAAAACTTCTTTCCTGCATGCTGACCAATGCAAGAAGCCTGACCAATAAGATTGAAGATCTGGAGTTGCTAATGTATGAGGAAAAATACGACGTAGTAGGAATAACTGAGACATGGTTAGACGACAGCTATGACTGGGCGGCTAACTTGCAAGGATATGATTTGTTTAGGAGGGATCGTAAAAAAAGGAAAGGGGGTGGAGTCTGTCTATATATAAAGTCCACTTTAAGAAGAAATGTGCAGGTCAAGACAGGGAGGGGGGAGCAGTTGAATAAGCCCCGCCCAGCGGACCGGACAGCGGCAGTTTACATACATCTGAACCGATATAAAAAGGTATTTATGCATGAAAGGTGCGGGGTCAGGGGGAAGCAAAAGTACTAAGAGAATCCTTATGTGACACACAATTGAATGATATCATTATATGATATCTCAAAAAAGGGGTGTCAGATTCCCTTTAAGTATTACCTACCTACCCCAGGAAGAAGTGCAGAACCGCCTTAGTAAGATTAAAATTGACAAATCACCAGGCCCTGAAGGCATTCACCCTCGGGTATTAAGGGAGTTAAGTAATGTGATAGACAGGCCTCTATTCCTTATATTTAAAGACTCTATAGAAACAAGGTCTGTTCCTTTTGATTGGCGGCAAGCAAATGTGGTACCAATATTCAAAAAGGGGTGTAAAAGGGAACCTGGAAACTATAGGCCGGTAAGCTTAACATCTGTTGTGGGTAAAATTTTTGAAGGGTTTCTAAGGGATACCATTATGGAATATCTCAATGTTAATAAATGTTTAACTCCATATCAACATGGATTTATGAAGGATCGCTCCTGTCAAACTAACCTGATCAGCTTCTATGAGGATGTAAGCTCTCAAATGAACCAAGGAGAATCATTGGATGTCATTTATCTCGACTTCTCTAAAGCATTTAACACTGTCCCACATAAAAGATAGGTAAGTAAGATGAGAAAGCTTGGGCTAGGGGAAAATGTGTGTAGATGGGTAGGTAGCTGGCTCAGTGATAGAAAACAAAGAGTGGTTATTAATGGTGCATACTCAGATTGGGCCAGGGTTACTAGTGGGGTACCACAGGATTCTATATTGGGCCCCCTACTATTTAATATATTTATTAATGATCTAGTGGATGGCTTTCACAGTAAAATATCAGTATTTGCAGATGATACAAACTATGTAAGGTAGTTAACACAAAGGAGGACAGTTTGCAACTACAGACAGATTTGAGTAAATTGGAGAATTGGGCTGAAAAATGGCAAATGAGGTTTAACACAGATAAGTGTAAGGTTATGCACATGGGAAGGAGAAACAGATGCTACAATTACTTACTAAATGGGAAACTGCTGGGGAAATCAGACATGGAAAAAGACTTAGGCATCTTAGTCAATAAGAAGCTAAATTGGAGTGTCCAATGTCAGGCATCTGCCACCAAAGCAAATAGGGACATGGGATGCATTAGAAGAGGTCTGGGGACACGAGATGAAAACATAATTCTCCCTCTGTACAAATCACTCGTCAGACCACACTTGGAGTATTGTGTGCAATTTTGGACACCGATGCTCAAGAGAGACATTACTGAACTTGAAAGGGTTCAAAGGCGGGCTACTAAAATGATAAATGGAGTTGGTTCACTACAGTACCCAGAAAGGTTATCAAAATTAGGTCTATTTACTCTAGAAAAGAGAAGACTTAGGGGAGACTTAATATATATGTACAAGTATATCAGAGGGCAATACAGAGATCTCTCCAATGAACTGTTTATACCAAGGACTGTGACAAGAACAAGGGGGCATTTTCTTCGTTTGCAGGACCCCACACTCCAACACCTGCACCCACACACAGGATAGTTCAGCAATGGACCAGATTGCGGCTCCATGCTTAGAGGATAGCAGAGCACCTTTCGTGGGTCCTTGCTTCGTAACACGAGATGTGCTGGGAGGTGGGTGGAGTTAGGTATAAAAGAGTGGGAAAGTTTAGAATTATTGTTCAGTTCAGGTCAGTCTGACGGGAGTTCAGGCGGGAGAAGGACAGTCAGTCAGGAGAGACTGAGGACGGGTCCAAGAGACAGGAAGGAGTGCTGCAGCTGCCTCAGTGATCTGAGTCAGCTGGCATGGGAAAGGAACAGAAGGAAAAAGACGTAGAACTGCAACCTAAGCTTCCATAAGAGAGAGAAGGAACAGCACGGAACGAAGGAGTAGGAGAACAGAGAGGAGTTGTGGGTTGGAAGAGGAACCCTACCTATAGGTTCTCAGCGCAAGGCCGGGACCCGATCCCCGAGGTTGTATGGACACTTATGGTTCTGCAGCAGACACCGGTGGAGTAGTTGGCTGTAAATGCACTACTTCCATCCAAGACTTGGGACACAACAGCAGCACAGATAGAGAGCCGGGATCCAGGAGGTCTCTGATCAGGCTACAGCTGTCTGCCATACAAGTAGAGTTGTTAGGAACATCTGACAGGAGGAACTTCAGAGTAACCACGGTACTGGAGCTCTTCACACTAAAGGCGCAATAGAGGAGTCGTTCAGGAAAGGTACATGTTGGCGGAGTGTTGGGGAGGAGAAGCCTAACTTGCCCGGGAGGTTGATTGAGTCTCTGCCCCGGAGGACACGGCATGGAAGCGGGCACCAGTGGTTACCAAGAACTGTGAGTAAAGCGTTGAAACTGCAAGCCCTGGAGTCCTCCATTCCTTCTTGCGTCCGCCAGCACTGCTACATTCCCTGCGCCGGACACTACACCATCAAAGTGTCCCCACATCTACACTGCCCTGGGACAACAGCCCTGCCTGTGGAGGGCTATACCACCATTGCTGCATCCCACCATCTGTCCCAGAGGATCTGTCTGCAGCGTCGGCTTAACACCTCCCTTGCCGAACACCACAGGTGGCGTCACGAACTAATCAATTCCATTAACCGCACACCACCATTGATATTGGGCGCCCAGGGCCACGGACTGCGTCACAGCTGCCGTGATACTTTCCCCCTGACACCGGCACGGTACCGAGTACCCCACAGCCCTGGGTGTGAGGGCGACCCAGAGTGATGGGTGAGAGAGTGACTGGAATAATTCATATGAGTGCTGTCATTTTGATGGAAAGCACTTGACCCCAGGTTATTCAATGAGGTCGTGCACATGTCTGACTTTTTTCTCTGACCGAAGGGGTTCAAGAACAAAAATCGCAGCATGCACGACTTGCCTCCAATAATCGGATGGCAGTCACCCATTCAAGTCTATGGGTCCGTTGAACAAAAATGGGACATCACTCGGATGACGGACAGACTGAATGGAGAAGATGGAGAATTTTTTTTTTTTATTCTCCACATCTCAGAAAATTGGATCACATAATCATGCCAATTTTCTCGGATGGGAGAAAAACAATCGTGTGACCCTGGCCTAAAACATCTGGAAACCCCAGACAACACCCCACCGTGGAAAAGAATAGATAAACAGACAAGATAGAATAATAAGGAGCCAAAAAAACAGACAACACGAAAACCTAGACAAAAAAAGGCGTAAATGCCATAATGACTTGGGCTCAGACGTTCTGCCTTGGATTACGCAGCGACGTGTGACTCGCCCCTAATTTTGCACCCTATGACCCGCATGATGCCCCGGTGCTGGCACACTCCCTGCCACTATTTTGGCTTTATATCTACTATAGGACGCATTATAGAAGTCCCTGGTTTTTTTTAATATTTTTCTGATTTTTGTCCTGCTGTGACAGCAGTGTCAGGGCTGTCGTGCAATGTGCAGGCTGCTGTCTGACGTCCACCTGCCGGGGCTGGAGGGTGACACGAGGAGAATGGCCCCCAAGATGCTGATGACAAATGGCGAGGAGGCTGTTATGCAATGTCTCCCCGCCTCCTCTCCCGGGCAGCCTGGCCGGGCTCCTCGCACTCACAACCTCCAGCAGGAAGCAGCTGAGCACACGGCCGGCCGTGTCTATGTGTCGGCGGCTGGCGTCTGCGCCTCATGCCGCCCTGTGCCCGGAGCGCGTGTCTGTGACTGAGGCGGCGGAGGAGGAAGGGGAGCGCCCGCAGCTCAGGTGAGAGGGACGCGCTGCGCACTGTCACCTTAACCCCTTCCTGGCCTCGGGGGCCGCATTGTCACCGGTGCTGCCGGCGGAGGGTGACAGGGCACTGTACACACTGCTGGTTGCCAGCTGCAGCCTTATGGCTCCCTATAATCCTACATAGAACGTTTATTATGGTTGGACTTCAACCCAGCAGGCGTGCAGTAGAGGCAATGGTGGCGTGTGCTGGTACAGACTGGTTTTCTATCAGTGTCACTGGGACTCCATACATTATAAATCAGGACTACTGCCATGTATGCACTTATATTACTGGAGTTGGTATCTGCAGGACTGTATGGCACAAAAAGGCTGGCATGGTTTACCGGCATGTTACTATGCTGCACTGGACCCCATAGCTGTGCCTAAAAAGTCAGAATCCCCAGTCCATAAAAGTGAGTATCCTCGGTCCATGGTGATTTCTGTCCCCATACACACAGTTGGCGTCATACCTATAGATGAACCATGAAATGTATCCAAATTCCTCATATTTCCCCTGATATCTTACACGAGGCACTTCATAATGGTGTGAGGTGCCAGCCCGCCATGAGACCCCAGATTATTGTAAAATGTCTCAGACCTGAAGATAAATGTCTCACGCTGTGGAACAAGCTTCAGGGGAGACAAAGCATCGGCTTGTGACATTGATAGATATGTTGCATCAGCCGCGAGCGCTGAATCTTCACTAGGGTCCTTGCCAATATGTAAAAAGACTTGTTAAAGTGGTTAAGGCCCATGTCATCCCTGAAGCATCCTCCATCAGGTGTACCACTACGGCACGTTCTTATCATCCGTTATTCCTTCCCTCAGGTGATAACGGGGAATCCATCACCGGATGTGATTTGCTGTATACTGGTTTAGTCTCCAGGGAGAGAAGACATATGGCTCCCTTCATCCCATAGGTATATAGGAAGCTTCTGCCTGTAATGTGATAATTAATAGCAATTAGTAGTTACCGTGTATATGATGCCAGGCAGCTAATTCTCTGTATACATATGTGCTATCAGCCAGGGTGTGAACAAGAGGGTAATAAAAGTCATACTGAAATGCAAGTTCTTGCAAATTTTACATTTTCATCCCTTAGATCCGTGGTCCCCAACCTTTGACACCCTGAGAGTCACGTTCAAATCTGAGACATGGTTGTGAGCCACAGTAAAAAAATTGTGGAAGTCTCCTGTGTGCCTCTTTGAAAGATATAATCCCCCCCTGAGTTCCCCATTGTAAGGTAATAGCATTTCTAATACCCCTTCATAAAGTAATAATGCCCCCAGTGCCATCTCATAAAGTAATAATGGCCTAAGCCTCCTTTATGCTTGTGCCATTTATACCCTTTTATAAAATTATGCCAAGTGTCCCCATATAAAGTAATAATCGCCCAAGTGCCCCATTATAAAGTAGTTATTCTATGTGATGAATATGTTCTTTGAAATTAACAATGCCCTGAATGCCCCTTTTTAAAGTAATAATCCCATTTTTAAGTAATAATGAACTGAGTGACCCTTCTAAAGTAGTAATATCCCTTCAGTGCCCCCTCAGCATGTAATAGTGTATGCCAATACAGTTGAGAGTGGCTCTCACTTCCGCAGAAAGCTCCGAGCCACACATAAGGGGCCTGTGAGTCACATGTGGCTTCGGAGCCACAGGTTGGGATACGCCTGCCATAGATGGAGACGATGGGGGGGGAGCGGCCTCATATGGTTGAAATTCAGCTCACCCGCAAGGGCTACATACTTTTGTTTGAAATTGTGTGGCCACTAGCTGCATACATGGTCCACCATAGATATGATTTTGACTATAAAGCTGGTGGTAGTACACTATGCCTATGTGTCTAAAAACCCCCATAGACCATCGTTTGGTCAATCATTTCTCCAGCAGCTGTCTCGGCCATCTCTCCCACATACAGGAGCGCTCGCTTTTCCGAGCGCTCCTGTGTTCTCTACGATAGAACTGCTGCCAGGCAACTTTACGGTGGGTAACTTTAGGGAGAACAAAAGGATTGGCAGTCCGAAATTGGACATGTCAGATTCATAATTTCCCCTTGAATCATCTCTTTAAGGCCTCCATACATATTAGACTGTCAACCAAACCCATCGATAGTGGCGGATCCAGACGATGTTAGTCTAAAGTGTATGGTGGACTTTACTCTTTATTGGCAACTACATCAATGAGCTGTGTGTATTAGTCTAGGGCTACATGACCACTTGTCATATGTCATGAGTATTGCGGTGTTGTGACATACTGATACACAACTGTCACATAGAATCCTGCAGGATATTTTTGGAGCAAGTCGCATGCAGCTTTGCTCCTACAAACGTCACTTTTTTGGTGCATTTACATCAGTAGATTCCATAATCGGCGAACGAGCATTTGTAAGAACAATGTTCGCTATTATCGGCCCATGTAAATTTTTATGGTGATCAACCATTGAAAGAGCAGATGAATGAATTGTTTATGCCAGCAAAAAAAGACTGCTATCGGCAGCACATCGGCTTATGTAAACGGGCTGTCCTGCAGGTATATGTTATGCAGGGGTATAAGGAAGATTGTATTAGTGATAGCTCTGTCCACGTCATTGTCCGGTGGTAAACAAGTGCCCAACGACTTGTGCATAGACGATTTCCACTCATACATAGTGCGTTGATGGGCCGAAATTGGTTCTTCTACATGCACCGTGAGTCACGTGCAACTTGCATGTCTACTGTCTGTGGGCTGTTTTTTGACTGCCAATTCTTGTCGGAGAATTGCTGTTGCATTGTGTAGCCCTTAAGTCTGTGGACACGACCTTTTCTTATAACCACATGTACATAGTCGTATAAATGCGGGAGGGCTGCTATGGGGCTTCAAGTCCTTCAATTTGTTTGCAGGGGCGACCTTCATTGAGTTCCTTTTGGAGGATACTTACTATCAAGACTTTCTATAGTAGACTGAGAGACAACACGCCGGTCTCATTTTTTGTACTGTGACATAGTTAGTGTTTTTCTTTTAGGTGTAGAATTTGTAGTGTCTGATCTGGCATAGAACGAGTTTACCTCGTTTCCTCTTTCTTTAGCAGCTCTGACATTTTTGAGGTTAAACGTTGTGCAGGTGCAGAGAGATCTGTTAAAATCATTCAGTGCATAATTGCTTGTTCTTGAAAAATGAAAGACTACCAGCACCTCATGTCACTCTGTACCTCCAACTATAAGGCGAGGGCTACGTGAGGATTGTAGTATTGCGTTGAAACATCACATCACTAATTGCAAATTTGTCAGCATTGCAGCCTGCAACCAGCTGCGACTGCAGCTTGACTATCACAAAATCCAACCTATTTGGATTTTTGGTCTCAAAAAGAACCCAAGTTCTGGTTATTTGTGATTGTGGTTCGAATGCAGTCAGATTTGGATTTTTTTTAAAGAGGTTGTCCACTCAGAGAATATTGATGCCCTATCCTTTACATGACTCCAAATGCGCTGGTCTTTGTTTTGCTGGAACCAATAACAGCTGATCGGTGAGCGTGCATGGTGTCGGACCTCTACTGATCTTATATTGCTGAGCTATCCTCTGACTGTACATCCACTTATTGGTTCACATGCTGCATACTTGGATGCAGATTTTCTTCATGTAAAATCCACAGCATTTGACTGTCCAAGCAAAGTGGATGAGTTTTAACTTAATCTCATTTTGTTGTGCAGAATGTGAGCTGAAATTGACTAGTTTTTAGAGTTGGTATGAATTTATTCGCCGACCCTGTTCATCAGTAATGACAGTAATCCGTGGTCCAAGGATGGAAGCCATGAGAACCACATCTTGCCTGCCGGTATCTGTGGCTCTTCTTTTGATTAGCTAGTCTGGCGCAATGTCATCATTGGGGTGGGATGCACATGCACAGGCCGTCTAATTAAAAGATGAGCCGCAGATGTTGTCAGGTAAGGGATGGCTCTCGTGCCTCTTGTCCACTGGCCAATCAGTTTGCACCAATTCTACTTGCATTGCGGTTTCTATAAGATGTGGCCACTGCCTTTCAGGGCTTATCTACAGCATTCTATAATGCTGTAGATAAGCCCTCGATCTAACCTAAAAGATAAGAAAAATAACTTTTATTATACTCACCCGGGGGGGCGGTCCGGTCCGATTGGTGTCGCAGATCCGGGTCCAGCGCCTACCCATCTTCTTTCGACGACGCCCTCCTGCCTCTTCATGTCTCCCCGGCTTCACGCTCCTGCGCAGGCTTATCTTCCCTGTTGAGGGCATAGCAAAGTACTGCAGTGCGCAGGTGCCAGGAAAGGTCAGAGAGGCCCAGCACCTGCGCACTGCAGTACTTTGCTCTGCCTTCAACAGGGCAGATAAGTGCACCTGCACAGGAGTGTGATGCCGGGGAGACATGAAGCAAGCAGGAGGGTGGCGATCATAAGAAGATGGGAGGACTCGGACCTGCGACACCCATCAGACCGGACCACCCTACAGGTGAGTACAATAAAATTTATTTTTCTTATCTTGCAGATCGGACCAGGGGCTTATCTACATCATTATAGAATGCTGTAGATAAGCCCTGAAAGGCAGTGGCCGCATCTTATAGCGGCCAAAACTGCTGATAGGTGCACTTTAAGTTCATGGAGTTGAATAGCTTTTATAGAATATTCTGCAACAAATCTGAGAGGTGAGGATTTTTTATAGCAAGTTGATTTAAGTAGCTTCTTCAGATAAAGTCCATCGACATCACTGAAGTCAGCCAGCTTTGGATATAGAAGCCAGCAAGTTAATTTTGGTATTTTTTTTTTATATTACTTTGATTTTAAGGTCTAGGTATGTTAATGAAGTTCATTTTAAATAAATGTATATATATTTTTTTTATATTAATCCTTGTAATTCACCGGCACCAGCAGTCCTCTAAAACAAGAACTCTCTGAGGGACCCCTTCTATTACTTTTATAAGTTTTAGGCTATGTGCCCACGGTGCGTGTTAAAACGCACACCAAAAACCGGACTCCTTCCCAGAAATCGCGCGTTTTTTTCCGTGCGATTTCACCGCGATTATGATCACGATTTTGCCGCGATTTTCGCGTGCGATATTCAAGCACTTTCCAAGCGATTTGAAGCATCGCTTGGAAAGTGATTGACAGGTTGGTCACACTCGTCAAACATAGTGTTTGACAAGTGTGACCAGGTTTTTACTATTGAGGCCGCCTATGCGGCATCAATAGTAAAAGATAGAATGTTAAAATGCTAAAAAAAATAAAAAAAATCGGTGTATATTTACCTTCCGGCGTCCCGCGCTGCATTCCCGGCCTAAGCGTTCCCAGTAATGCCTTGCGAGACTTGTGATGACGTAGTCTCGCGTTGCTATAGCGATCTCGCAAGACTACGTCATCACTGGACCATGCCGCAAGGCATTACTGGGAACGCTTAGGCCGGGAATGCAGCGCGGGACGTCGGAAGGTAAATATACCCCGATTTTTGTATTTTTTATTCTTTTTTTTACAGGAGGATGGTGCCCAGGGCCTGGAGGACAGTCTCCTCTCCTCCACACCGTGGGTACCAACCGCACATGAGACGCTTAACTTCCCGCATGGTGGGCATAGCCACATGCGGGAAGTAAGCGATTCTCATGCATTCCTATGGGTGCGGAATCGTGGCAATTCTTTGCGATTCCGCACAAAAGAATGAGCATGCTGCGATTTTATCCACGATGCGATTCCGCCGCGGAAAAAACCGCAGCATTAGCACAGCATGTGCGGAATGCCATAGGAATGCATGGGGGGCATTCTGTACATGATTTTTAAATGTTTTCGCTGCGTTTGCGCGCCGAAAATCGCCGCAAAAACGCTTAAAAATCGCTACGTGGGCACATAGCCTTAAAAGGATTTTCTAGGACAGATTTCTGCATCCATGCAGATTGTCAAATTGTGACAGTGTTCTATGCGCTTACTGTCACAATTGCTCTATATTCCCAGCGGAAGTGGGCGGTCACATGACCGCAGGTATGCGATTTGCACGTTTCTGTCACATGACGACTAGACTTTCATCTGCTTCTCTCGCTGTTCTATTGAGAGAAGCAGATGAGAATCAAGTTGGCACATGACCGAAACGTGCGAATAGCAAACTTGCATATTCTCACTGGAAATAGAGGGGAATCCTCAGTGTGCGCATTGGATATTGTCACAATATAGTAATCTGCAGTCACATAGAGTGACGGCAAAAATGTGTCCAGAGTCCAGAAAATTCCATTAATAGGACAAATGACTAATTAGGATGCAAAGAAGGCATTGAAGTGACAGCAGATACCTTTATGTAATGAGATGTTTGCAGGATAACAGAATACACATGGTCATGCCTTGATTAGTATCATAATAACGATTGCCCCATGTGGGAAATGCCTGTGGATTGTTGGTTAATGCTAGAATTATAATATTCGGTTGGTCACCTTGTGGGTGTGGGATAGTCAATTATATTCACTCCCTAACAGAAGTTCTGTCGCTTATCCATGTTACTTAAATAAAAGCTTATAACCTGACGTTAAATTCATCCATTGGTTGTATAAATTATTCTTTTGAAAGCTGAAACCCTCCGAAATGTGATTTAGGTTAAGAAAATTGGCATCGATGCAGAAATATTGATCATTTAATGGACACAGAATGATCAGATTTTGGCAAGACAAAAGTTTTGTCGCCCACAGAAAATAATGTGATATTCAAACAAATAATTAACTTAAAATACAAATATATGTTGCATAACATTGGTGAATGAAGTTGTTGTGCTATTAGAGTCATATTGAATATTTTGTGTGACTTCCATGAGCTTGAAGGACTGCATCCATGCGGTTCAACAATGATTCATAGAATTTATTAATGAAGTCATCAGGAATAGCAAAGAATGCAATCTTACATGCCTCCCAGAGTTCATCTACATTCTTTGGTTTTGTCTTCCTATTTCATCCTACCCCAAAAATGCTCAATGATGTTCATGTCTGGTGACTGGGGCTGGCCAGTCCTTGAGCACCTTGATCTTTTTTTTGCCTGGAGGAACTTTGTTGTAGAGAGATGGATGTATGAGATGGCGCACCATCTTGCTGCAGAATTTGACCCCTTTTATGATTTGGAATATAAGAGGTAGCTATTACGTCTTGATATTTTAGGCTATTGATATTGCCTTCCACCTTGCAAATGTTTCACACACCCCCATACTGAATGTAACCCAAGACCATAATCTTTCCACCACCAAATGTAACTGTTTTCTGGGTGTATTTTGGATCCATACGGGCTCCAGTAGGTCTCCTGCAGTATTTGCGGCGGCTGAGGTGTAATTCTATTGAAGATTCATCAGAGAAATCCATCTTCTGCCACTTTTCCTGCGTCCATCTGTTTAGCAGGCTGTGGGACTTTCCAAATGCCACATGTTTTTTTATTTGCTTTTTGTTTAGTGCTGGCTTCTGGGCACTGATTTGACCATGGAGGCCATTTCGAGACAGAATCCTACAAACTGTTCTAGTTGACATAGGGACTTGAGGTGACCAGGCCTGTTGGAGCTCTGCTGCAGTGGAAGAGGGGCTTGCTTTGGTTTTTCTAACCAACAAACATTCCTCCTGAGCAGTTGTTTTGCGGGGTCTGCCGGACCTGGCCTTGTCAGTCACATCTCCAGTCTCTTTGAATCTTTTTTTAATTCTTTGTACTTGACGCTGAGACACATTAAAGGTGCCAGCCACCTCTGCAGTGGATCTGGTCTTCAGCCTCTTGATAATCAAGGCTTTGGTCGCAGGGTGGATTTTTGGCATGTTGTCAGAGCTCAAATTGCAGCTCAAGTGAAGGTCTGGTGTGCTGGGTTTCTTTTTATACACACCCACTAATTAACCAATCATTTACTGAGCACAGGTGAGGATGTAAACTAGGATTGGGTGCATTATATGACCAGGCGACAAAACTTTTGTCTTGCCAAAATCTGACCATTCTGTGTCCATTAAATGATCAATATTTCTGCATTGATGCCAATTTATTTTCTTTAACCTAAACCACATTTCGGAGGGTTTCAGCTTTCAAAAGAATAATTTATACAACCAATGGATGAATTTAACGTCAGGTTATAAGCTTTTATTTAAGTAACATGGATAAGCGACAGAACTTCTGTCAGGGAGTGTAGTTGCTTTTTGTTACATCCGTTCGGATATTATTATTATGTTTACTTGTTACATTTTATCACCTCCTGTTTGTTGTCAATATTTGAATATCAGATTCCAAAAATCAAAGAACTTTGTTTTAAGGAAACTCGGTAAAACTATCTGATTAAAGGAACCGAGAGCATTATATACAGCGATAACATGATGATGTAAGATCGTAAGGTTTTCACTTCCATCTGGAAGCAGCTGCTGTGCGACCTTTTCTGCCGATGTCCGCCCGCAGTAACCGCATTAACTGCAGCTGGATTTTTCTAGAACGGTCACAAAAGTGCTGTGCAGTCTCCTTTTTGCATGTTACTAATTAGACAGAGTAACACTATTTCCTATGTTATTTCTTTTAAGTAAGTTTTTTTTTTTTTTTTAAATTTCCATTAAAATATTGTTTCATCTATTGTTTATTTATATAATCCACTCCTTGCACATTTTTATTTTATAACTCAAATGTGAAATTTTGTCTCATGCTTTAGATATTCTGAAGTTGGTACACAGCAACACATAGCTAATGTCAGCAGGCCAGAAAAGGCCAAAAAGCGACCTAAGTGGTGTGAATGAAAGGACAATGCAGCATTGTTCTGTTCATGTGTACGTCCATTGTAAAGTTTGCTGTCACACTGGAAACTATAATAATATCATTCTCTTCCAGGGTCACACTAACAGCAGTAGAGATGGCGAGATTGAGACAGTTCCTATTAATATTATATATCTATCAGACCCGGGAAAATCTCAGATGACCAGTAGGCACTTTTGCCTAAGATGTTGCGTTAACTTGTATTGAATACTGTGGAAAGTTTTTTTGTTTTAATAAATTCTTTATTTAAGAATGTTGGTACAAGCATTATAACATTCAACATTTGTTTTCTATAAGGGGTACAAATTTTTAGGAAACTGGGGGTAGGAAAAATAGGAAGGGGAGGGGAAAGGGGAAACGGGGAAACAAATGCAAGAGGGGTGAGAGGTGAGGGTAGGAGTATAGTCCTGTTGAGAAATAACCCTTTATTCATTTGAAAAAATTTGACTGAGTCATCCCAATCAAGAAAAACTTCGAGAAAGCTGGCAACAGTGGTATGAATACCAAAACGAGATTAGGCTTTAAATCTTGGAACTGATTACTGTGTTTGTTTGTGCTATATATAACTTTACATGTCTAAAGCCCCCGTTACACACAGCGAGATCGCTAGCAATATCGCTGAAACGTCACTGGTTTTGTGACGCAGCAGCGATATCGCTATGTCTGATACTTACCTGCGACCGGCTCCCCCGCTGGTTATCACTGATCGCGCGAGAACGTCCTGGACCATTTCTCGTCGGGCGCTTCCTGCTGGGCTTCCTGTGGCGCCGACGAGCGACGCGTGGACGCGGGCGGGAGGACGTCAGGATCGCCTCGTCTGACAGGTAAGTAGCGACCCCCGACCGCTGCTATGTTGCTGGTGAGATCTGCCTGTGTGGCAGCTCACTAGCGACCACTTAGCGATGCACCAGCGATCCATTTCGTAGTGTAACGGTACCCTTAGTTTCTCTACTAAAGAAAAAGAAATAAAGGGTTATTTCTCAACTATGGAAAGTTTTTATTGTTGGTGTTTCTACATGCAGGATCTTTTAGTAGACTGCTCTGAATTTGGTACCTCCTCATCATTGGCTTCAATGTCGGCATAATTTAATAAAGAGATATTTCAATATCTGACATTTATAATATATCCTTAGAATTTTACAAAATATCTGTGCGAACCGTAGGACATATCGATCATGACCCCTTCTTATGCGACTATGAATGAGCAGGTGTCTGCGCATGCCCCGCTCCCGCCATTCACTTTTATGGGAGCGCAGAAAAAAGTTGATCAAGGTGAAAGTAGAGCCACGGATATCGGGACATCCCGGCGGTTTTACTCCTTTCTCCATTGAAAATGGGAATCAGGATTTGTGGTTGTAGATTTTTTAGGTTGTAGATATTTTTCAGTTTTTTGTTGATGTAGCTCATTAATTATATCAAATGATTAATCTTAGATCTCACATGTGCGTAGGCATATGGTAGGAATTATATTGTCATATGGCCGATGAATAAAACTTGCTAAGTCAAATCCCGGCCTCATAAAATATACTTTACTAATCTTTATTTAATTGTCTCTTCAGTGGGTTTTCTAAGGTCAGTTTGACAGACAAACATTTGCTGCATAAATCTATGTTCATTTCAGCAGCTAGAGAAAGGATATTTAAGGACTTTAAAGGGAACCTGTCACCATGAAAATGCAGCTGTCACGGTCACGTGTGTCTGGACGCAGTGAGTACCGCAAGGCGAACCCATATGACACACGTGACCCTGGATACACCACCTCCAGTTGGGCGAATTTAAATAATACGACGTGCAGCTGGATACACCGCCTCCAACTGGCGAATTTAGGTATTACACGTTATATATACAGTAGTCTGGAAACCCCGCCTCCAGTAAGGAGAATTTAAATAATAAAGGGGGAACCTGGGTAACATTGACAATGGTGGGCCCTGCAATAGGGAATAGGGAAGTGGAGACCTCCTGTACTCCCCTGAGCCAGTGTCCCTGCACTCCTAGCGTTCCCTATGCCGGTTCCACACCGGGCAACGCACAGGAACCTAAAAACCCTAGCTCGCCCTGAACCTAAACCCTCACTAGGGAATTGGTTGGTGCGGAAACTAAACCCACCACTGCACTAAATACACATGAGGGAAAATGACAATACAGGGGAAACACCACTTAGCTTTTCTCTGTTGCATACGCTCCTAGCAACAGAGCAAACCACCTGTGTGCATCTTCTCCTCCACCCGGATCCATCACCATAACTGGATCCTTCACCATAGTGCAGCCTTGGAGCAGAGTCCACCACCAGTTGCAGAAGTCCAGTAACAGAGTCCCAAAGATGAGTTCAGCTCCTGCCCAAAAAGTCAAGCATGCTTGAGTCCAGCTCTCGGCAACCAAGTCCCGCATGCTGAGTGCAACTCTCTCCATAGTCGTCACTCCACCAAGCCATGCAAGCACTTCCTGCCAACACTATAAACTGTGACTCCACCACGCCATGCCAGCCCTTCTTGCAGACCACCTAGTTGCCACTTGTCCCCTCTGGCTGGGCTGCGCAGGACTCATGTTCAGCTCCTTCTTTCACCTAGGCTTCCTTGTGAAAGACTAACACACAATCAATATCACCAACAGTGAATGATACACCTGACACTCATTTATAGAGCATTCACACCTGTTACAACCACCACCGGGGCAACTTAGAATGAACGACACCACGTGTAATAATTCTAATGGCCACCGGGGGCAATCAACCCATTTTGGCACCTAGCCAAAGGAAAAAAAATTCAATTTGTGCATTTAAACTGTCAGATCCAGCCTGGATCATGACAGCAGCCCAGTCTGCAGACACCTTGTTATAGAGCAGAAGGAGCTGAGCCGAGTGATATTTAGCTTTGTGAGAAAAGATTCAGTATAAACTGTTTTATTAATTGAATCCTCTGGTCTTTCTGTGATTTTCAGTCCAGCGGGCGGACCTGTCAGTGACTGACAGCTCACTCTGTGCACACACTTGTACACAGAAAGCTGTCAGTCACTGGTAGGACCGCCCACTGGACCAAAGATCCCTGAAAGAGCAATGAATCTGGCTCACCTTTCTGCACCACCTCAAGAAATGTTCACCAGTTAGAGTTTGTTGGTGCACATTATGATGAATTTGTCGGCCGCACTCCACCATGCCTCTTCTTGGCTGAGCTTCGCTTATTTTTCAAAAAGATGGCCTGGGCTGGCACAAAAATGGCAAAAGTAGTGCATTTTTGTGCAATTACGAGGTGTGCAAAAATTTTTTTGCACCCTTTCCAGGAGTTTTATTCCAGAAAACTGTTTTAAACCGCTTGATGAATCAGGAGCTATATTTTTTTTTGTGTGTGGATAAATCTGCATCAATGCGTCAAATTTATCTCTGTGTTGTAAATAAAAATCATGGTGTATGACGATTAGCGCTAAGCGAACATGCTCGGATAAGGTGTTATCCATGCATGCTCGTGTGCTGACTGAGTGACTTCGGTGTGCTCGAATATTATGTTCGAGTTCCTGCGGCTGCATGTGCTGCAGCTGCCAAACAGCCGGGAGGCATGCAGCCGCGAGGACTCGATCATAATATTCGAGCATGCCAAAGACACTTGGTTATCACCTGAGCATGCTCAGATAACACCTTATCCAAGCACGTCTGCTCAGCACTAATGAAGATCCTAAAACAGGTGCAGTCGATCTATGTCATATTATTGGGCCGATAATGAAAGTTTTGACTTTCAAAATGGCTACTACAGGGAATCGGCATTGCTACTGCTGTGTCAAATGTCCATCAATATATTTCTTAGGTATAACAGACATTTACCACGAACTATAAGACACTTAGGGGATTGTGTGATCAGATGTGATCAGATACCTATCATTTAAATCAGGTTTTTATGTTACAAGAATTTTTAGAACGATAGTCAAAATTGAGAGTCCTCAGTGGTTAATACCTTGATGGATAGCTGAAAAGATAACAAACAGCAAGCTTATTTTTCTGTCTACTTGCTAACACGGTACAAAGATATATTTTTCATATATTTTTAACCTTTTTTGGAATTTATTTTCACTATTTTTATTTTGAAATACTAAATTTGCAATTTTTACAATTTGCTGTTTAGAGTTTACAGCAGTTTTCTTATCATCAGAGGCAGGATTGCAATGACAGATAACACCGCTATAGAAGCTGATAACAAAGAATCCACCAATCACAATACGTAATGTCACTCTTGACCCTGCTCACCCGTACTTCACAATGATCTTTGCACACGCTCATTAGACGCTTCGCTCATTAGATGCTTCGATACAAAAGATAGGGTTAGAGTCTGTTCATTGGTCAATACAAAATATAGCGTCAGAGTCTGTTCATTGTGGCTAATGTACATGTGCATTTCCTGGAAAAAAAAAAAGTTTCTATTTTTTATTTTTTAATAATAATTGTGATAAGGAAAAAAAAAATATTACCAACAATATGTGAAAGTACAAAAAAAAAACATTTAACACAAAAACTTCCAAACCGTAGGTCATTTTCTGTTTCTATATCTTCTTAAAAAAAAAAAAAAAAAAAAAGATCAAAAAATATAAAATGTAAACTTTAACACCAACTTTTCCCTTAATGACAGCATGAATAAATCTACCACATTATTCCACTTTCTACATCATATAAAATATAACTCAGTGAATATATAAGTGATACTTGTAACACAAAAACCTGCGATTCCGTACAAGAACAGCAGCCTGACAAAATGTCTGTAATGTCTGTGTTCAGCTGATTTGTAAAAGCACCAAAGCGAAAAATCTGGGATGAAACCTTGAATTATGTTCCACTAAAAGATGTGACCTTTCCGCATGGTTAAGAGCTAAATGTTTTATCTGCCGTCGCCTTTCCCGTATACCGGCTCACCGATTAAGTTGTAGTCAGCATTTTTATCGCTTTTTCTTTTTTTACAACGGTGTGGGCTTCTGCAGAGGGCTAATGATTATGTGCTCATTCTGTACACGGGCTAAGCCTTTTTTTCTTTTTGCAGTAGGAAGTTAATGTTTAAATGACCTTTTTTTGGCTTTAACTTTTCATATAGGTGTACTGCTTACTGAGTATTGTCTGGCCATGCTTCTTTTCAGATGCACATACTTCAGATGAATGTGAATGAAATAACGTGCCATACCCAGGGGCTACCACTAGACATTGCAGTGGGCTCCAGTGTTCTGCCCTGTACATTGGAACAGATATCAGTTATGGTCCTTTGTCAGACACCCACCAATCCCTTATTGATTACCTATTCCATAGAAAGCTCATAAATTGTTACTAAACAACCCCTTTAAGGGCCTTTTACCCAGACTGATAATATTTTAAACAGAAATCTGCCAGTTTAAAGAAAATATGTCAGTAAGATCTATTCCCCCTCCAAACTGCACATAAGGTCATGCAGGTCTTTGAAATGTAAATCCATCGACACCTTTATATCTTCTATGTGTTGCTGCATTACTGAGTCATTAGTACTTTCACTCATATGCAAATGGCGAGTTAAGTGCTCTGATTCCAGGTAAGCACATAAGGAGCTTCTGTCTCCAGAGGTTGTTGCACCAGCTTCTCTTTCTTGATTGATAGCTCAGTGTTTGGTTTCTTGGCCTGACATCACACAGATAGTGAGTCATCAATCAAGCTAAAGAGGCTGGTATTGGGCTATGAAAGTACCTCTGAAGGCAGAGGCTGGGCAAGTGCACTCTCAGGCTCAAAGCACTCAATGCCTCATTCGCACATGAATGAAAACGCTAATTACACAGGAATGCAGGAACAGATAAAAGGTATAAAGGTGTCAATGGATTTACATTTTACAGAACTCCATACCCAAATATGCAGTTTGTGGGGGGAGGGAGAGTTCCTTTAAAGGTGTTCTTCAGTGTTGTGTGCAATGATACAGTACATAGGTTGCCTTCACGTTAAACACTTGAGTACTGCAAATGAATTTAGATTTTAGAGGCTGAAGCAGTACACTCTTAAAGGGAGCCTGTCACATCAGATAATGCTATTAACCTACAAATATAGGGTTAATGTGACATTGTGTCATTTCTTCACGTACAAGCCGCTAGGCGGGAAAATCAAGGAGTCAGAGGTTAAATGCCAGGAGGGTATGTCATAGACAAAGGGAAAAGACAAGTGGATAGTCAAATGAACAGTCCTGGGTCAAAAAACCAAGGTCGGTATACGCAAAAAGGGGTAATACAAACTGGTAGGCAAAAAGGCAAATCCAAGGTCCAGCAACACAGACCACAATATCAAAGCACACAGCAAACACACCACTGAACTTAAAGCTACAACTGGCAAGGTCTGATAATAGCTAGGCAGCTAAATAGCCAAGTAATTACCCAGATTGGGTGACACCTGGAGCCTCAGATTGGGTGATTGGTCACTCACAATACTGACAGCTCACCATACCCCTGTCCATAGAGGACAGCTGAGCTGTCACAGCGTGATGGAATTGTGACAGTTAATTTGTAGGTTGATATTGTTAGGAAGGGGCCCGGCGCTATACTGAAAGAGCGTCATCTAGGAGAAAATTAACTTTATTGGATTTTAGTCATAAAGGCGTGCCGGCACGGCTACAGTCTCTGAACATCGCACATTTTGCTAACTACCTGCCTGTTCTGACAACTCAAAGCGGTCACCGTCTGCTCCTGCTGGAGATTCTGCAGCTTCCGGTGACATCACGTCGACAGAGCAGACCGGAGGAGATGTTCTGTTGATGTGAGGTCAAATGAAGCAGTAAAATCAATGTCATGAGCAGACGGTGACCGCTGTGAGCTGTCAGAGATCAGTGCAGGCAGAACAGGTAGGTGGTTAGCAACTACCTGTCTGTAAGATCTTAGCCCCTTAGCAAAAAATAAGCAGAGTCCCGGATAACCCCTTTAGGCCGGGGTCACACTTGCGAGTGTGATGCGAGACACTCGCACGAGTCTCGTGTCTCAATACCTGACACTGCCACCGGTACTCGAGACCGGAATGTGCGGCTGCATGTATTTCTATGCTGCTGAGCGCTCCTGTCCGAGTGTCGGCGGCAGTGCCGGGTATTGAGACGCGAGACTCGTGCTAGTTTCTCGCATCACACTCGCAAGTGTGACCCCGGCCTTAAGGAGGGAACAGCTGCTGCAGTTTCTCATTGATTCCCTCTCCTATTTCTGTATGCCTGGTTTTTATACGCAGACTGATGCTAGAAATTGTTGTGTGGCTGGTACTTTGACTTCGACCTTTACCAGTTATTGTCATTGTGAGTTACTAATGCCAGTGTTGCCAGCCTGTGACATTGGCAGTGGATGAACTGTATGATCTTTTGTTACCTGCATTCGTTGCCAAGTTTTCATGATGTTTACCAGTCGCACTGCGCTACATTTACTTATCGGTTTTCCTTCTTATTTTTGGAAATGTAAAAATAAGAGTGAGGTGAAAATATCAAAATGAAAAACTACAGTGCCAGAAAAGGGAGTTAGAAAAGAAAGGATCTGATTCTTTTCAGTTTTCAGGTCTTAACATTGGGCAGAGATGGCATCGACGACAATGAATCGGGCAGTATTCATTGAATGTATCATTCACCTAAAAATTATCCTTCTGTCTGGAGTTATATTGAAGCTATATAGTTTATCTACATTGAGTTCAAGGGCAGGACAGTGACTTCAGCTCCATGCAGACATGCGCTGTGTAACTGCTGCCATGGTGCACCGTGCCTGTAGACGGTAACGTCTCATCTGGATCCTCCGCCTTGTACACTTCTGTGCATTTTCTTATTTATGCCATTACTTTCGATTGCCTGTTTTTTTCTTTTACTTGTTTTGTTCTTAGATTCTTTTCCTTTGCCTTTCTACTGCTAACAGACAGTGACAGCGCTGCTGGTCTATGAGGCAATGCTGGCTCTCAAAGCTGAAATGTTTAAACAGTGCTGACTTTCCCCGTTCAGTTGGGTCTAGAAGATTTGGGATAGAGAAATCATTTTTAGAATTTAAATCTCTGTACACTATACAATGGATATGAAACTTTGCCGTGAAGATGTGATTGAAGTGCAGACCTTCAGCTTTAATTCAAGTGGTTTCACAAACGTATTGCGTTAACCATGTGTAATGGAGCCTACCCACTTTCCCCCGTTCAGCCAACAGCCAATGATAGCGTATAAGTACGGTAGATGGTCCCTAAACATTAAAGACGCCCAAACCTGTGGATATCTGCTGGATCAGCCAACAGTGTAATGTGTATGGGGGTCTCTCGACCTTTCTCCAACATGTGATGACAGGGAGGGTAGAAGGTTCTGTCCTGTTGAATGTTCGATGGTCAGTCGCTCCTTTTGTTCTCTGGAAGTTAAGCCGCTGCCAGAGATGTCTGGCAGCGGCTCTCTTAGTGAACACAAGCTGATCCGATTGCTCCTGTGTATGGAGGAGTCTGGGGAGATAGTTGTTGGCTGAACGATCATTCAGGCAATAGATATCTAATGTGTATGGTGGTCTTAGGAGTAGTGAATGCTTCCAGATGATAATTTGACCCAACTTCCCGTCAGACTCTGCAATTCCATGGCAATGAAATTGCACAACTGCATCTGATGAATGTAGTGTGTGAGGCCCCACATACAAATTAGATTCAAGTATGTTGCTGATTGAACAATCACAATGCCAACACAGCCATTCACATTTCATTTTAGTCCATCTTGCTAGTTATAGTCGTTCCACCTAGTGATACACATCCAGTGACACAAGGCAACAAATACATTTCCACATTTCCTGGAATATTCTTGCATTGAAAAATGGTTCATGGATAAATAAAGTTTCTTTGAATGAAAAAATCTTTCATCTGACTTTTGGATGAAAAAAATCAAAAACATCCAATTTAATTTCAAATGACGACATTCTGTAATCTGACGGCTAAAACAATCATTTGTTCTTAATTTTTGCCTTTGGATCGTTTTGGTGATGATTGTTTATTTTTATCAACTTTTTAGGCTGGGGCTGCACAGTGATTTTGCATGTGACACTGGTGACACTGCCAAAGTTTGCTCTGTGCTGCTGTTACATCGTAGCGCAGTACAAATGAATGAGGTCACATTGCGACCCTGAAGATACTGTGACCACAACAAGCAAGTTGCAAAAAATTAGACTTGGTGCAATGCGCTAGGGCGTTGTAGGGCATCATGGCAGTGACATCGGCTGACACACTCCATATACAGAAAATCTTGGACTTTATTTTCACCTAAAATCTAACAAACAATAAAGAAACCAAAACAACAAAGACTTGCCTGGCTATGCGCTAACTAACATACCATACCTCTGACTTGCGCTACCAGGGATGTACGCGGGGCTTGGCTCTTCAGCCACTCATCATTTAGCACACTTGACCACTGTAAATATCCTCCTCGGGAACACTTTTTATCAGTCTGTCCCCCTCTGTGAAGCTTTCCTTCAGTCTTTTCTGTATCTGTAATGAGACGACCTGTACCAGCTGAGCTGGCTAAGCCTCCAGTACTACTTGTACTGGAACGAGAGTGGGAGTGATGAGTCCACCACTAAATCCTCCTCATCACTCCAATAAAACCGGGCCCAGAATTATCATAAATAAAACAGCACTGCATCAAGCAGCATTACCTGTACTGAAGTGGGAGTAGGAGTGATAATTCCCACCACTAAATCCGCCTGATCACTCCAATAAAACCCATCCAGGAACTATCATAAATTAAACAGCTCAGCACCTACGCTGCTGCACCAACCAGTACTACCCGTACTGAACCGAGAGTAGGAGTGAGGAGTCTCACCACTAAATCCTCCTCATCACTCCAATAAAGCCCAGCCAGGAAATATCAAAAATTAAACAGCTCAGCACCTAAGCTGCTGCACCAATCAGTACTACCCAGCTTTTAATATCTCGTCCAGCTTAACTTTTTGGGAGAGATATACGCTACATCCAGCATCTTCCCTGACAGTCGCCATTCGCCAACAGTGGTTAGACATATTGCTTGTCACAGTTGTAGTATCCTCACCAGTGGGGAGTTGCAGTGCGACCCCATTCTATTGTATTGCGCTGCAACAGCTTTTTATTGTGGCCTAAGCTTTAAAACTGCTAGACCATTCAGGAAAGATACAATAATACTTGTAGGAGTAGTTACCGTCAGATTTGTCCGTAACCTAAATAAGAACACATAAATTATAATGCATTTTACGTGGCTAATTTCTCATTATATTTGTCTAGTGATCTGTTATGTATTATGTTTTGTATTCCAGATCCTTTTCTAATCCTCGATGCATCCGTTTGCATCCTTTCATATTACTGGACATGAAGTAGATATCAAATTTTCTTTAGAAACAGAATTTCCTTAATTTTATCTGTCCAAAGTCCATAGAAAGCACAGGACATGCAATATCACATTTATATTATATGCAAAGTCCTCAGAATAAGACTGAAAACAATTGTGATAATTCCACCCCGTAACACAGAAACCCAAGTGCAATAACATAAATTATTGTTGGCAGTCAATATAAGGAATAAATGGTTGTGAGAATCAATATGACAACTGTTTGTGGATGTAGTGGGAATGGTTCATTTTGGTTAATCATCTAATATCTATGGGCTGTTTAGGATTCCAATTGATCCATGTTTCGCAGTTTTGGTATGGACCGCAACGCATGGACCAGCCATGGGTGTCCAGTTCCATACTCAACAGTCTCATAGACTTGTGTTGTGTCCATTCTCGGACCAGAAAACATGAATGTTTGCTTCTGGCCCTAAAGGGATTTTCGAGTGGATTAGATTTCTGGTGCGTTTTCTGTGTTCATGTGGTCCTCACTGATTTGTGCTTCTTGGTCCTTTTCATATAGAAAGTGTTTGGAAATGCCCCCTCATCCTATCACTGACATTGTGAATTACCACAATGGGTGACTGCTACAATGGGAGCTGCGACAGATCACTCAGGGTGAACATCTGTTCTTTTATTATTTTTAACTCTCTTGCCTATTGAGCCAATTTCTGAAAATATTTAAGGCATGTTAGGCATGATTTTCTTTCTGCCAGTGTAAAATTGAGGGGATTGTCCTATGAATAGATCACCAATATCAAGGTGTGGTCCAGTACCTGGCACATCCACCCATCGGCGGCCATTTTGAACTCCCGATTCATGCCATATGTAAATAGTGTATGGAGCCAGAAAGCCATTGCTCTTTCGCAATGTGTAATGACCGTCACGAGAACTGCAGCTTGGGGCTTCTAATTAATTGAAAAGTCTGAAAACGGCTGATCAATGAGGCAGCCGCGTGTCCAACCTCATCAGGCTGATATTGATGACCTAGCTCATCAGTAGGTCATCAGTATGATCAGGCTGGACAGTCCCTTTAATTTACAGTATGTACATTAATGATTGCACACCAACATCAAGTGATTACCATCTGTAAAGGTCAGGCATCCTTTTTACGGGAACAGATATGTATCAGGCAGTGACCACTATGGGCATTCATTATAGAGACAGGCTGTCAGACAGACGAGATCAGGGTTGCCAACAGTTCAGAAATTCCAGGACAGTCCGTAAAAATATGGCACTTTTTTTGGCACTGAAGAAACTTATACACATAATGTTGACTGTAATGATCATAATTTTACAGTTTACGGTGAATGCAGCTGAGGATTTCATATGATAATTATGGGTAACGCATAATCATAATGAGTTATTATGGTTTTCCAATGTGTCTCTCCCTGATTTTTTTTTTTGATAAGCTGTCCAAAAAAGATAAAAAGTGAAGTTCCGAAAAAAGAAAAAAAGGGAAAGTTGGCAACCCTGCAAGAGATTAATCTGCAGTGGTCATAGTTCTGCGTTAACTCTTTCATTACTTTATTACTATATTAACTTATTATGCCCTTAAACCACAGAGATAAACACGCTACTTGCCTCGCTTTATTACTTTCTTGTCTTACTGTTCTCCCATGTACTTTTGTTCTGCTCTCGTGTTTTGCAGGGCTTGGAGGTATTTTGGGGATTAGTGACCACACACAGTTTGGCTTTTTCTAGCATGAAAGGGATTATTAGCTGTAAGTTTTTATTTGTTAGAAAAACTGCAGTTATTTTCAATGGCTTTTTTTAGCATTTGATATCCAAGTAATTTTTGTAAATCTTCTACAGCTTAAATATGTAAAAATAAATAAAAATCTATTGGAAAAAAAAGTAAAAATATAGTATTTTCCTTTTTGTACCCTGCTATTTCATGGCTAACTTTTGTATAGGGTGTTGTATATTGGCCTTGTCTTATAACATATATAATTTATGGTATTTGTGGCAAGATAAATCAGGATGTTTTTTTTTCTTACTTATCTGTGTATTGCTGAACCGCTAGAACACTTCCATCTCATTCACATTTGACAAATAGTGAAGAAAGACTGAAAAATAACTGCCCGGGATGATTCAGCTGCAGATCGTGAAACCCTGTACCTCCCACTGCGCAGTTTTTGGCAAAGGCAGCTGAACGCTCCGCTCCGAACCGCCGGCGGCAGTGCCGGGTATTGAGGCGAGAGACTCTCGCGAGTTTCTCGCATTGCACTCGCAAGTGTGACCCCGACCTAAGGGATTATATACAAATTACATATGACTGTTTTGTCTGAAATAATATTTTTCAACCTATTTATTAACCCTGACGCAATTACACATTGCTGGCCTAGCTTTGGTGAAATTGGGGATCCAAGAAGGAGGTACAGTATAGATTGTTCCAAAGGTAAAGGTACAACATGCGGCCATTGGGGCTCGCAATCTAGATTCCCTATCAGTGCTGTAGGTCTATGGAGTCTGGGAGGAAACCCACACAAATACGGGGAGAACATACAGAGTCCTTGCAGATGTAGTCCTTGGTGGGATATCTGCGTGCATAAGGTCTTACTTGTGTCTATTAAATAAATATAGTTTGCAACTCAAAATTTAATCCTGACAAATCAAATTCTGAAAAGGTGATAGCGTAAAATGGGAGTGCCGGGTTCGTCTAAAAGCCCCCATATCGTGGGAATCAGCTGACTGTGTAATGTGTATGGGGCCTCCTGACTGCCCCCCAAAAGGTGACATTGGGAAAGACATAAAGTTTGAATTTGAACAGATGATCGAGAGGACACTGCTCTCTCATAGAGAACATACGAGCACTCGGCCGAGCCATGCCCCGTAGTGATAGCTTTCAGTCATTCCGTTGACAGCTATCTTATGGTTATGTTTTTTGGGGGTGGGGGTGGGGGGGATAGCCTATGTCATATTTCCTGGAGTGTGCCTTTAATTATTCAATTGCGATTACTGTAGAAGATATTCCCATTGCACTTTCATTTTTTTTAAGGGAATGACTCTTGGCCTTTTCCTTCCACGTAACCTTGTGGAGGTGTAAAAATACATATTTCTATAGCCAAGCAATATTTTATATTTTTCTTAATGTTATGCATTCTTTCATATATTCCCCATAAGATTTGTGTACACCCGCATATATTCCAGGGTGACTAGATTAGTAACTTAAGCTGCATTTACACAGCAAGATAATCGCGAGTGACTTTGTTAAAAACTCTTTTCTGGATAATCTTGCTGTGTAAACAGGCTGCCGGCTGCGTTTTGAAATGGTCTTTTGTGCAGCTCAAAAAAACTTTGTTCTCAGCAGTGCATTGTCCTTTGTAAACAGGACTTGCACTCCTGAATAGAGTTGAGCGACTTTGGTCGGATCGGGTTTCATGAAACAAAATTTGAGTCGGATGAAACTGGTCCGACTAGGGCAAAAAAAAGTCGGAGTTTCATCCGAAACCCGACCCCAATGCAAGTCAATGGGGAATAAAAGTCGGCATTGAGTGGATGAATGTCATCCGCTCAATGCCGACTTTTATTTCCCATTTACTTGCATTGGGGTCGGGTTTCGGACGAAACTCCGACTTTTTTTTGCCCTAGTCAGACCAGTTTTATCCAACTCAAATTTTGTTTCATGAAACCCGATCTGACCAAAGTCGCTCAACTTTACTCACGAATACTATGGTGGGCTATGTGCACTGAGCCATCTAGCATAAATCACTCAGTGTGCATCGTTTACTTTGTCTGCCTGTGTAAACAGGCCATTAAATGACTGCCGATCTGCAAAAGTTTACCGATTGGGGAGTGTATCATGCCACTGGTCGGTCCATGTAAGTGGAACCTTAGTAGTTACTTAAAGTAGTGCTCCCATTAACATTTTTATCCTCTTAATATATTGCAGCCATTATACTATATAGCACTGTGTACTTACAATTGCTCATTTTCTACCCAGTTAAATCTTCTCTTTTCCTTTAGGTTTATGACAACACATGATTAAACACGACTAGTTGGATTCTGCTAAGCTCTATGTAGAAACAGGAAGCTTCTTTTCCCTGCATGAGTCATTATTAGAACTACAATTCTACTTATTGCAAATTCCCTGGCATAAGGGAGAAGTGGAGCAGCTGGGTCAGGAGTTGAAGAGTAGGATGACTCATGCATGGACAAGACACTTCATGTTTCTAGAGCAGAAAAAAAGAAGAATTAACTTAGTAGAAAGGCAAAATGAGCAATTGTAAGTACGCAGTGTTATATAATATGATGATTGCAATATATTAAGAGGATAAAAACTTTGATGGGCGGAGAAGGAGTGCTTCTTTAAGAACCAAACAGGCAGTTTGCCACTTTTTTAAACCTAGCGACACTTTGTCAAATAGCCTTAAAATACATTGGAACAGCCCTGGGCAAAGTGCGGCCACATCCGGCCCTCTGGCTGTTCCAGTCCGGCCTGCTGTCCAAGACAGCCGATGGGCTGAAAACAGTGGCCCACAGTCCGGTGCCCGCACACTCACTGTCACTGCTGTCTATAGCCACGCTGACTTCATTGGGGGAGGAGGGGCCTCCGTCCACTTCCTCCGCCAATCAGCGTGTGAAACAGCTGACGCGATGACATCATGTCATCGCGTCAGCTGTGTACTGCGGCGAGTCAGCGCATCGCAGAAGCGGAGACAGGAACAGAAACAGTGCCTGGAGAACAGGACCGAGGTGAGTATGTGGTGCTTTTTTTTTTAGTTATTTATGTATATGGGATGTTTTGCTGCACATGGGGAGACAATGGGGTCTCATCTTGGACATGGGGGGAGGCTATGAGGTCTTATGGATATGGGGAGGCTATGTTGTCTTATCATGGACATGGGGAGGCTATGGGGGTCTTATCAGGGACATGGTGAGGCTATGGGGGTCTTACTGTGGACATGGGGAGGCTATGGGGTCTTTACTGTGGGCACGAGGAGGATATGGGGATCTTACTGTCGACATGTTGAGGCTATGGGGGTCTTACTGTAGACATGGGGAAGCTATGTGGGTCTTACTGTGGACATGGGGAGGCTATGGGGGCTTTACTGTGGACATGAGGTGGCTATGTGGGTCTTACTGTGGACATGGGGAGGCTATGGGGGTCTTATCAGGGACGTGGGGAAGCTATGTGGGTCTTACTGTGGACATGGGGAGGCTATGGGGGCTTTACTGTGGACATGAGGTGGCTATGTGGGTCTTACTGTGGACATGGAGAGGCTATGGGGGCTTTATTGTGGGCATGAGGAGGATATGGGGATCTTACTGTCGACATGTTGAGGCTATGGGGGTCTTATTGTGGACATGGGGCATCGGAAAGTCTCATCATGGGCATGGTGAGGCTATGGGGGTCTCATGCTCGCTTTGGGGAGGCTGTGTGGGGCTAATATGCTGGATATGGGGAGACTGTGGGGCTCATATGCTGGATATGGGGAGGCTGTGTGGGGCTAATATGCTGGACATGGGGA
Source organism: Dendrobates tinctorius (assembly GCF_039654945.1). Classification (NCBI taxonomy): domain Eukaryota; kingdom Metazoa; phylum Chordata; class Amphibia; order Anura; family Dendrobatidae; genus Dendrobates; species Dendrobates tinctorius. Next base: position 25,975,293 of record NW_027361697.1, on the reverse strand, counting down.
GGCTGTGGCGCTAATATGCTGGACATGGGGAGACTGTGGGGCTCATATGCTGGATATGGGGAGGCTGTGGGGCTAATATGCTGGTCATGGGGAGGCTGTGAGGGGCTAATATGCTGGATATGGGGAGGCTGTGGGGCTAATATGCTGGATATGGGGAGGCTGTGGGGCTAATATGCTGGTCATGGGGAGGCTGTGTGGGGCTCATATGCAGGCTGCAGTCAGGTTCAATCGGTATATAGGGGGATGTCAGCATACTTAATTCTGCTCAATATTAAGTGATATAATTAATATTAACTATAATTATTATATTAATAATTATATATTAATATTGAAATGAATTCATTTCAGTCTATTGGTTCGGCCCTTCACAACAGTCACGGTCTCTCATGTGGCCCCTCGGAAAAATTAGACGCCCACCCCTGTATTAGAGACATTGCGTTTTAGTTGCTCCCATTCATAAACGTTTGTGGGACCTAATTGTATTGTACAATGTAATAATACTCTTGTCATAATGGAGATGTATTTTTTTTATAATTATTGGCCTCGGTCATTGTTATTCTTCACAAATGACCTTGAGTTCAGTTCTTGGTAAGCAGACTTCACTGTTTGCTGTGCGGCGCCCCGGTGCACAGTTGCCTTTTCGCTTCTCTTCCCCATCTGAATGTGTAGAGGAGAGTTTTGTACTGTAGTGTGGCGCTTTTCTGCAGCTTGATACTGCAAATTATCCTGCATCATCTACACCACCCAACCTAAAGGGACTGTCCAGGTTTAGGGTTCAAATCTGCAGTCACTCTATGTAAATGCACACTTGAGAATCCTCATAGTGTGTGCACTGTGCTCTGTCAGGATTCTCTGGTGACGGCACCAGGAGCCGGCAGCGCGTACTTGGCTGCAAGTATGTGATTTGCATGCATGTTGTCAAGTGAATTGAGCGAGGCAGGGCACATCTAGTTAGTATGTGGACGAAGGTATGCAAGTGACATAATTGTGATGACGTGACCGAACGCTGTGGTTGCCGGGAAAATCTTGACAGTGTGCACGGTGCGTGCTGTGAGGATTCACAAATCTGCAGTCACATAGAGTGACTGCAGACTTGAGCCCCAAGCATGGACAACCCCATTAGTTATATATATTATTTCTGTACAAGAACAAAGGGGACATTTCATTACGTTCATTAACAATGAAATTAATTTGAATGTTGAAATGCTGAAAAGTAAAACAGTTATGGTTCAGATCTGGCGACACGAAAACAAATGTTCCTTTTTTTTTAATTAATTTTATTGCAAAACAGCTGGAAAAAAAGGAATTAAAATAGTATCACCATAAGGCTAAGTGCACACGTACCGGAACTCTCGCGGAAATTACCGCGAGAATTCCGGAATTCCAGTCCGCGGGAAAATCGCATTTTAAATTCCCGCGATTTTCCCGTGGAAAAACTAGCATTTTGCAAGCGTATTTAGCTTGCAGAATGCTAGCGTTTTCCAAGCGATCTGTAGCATCGCTTGGAGAACTGATTGACAGGTTGGTCACACTCGTCAAACATAGTGTTTGACGAGTGTGACCAACTTTTTACTACTGAGGCCGCCTATGCCACATCAGTAGTAAAAGATAGAATGTAAAAAAAATAAGAAATGGTGTTATTCTTACCCTCCGACGTCCCGCACATCCGTTCCCAGTAATCCTTTGCGAAAATGCCCGCGATGACGTCCGTCCTCGCGGGATCGCGATGTCTCGCGGTAATTCGCGATGACGTCGCGCGAATGACCACGAGACTTCGCGATCCCGCGAGAACAGACGCCATCGCGGGCATTTTCGCAAAGGATTACTGGGAACGAGAGTGTGAAGAGAAGCGGGAAGACTGCGCGGGACGCCGGAGGGTGAGAATAACAATATTTTTTATTTTTAAATTCTTTTTTTTACAGGGCTATGGTACCCAAAGCCTGGAGGACAGTCTCCTCTCCTCCGGACCGTGGGTACCATCCGCAATTGTTCTGCTTACTTTCCGCATGGTGTGCACAGCCACATGCGGGAAGTAAGCGGAACAATGCATTCCTATGGGTGCGGGATCGCCGCGATTCCGCAAATTAATGAGCATGCTGCGGTTTTTACCGCAAAGCGATTCTGCCGCGGTAAAAGCCGCAGCATTAGCACAGTATTGCGGAATCCCATAGGAATGCATGGGATGCTTATTTTTCGCGTTTTCGCGGCAAAATCGCGCAATTAAAACCGCCGCGGAAACGCGAAAAAAACGCCACGTGTGAACTCAGCCTAATTGTACCAATCCTCTAAGAAAATTAGCATGCCACTTATAGCCTGAGTGCAGACGGACTTTTTTGCCCTGCGGATTTTTCCGCGCAGAATTGAGGAAATCCACAGGTCAAATGACCTGCATTTTTCCTGCGGATTTCTTCCTGTTTTTTTGCGGTTTTCTTGCGGTTTTTGTGCGGTTTTCCCCTGCGGATTTGGAGAATGGAGCAGGTGGAAAACCACACAAAAGAAGTGACATGCTGCATATTTTGAACCACAAGAAAACCGCGCGGAAAAATCCGCAGCGTCTGCGCAGCGTTTTTTTTTTTCTTCTATTGATTACCATGCTACTGTACATCACAATGCGGATATGCAGCGTTTCTGCGTGGTAAAATCCGCTGCGGATCCGCTGGAAATCTGCATCGTGTGCACATGGCCATACAGTAGCACGCTGTGAAAGCTGTAAAAAAGAGACAAAACCCCTTAAAAGACAAAAAATAAAAAATTGTAGAATTGTTTTCTCATTCCCCCCAGTAGAAAAATCTCAAGCCATATTTGTGTCATTTCCTATTTTACATGCAAAACACAAGCCGCGGAGACACCATCACATGTTTCTCAACGCAAGCAATGACCAGCCAGGTCTTTCCCCGGGAAGGAACAACCACGGGAAGGGCAGTCTCCAATGAAGGAAACCACCTATGCCAAAACATGGCATCCATCCACAGACAGCTGTTTCGGGGTATTGCCCCTCATCAGTGTGGAGCAGGAAACTGGCCAGTAGGAGCAATGCCTAGTAGACGACTGTGAAAAATGAGGATGATTGACCTCATGGAGATCAACATCCAACACTGCGGAGACACCATCAACACAGTGATTCTAGAGCACTGCCCCCACCCTTATGGGAAATATGTAAAAACATGGCATAGGTGGTTTCCTTCATTGGAGACTGCCCTTCCCGTGGTTGTTCCCTCCCGGGGAAAGACCTGGCTAGTCATTGCTTGCGTTGAGAAACATGTGATGGTGTCTCCGCGGCTTGGGTTTTGCATATATTTACATATTTCCCATAAGGGATGGGGGCATTGCCCTAGAATTACTGCGTTGATGGTGTCTCCGCAGTGTTGGATGTTGATCTCCATGAGTTCATTCATCCTCATTTTTCACGATTTCCTATTTTACGCCAGTCTTAACAATTTTTTACAAGTGGATGGGCTTGGTGGGAGTGGTGGCCTGATAACTTTTCCATAATTTTACACCAGAAAATTGATGTAAATGATAGCCTATGGATGGCGCAGAGAGGCAATAAAATTGATTAAAGGGGGTTATTTCAACTTGGCAAATTATCACTTATCCACAGGATAGATGATAACTTGGTGTTTGATGGGTGTCGACAATCCTGAGACCAGGACTGTAAAATGCCCCTATAAAATGTGACATGCGTTCCACAGATTCATTAATTGTGTGTGGGATTGGTGGAAACAGCTGAGCTGTGAATGGCGGGCTGAATAGAGCACAAGTATTTAGTCCGTGCAGAACATGTATTGCCACCATCATATTCACATTACAATTTACAGAAGGCTAGTCCACCTGATAAGCAGATCATTACGTAAGTATATAACATATACCAACACAAGTGGAGTGTGGCAGCAGTTTTCCTTTTCGTTATTGTGGTGCATTATCTCCCTTTCTCGTAACTAGTGAGGTCTGGTACAGTAGTTCTTTATGCCACTCTTCTGCTTTATGAGCTGAAGCATACACGCAGCTTTGCTGTCTACAAGAACTGAAGTAGATTTAGGAATCTTGAGGCTTCAGTTTTTCTCCATCTGGGTGTGATATATACCGAATATATTTTTTTTAACCTTTATCTGACTTTTGACAACAAAAACAGTGATAGTGAGATCCTCAGAGTTCGCTCACACTGACGTCTTTTCCCTCATGCCAGAGAATGGGGCCGATTACACTAATGACACTCGGCCCAAAATCTGTCAGAGTTTGATCCAAGTGTCATGTGATTGTGATCCGATTTTCTCGCATGAGCTTAATATCTCCATCCTCTCCATTTTTTTTTCTGTGAGCATACATCGGGCTGCGCTTGGATGACATCTGAGTGCAGTCCGATGTTTTACGCGCTCCATGTCGGAGCCACTCGCAGCATGCCGCAATTATTTTCTTGTGAGAAAGTGATTGCTGATCTGCACTGCCCCATAGTATAACATTGGGCCAAGTGATATCTGATGAAACATAGCACTTGGCCATGTTACACACCAGTGTGAGTGAGCCCCAATGCCAGGTTCCCAGGAGCCAGGTGATTAGTGTATCTGGAAATGTTCACTGCCATTCCATATTAAATTAAAGGGTTTTATCACCTTCCCAGTGGGACCTGGCATGGAAGAGTGCTGCTGGAAATGAGACATTTAGATATGAAAGCTATATAGTAACACATGGCGTCCTCCAGAGCTCTATGATGTCCATACGCTATAGGACCCTCCACTATGATTTCCTTATGCCGTAACATGGATTGTCTTTGAGTCCCTTTTGCAGCTTCTGGTGTCTGTTATTGTCTGCAGTTCTGATGTCACGTCGATGGCGCTGCTGCCAGTAACTTAGCTCTGCCCAAATTGATGGCGTAAGCCGCTGAGGGCCACTGAATTCACTGATTGGCTGCAGTGCTGTGGATGTGAGATCAGCGCTACAGACAATAACAGACACCAGGAGCAGCAAAAGAGACTCAGCGGTGGACCCAAGAAGGGTGAGAAAGGGACATTTTTTTTTTTTTAAAGTAAACTGCTACTGTGGATGATGGATTCTCCTAATCTGTAAAACTCACTGTTATACCGGGGGAGGGTGAGTAAGGCACAATTTTTTTTTTCTGCAGCCAGAGGAGAGCGGTTTTCTGTAACCAGAAAACCCCTTTAAGAAAATAGACCTAAGCATTAATATTCCATTACACAGGGAAAAACGAATGCTGACATGTGAGAATGATTCCTGCTCTGTTCCATCTGCTGTGTGGGTGGTTCCCGTAGTCACACATAGGTTTTGTACAACGCCAGCTTGCCAGTGGATCTAAAATATGTCTGACACTTCTTTCTAGAAGCACGGTCCTCACATACAGAATTCTGTGTAAAATCTTCTGTGACCAAAGTAAATTTCTGCTGCCTCCGAGCCCAGATGGCGCCGGCTTCCTTGGGTGCTGTCACATCGGTATGATCTGCACAGCTGGCGCTCACATCGGCAGCGCAGAACTGACACAAGTATTTTAAGGGTGTTTTTTTGCTTTATTTTAAACTTCTTGAACGCAGAATGAACGTACAGCATCCTGTTTCCTGCAATAATCCGCCTCTGTATCACGCGGCAGCGTTTCCTGCAATAATGTCCTCCAGGGCACCGTAATTTATATTTAGCTGATTACATTTGCATGTCCCTTTTTTTTTTCAGCAGGTTGATGTAATCTGATTTATGCATGCGGGCGCACTGTCTTATTGCCATTCCTACCCAAGGGTAAAGCTCACCAGTATTTCATAGCTGGCGAGTGATACCTGTCTCTCCGGACAGGGTCGAATCTTTCGAGTGTCCAATATATCAGATAAGTCGAAATCCTGGATTTTTACATATCCTTATTTTTTAGAGGACTTCACTCACCATAAATAGGTATGTTTTTTTATCTAGTGTAAATGCCACTGTTCTCCTGAATCTAGTGATGTTTTTTGTTTGTTCCCATTCCTCTCTGTTCCTGAGATATGGCCCTCTATTCTAAATAGCAAAACTAGTTTTATCAACCAAGTGGGTGTGGTCGTTGACTTCCCTGTGGATGTCTAATGAATGGTCACGCCCACTTTGCTAACAAGACTAGATTTATATAGAGGAGAAAAGGGGGTGAAATCTCAGGAATGAAGGACAGGCATGGGAGCAAAAGAAAAACAGCGGCGCTTACACCAGGTAAAAACGGATGACATATCCCCTTTAAATTTAGAGGACTTGCCTCCAGGTCAGAAGTGGCCATTTTTCTTATCTCATTCTATTTCCACTGTTTCCCTCATTATGGTTATTTTGTTTTTCTAAAATCCGCCGTACAGTTTCAGTGATATGAGCCTTTGTATTTAGTTCTATTTTTTTTTTTCTTTACTAAGGGGGCGTGACTTACTGCATTCTCTAGGGGCGTGTCTTTATGCTGCTCTGCATTATTACCCTGGTGGCCACTCCCTCTTTATAAAGACCATAGAAAATAGTGCAAAATAAAAAGGCCCATATCGCTGGAACCGTATGTCATGATCCAGACCGGGTTTTGAGTCCTGTCTTTCCTTGTTTTCGGTCTGATCATTTTAGGCGTTAACTTTTCTCAGCCTCTGGTTTCAGGTTTGCTATTTAGCTCCGCTGCATCCTGCAGGCGGCGTCGGCTATAGTTCTGCCTTCGGCGTGTGTATCTGACTCTGGTATATCCTGATTAGTACTGCTGTGATCCTTGACTTGTCCCGTGTCTGTTTATTCCCTCTGTCTGTCCTGACTCAGTGTTTCCCTGTAAATTTGTTGACTCCCTGGTTTTGACTTGGCTTGCATTTGGACCTGCTTCTGTCTTTTGTCTTTCTCTCATCCGCTTCCAACCGTTGATGATCCCCTGGCTTGTTTCTGACTACGTTTACTGCTGTGACCTCTGGTACTTCTGCTCCTGACTGTTTCTGACTCAGCTTGTCTGACCACTCTTTCGCCACCCGATGGCGCTTGTGCTGCTGCTCAGTGTTGCTACTCTGTGAGTGCAACCTCTCTTCCCTCACCAACACCCCCTGGTGGAGGTTGCGCCATACTATAGCATAACCGTATGGTGGATTTTAGAAAACCAAAAAGAAGAATAATCAGGGAACCATCGGGAATAAAATTAAGAGCAAGAGCTGGACGCTTTTGACCTAGTGACACTTTCCCTTTTAAGGCCTCATTTAGACCACATCCTTTTAGCATTTATAGATGCCTAGATGCTGTTAGTGCAGATGATAAAACCCCCCACTCAAGGCCAGGATTTGTGGCCATAATACTCATGCTAATATGCTCGCGTCTCATTGAGGCCTATCTATTGGGGTATTGTCTGGCTGCCCCATGTGGCTAAAGATTTTTGGTTATTCCTATAAAATCTAAATACTATGTATGCCCAGATTAAGGCTGTATACACACCTGCAGTTTTAGATGCAGTTTTTAAAGCCAAAACCCGAAGTGGATCCAGCATTTCAATTCAATACAAGTTTTTGATAAAAGAAACCTGTCACAAAGATTGACCCCAAACCTGCAAGTGGCTACATTGGAAAATTTCATAGAAGTCAATGGAGAGAGACGCCCATCTGCGACCATCTAACTATTGGCAGCAGCCATGAGTCTAGGAACAGGGGCCCATGTTCTTGTGATTGGACCCCATTGAGATGGTCACAGAGATGGGACCCATATTTATCAGACATTTATGGCATAACTTGTGGATACGTCTGAGATAAGAATACTACAATGTTATTATAAAGCCTACATCCTCTATATGGGCCTTGAATAAATTGTTGTCATTCATTGTCAGATTATTCTCATGTCTTACAATTCTTATTGGGGAGTAGAAAAATATTCAGGATTGAGAGTCCTCAGTGGTTGATACCTTTTAATGGCTAACTGAAAAGATGGTAACACATTGCAAGCTTTCGAGACTACTCAGGTCTCTTCATCAGGCTAGACTAATACAAAATCTGAAGCCTGATGAAGAGACCTGAGTAGTCTCGAAAGCTTGCAATGTATTACCATCTTTTCAGTTAGCCATTAAAAGGTATCAACCACTGAGGACTCTCAATCCTGAATATTTTTCTATCTACTGGCTAACACGGTACAAAGATATACATCTTTCCTGTATCAAAATATTGGGGAGTAGAATTTTTTGCAGCATTTTTAACACCTGCCCCCTGTTTTTTTTAAAGACGTGTTTTCTTCTGACATTTTTGTCTTTTTTTAACTAGCTAATTCCTGCATTTTTGGTAGCCTTTTTAATGTATTTTTTATACTACATATCATGTGATTCATAGAACCTTTGGTTCAAAGTTTCCTCTTAGACTCACGTCAGTTGTTCTCTAAAAGAAATCAAAAGAACAAATACAAGAAAAAAACACCAACTGTATACTTATTAAGCCCCCATCACACTAAGCGACGCACCAGCGATCCCGACAACAATATGACCTGGTCAGGATCGCTGGTGTGTCGCTACATGATCGCTGGTGAGCTGTCAAACAGGCAGACTCACCAGCGATCAGCACCAGCAACGACGCGGGTAACAAGTGCGAGCGTGGCTTAGTTACTCCCTGTGTACCCTGGATACCAGCGTGCTCGCGCTAGGAGCTGGTATCCAAGATAAACAGCGGGTAACTAAGCCATGCGCACGCTTAGTTACCTGCTGTTTACCGTGGATACCAGCTCCCAGCGTCTGCTTACAGCGCTGGGAGCTCGCTGATCGATGGTCTCTCGCTGCCACACGCAGTGATGCGTGGTGGCCAGCAGGAGACCAGCGATCAAAAAAAGGCCCAGGACATTCCTGAATGATCAGCGATACCCGGCGGGGGGGGCCGGTCGCTGATAGGTGTCACACTCAGCGAGATTGCTGCTGAGGTCGCTGTTGCGTCACAAAACTTGTGACTCAGCAGCGATCTCGCTGTGTGTGACACCTATCAGCGACCGGCCCCCCCCGCTAGCAATATTGCTATAACGTCACTGGTTTTGTGACGCAGCAGCGATATCGCTATGTGTGATACTTACATCCGACCGCTCCCCCGCTGGTTATCGCTGATCGTGCGAGAACGGCCTGGGCCGTTTCTCGTCGTCAGCTTCCTGCTGGGCTTCCTGTGGCGCCGACGAGCGACGCGTGGACGCGGGCGGGAGGATGCAGGATCGCCTCGTCTGACAGGTAAGTAGTGACCCCCGACCCCTGCTATGTCGCTGGTGAGATCTGCCTGTGTGGCAGCTCACTAGCGACCACTTAGCGATGCACCAGTGATCCATATCATTGTCGGGATCGCTTGTGCATCGCTAAGTGTGACAGTACCTTAAGTCTTGCCAATGCCGGAGCAGATTTCAGATGAGCAGTGGGGGTGCCAGGTGTCGGACCCCCACTAATTTTCTATGGTCAGGTCATCAATATTAGACCCAAGCAATCCCTTTAAGTCTTGTACAGTTGTATATATTGTGCACTAACCTCTGTCCTGTCAAATTTCTATTTTAATTACAATAATTATGATTTTTTTTTGTTTTACATATGACAGTAAAAATGTTAATATTTTTCTGTTTCATTACTAAATATCTTTCTTTTTACTCAAAGGAGACCCCTTTTAATATGTAGTGAATGTTTTCCCTTTTCCTTCTCTTCTGTGTTTTTTTTTACACCCCGATACTCATAACCTTTCTAGTGTAGAACATCCAGTCTGTGCCTTATAGCTGAGTCTCGCAGGTACTGAGCTTTATGAGAGGCACAAATAGATTTTCACACTTACAATCTGAAATCTTCTGCTGATGTAACTGTGCTAAACTTACTCATCTACTTCTTGTAATAGTAGCACACAGATAAAAATAGATATTTCCTAACTTTTCTTGGCCCTTCACCAACAAAGACCTGTTGATTTTCTATTGTTTTCTTAATGTTGCTCCAATTTTACCTCCTGTGACCTCAGGATACTAAATATCAACCGCCCTTATCCAGGGTCAGACTGGCCCACAGGAGAGCAGGAGAATCCTCCGGTGGGCCGCTGTACAGGAGTGGGAACCACCCTCTTATATGAGCAGTACATGGCACAATACACTTGGAGTCACTATGTACAGACAATGGCAGCATCTTATTTATTTAACAGTTAACCGGTTTATTACTATAGAAATTTATGAATGAGGATAAAGTGATATTTGCAAGTAGCTAAAAAGTGGGGCCCGGAAGTTGATGTTTCTGGTGGGCCTTTGGCACGCCAGTCCGAATACCCTTATCTCTCAACTTAAAGCACACCTGTCCTTTTATACGAAAACTGGACAAAAACATGGTCTTGCGGCTCTCATCCCTCATCAAAATTGTAAACTGCTTTTGGTGCACATACATGTCTTGGAACTATCCCAATTTTTATTCTCTGTAACATTCTACGCCTGCTTTATCAGTGAGCGGTTCCGCTTCAAGCAGCTTTCTGCCGGTATTATATGGGCAGGAGCTCCACCGTGTTGCGGATTGCGTTGCTCCTGTCATTTTCCATTATCATTACTTGTATATAGATTGAGCTGGAGCAAAGAGACAAAAATCTGCTTCACTTCCTGAAGTCCTCAGTGTTTGCTGCTGGAGACAGATTACACTTGACAACAGGCAGTTTACGATAAATTAGAAGAGACACACCTATTGTTTGGAATTTTGGAGCAATTTTTCAAGAGTGAGACAACTATTTTTAAGTAAAGTGATTTGCAGATTGTTTATTTATCACATTTATTAATTGAGATCAAGATGTCTAAAAGTACAACGATCATCTAAAAACTTTTCTGCAAGCTCTGGCACATATGTATAAATCACCTGCTCCGAACACTTTTTCTATGATTGATATTCAATGGCAGCCAACATTAATGTAAATAGATGTGTTGAAACCTTTTTTTCATGTCATACTAAGGGCATATTTACACATCAGTTTTTTTCATCCCTTTGGGCAGCACACATATCCACAAGGTTTAATGGAGCTATTCACACGTCCACATTTTTAATGGATCCATGTGTCCTCTCCGGAAAGCTCATTGCATGCAGTGTTCTATTTTTGAGGATCAAAATTATCTGTTTAAGTTTACGGGGATCCATTTTCTACCCTTTGCTAAGTAACAGTGAAAAAAAGTTCACGCATTTTACCTCCTTCAGTGTTTTTTTTAAATGGGTAAGAAAAACACTGATCTTAAAAAGATATAAAACACGTGCCAAGCGAGACAAAATAAGTTCCGCCAACAAAAAACAGAAACATTTGAGCATGTGAATATATCCTGAACTATATACTAGAGTCTGCCACACATTTATTGCCATATTTTACCATTGAGGACAAGAGATGAGTGGACTGATCTGCGGAAATTTGAATTTCCTGAAACTTGCAGATTTATTCAAATTTGAACACTTTGACATTCGATTCGCGGTTTGCAAAAAAGTAAACTTTCCTGGGCACCATTTCTCGCACTGCTGAAGCATCAGAAAGTGAGCTAGTGTTTTTGTGTTTGGCCACACGGGCTTCCTCCTAATTCCCTACAGCTATGACTTCTTACGAATTATCATACTTTGTACAGTGGGGGTCAGTACCGCGGCCATCACAGATCAGTGGCTCCCAGTGGAACACAGTTTGAACCGTAGAGTCATTTTCCATCTTCACACTCTCTCCTGTAGACTGTAAGGTCTTATGATCAGAGAAGTACTCTCTCTCCTGTAGTGTGAAATCACTTATGATCAGGGGTTCCTCTTTCTCTTGTAGAGTGTAAGATCTTATGGTCAGTGGGGTTCTCTCTTACTCCTCAGCCCCATATGTATTTTTCGAGCAATTACAAGCTTTCCATCATTGACATTGCTGAAAATTGATTATTTGAGAATAGATCATTGTAGCTGGCAATTTTAAGTTTCAAAAGATCGGTTCATCTCTATTGGGGACACTTCATATTACAATTGTTAAGGGGAAATGCTGGAAAGGGTCTACATTCATTCAGTAGCAAGGTGGCTGTCAGTAATTTCCATGTCTCCCATACCAAAAGCCAAATTTAAGAGATATCCATTGTCTTATTTTACAATTGGGAGGAATAGAATACGAGTAATAGAACTAAGCAACAGCACATGTGAAAAAGTCTTGGGTATACTAATAGATCACAGACTGCACATGAGTCAACACTGTGATGCAGCAGTATAAAAGGCAAACACAGTTCTAGGATCTAACAGAAGCATACAGACTAGATCATGTGAAGTAATTATCTCCATCTACTCCTCCTTGGCCAGGCCTCATCTGGAATACTGTGTCCAGTTCTGGGCACCACATTCTAAAAAAGAAATGTAAAAACTGGAGCAAGTTCAGAGAAGAGCTACCAGGATGGTGAGCGAACTGCAAAGTATCTTCTACAAGGAGCTGTTAAAGGATCTGGGAATGTTTAGCTTTCAAAAAATAAGGCAAAGAGGAGACGTAATAGCTGTCTACAATTATCTGAAGGGCTGTCACAGTGTAGAGGGATCATCCTTATTCTCATTTGCACATGGAAAAATGAGACGCAATGGAATGAAACTGAAAGGGAGATGATACAGATTAGATATTAAGTATAGATGTTCAACTAAACAATTAGTTCAAGAAGTCACAGAGCATCTTCATCTTCTTCATGTTTCTCCTTAGAAAAAGTGGCCTAATGTCTTGCCCCTTTGACCCTCCAAATATATCATTGTGTAGATCCAATTTCCTCGAAGAATGCACGGGACTGTTATGTGATGGTGTCTTTCATTTAGGTTGTGACCAGTCTGATTCTGCAGTCCCTTGAGAGTTGATGGGAAGAATAGTTTTGCACAACTCATTTGTGGATTAATGGGTCCACTGTGCACCACTGGCATCTGCCAGAGGCAGCAAGTCCATCACTTTAGATTCTGCTAGAAAACGATCCAACCTGTAACTCAGTGACTTGACATATACATAGTGCAATAGGTTGCTCATTTCTACGATGTAACTAAGATCTAAGTGATGTCCATGACTTCTATATTCTGGCATATACTGATGGTGTAGTAGTGTGAGATGATGCAGTGAAACCCATTGTTATTGTATTTTATTACATAAGATAATAAACATTCAAGAACACAAAAAGCCTAGTTTTATACCAGTATATGGGAGGTATTCATTAGAACTGCTCAAACACCACAGTTTAGATGAACTGCACAAAGCGGCTTCAATTTCCTTTACATTATTTTTAACCTCTGCAGGAAGTGCTGGCTCGTGTAAGGCTGATTGTTGCATTTTTAATCAAAAGAAAAGCTTACTGCTTTCATTTAAACTCGTACCCTTGAGAGACGTCCATGATAAATCTTACTCTGAAAAACCCTTTTCCTGGTAGAATATAGATGCTCCCAAGTTTGCAAGCCTTTGAAAATTGACATAATGGTTAAACGGCATCAAAATGAGAAATTGAAGGCAAAATGTCCTATAATATAGGGTGGTAAATTTGGACACCCCTGGTCAGAATGACTGTTATTGTGAACAGTTAAACAAGTTGAAATGATCTCTAAAAATCCTAAAGTTAAAGATGACAGTGTGTGTGTATATGTGTGTGTGTATGTATATATATATATATATATATATATATATATACAATAGATACTGTATATACAGCACATCTGTATATTCATATATATACATTATATATGCAAAATAAGTGTGTGTGTATATACTTATATACTGTATATAACTATTGTGTGTATGTATACACATATAATTATATATATATATGTATATATATATATATATATATATACACACACACACACAGTATATACACTGTATATTTATATAGAAATGTGTATATATATATGCCATAGATTATATATATATATATATATATATATATATAGTGATAAAACACTCAGGGATCGCCTTTGCTGGGGTCAAAGGTCACGTGCGTTCAGCATGAAACTCAGGCGCACAGCCGGGGTCCGGTATAACTGACACTGGGTCAGGTTTATTAACGGTGAAAGCAATGCATAAAGGAAAAAAAACATAAAACAAATCCTTGCCTGTCCGGCACTAACTAAACAAGGTACAACCTAACTACCAACTGGCGGGCTTCTCCCGTCCAGCCAAACCACAGTTGCAGTGGGCACTGCTTTCACTCACGTGTGTCTCTCACACAGACAGGCTCTCTGTGTTCCCAGGCTGAGACACTCACACAACCACCTGGCATCCTTTTATATCCGCCTCCCATTATTCATTAGTAACCAGGTGATATACTGACCAGACTAGGCCACATAGGAAAGGTATCTGGGCGAGATATACCTGCCCTCATCCACTGTTCCCACATGATTCTCACATATCCCCCCCCTCTGCTCAGACCACTCCGCTCGAGCAATGACACCCGCCAAACAGTGCACTCGGGACAGGGCATCTGCATTCCCCATCTGTACCCCTGGGCGGTGCTCCACCGTAAAAGTGTAGGCCTGCAGGGCAAGGAACCACCGGGTCACCCGGCTATTCCGTTCCTTGTTCAAGTGCATCCACTTGAGAGGGGCATGGTCAGTGATCAGCCTGAACTTTCGGCCCACCAGGTAATATTTGAGGGCCTCTAGAGCCCACTTAATGGCTAGGCACTCTTTTTCTATGACTGCATACTTTTGCTCATGTTTGTTCAGCTTCCTGCTGAGATAGAGGACTGGGTGTTCCACTCCGTCCCTCACTTGTGACAGTACGGCCCCGATACCGGTATCAGAGGCATCCGTTTGTACCACAAACTCGCTGCAGAAGTCCGGAGTCACCAGTACTGGTTGAGAGCAAAGAGCCCGTTTTAGGCTATGGAAGGCTTCTTCAGCCGCTAAACTCCATTTAATCATGATGGAGTCTTTCCCTTTTGTAAGATCCGTCAGGGGGGTAGCGATGGCTGCAAAATTGGGTATGAATCGGCGATAATAGCCGGCGATCCCCAGAAAGGCTTGTGACTGCTTCTTGTTGACAGGTTGCGGCCAGTCCTGAACCGCCTGAATCTTATCGAGCTGGGGTTTAACAATACCCCTCCCAATTACATACCCCAAATACCGGGCTTCTTCTAGCCCGATGTGACATTTCTTGGGGTTCGTGGTTAGACCTGCCTCCCACAGGTCGTTAATCACAGCTTGTACTTTCTGGAGATGAGTCTCCCAGTCCAAGCTGTAAATGACAATGTCATCCAAATAGGCCGAAGCGTACTGCCTATGTGGCCTCAGGACTCGATCCATCAGTCTCTGGAAGGTCGCCGGTGCCCCGTGCAGTCCAAACGGCATATACACATACTGAAATAAACCTTCCGGCGTAGCAAATGCCGTCTTTTCTCTGGCAGCCTCCGCCAGAGGGATCTGCCAATACCCCTTTGTTAGGTCTAGGGTCGTAATATACCGGGCTTTTCCTAACCGATCTATTAACTCGTCGACCCGGGGCAAAGGGTAGGCATCAAATTTTGAGACCGCATTCAGTTTCCTGAAGTCATTGCAGAACCGGATGGTGCCGTCCGGTTTAGGAATTAGCATAATCGGGCTGGACCAAGCACTGTGCGACTCCTCAATGACTCCTAACTCTAACATTGCCTTCACTTCTCGGGAAACGGCTTCACGGCGTGCTTCCGGGATTCGGTAGGGTTTTACGTGAACTGTGACACCAGGTTCCGTTACGATGTCATGTTTTATTAGCGTAGTCTGCCCGGGTTTTTCTGAGAAAAACTTTTGGTTGTGAAGTAGAAACTGCCTGACCTCAGTCTTTTGCCGCTCCGAAAAAGTCTCTGCAACCCGTGCCTCCGGTACGGTATGCGAGCAGACGGGACGGGCCAGCTCCGCTGACAAGGCAGACCGATCTTTCCAGGGTTTTATCAGATTTACATGATAAATCTGTTCAGGTTTCCGTTTACCTGCCTGGTATACTTTGTAGTTTACTTTACCAACTCTTTCCTTGATCTCAAAGGGGCCCTGCCACTTTGCCAGGAACTTACTGTCCACCGTGGGGACCAGGATCAACACCCTATCTCCGGGTGCAAACGTACGGATCTTGGCGCCCCTATCATAGATTCTTTTTTGGGCTCCTTGAGCCTGCATCATGTGTTCTTTGACGATAGGCATAACAGCCGCAATACGGTCCTGCATTTGTGTGACGTGATCTATCACCGTTTTAAACGGAGTGACCGGACCCTCCCAGGTTTCTTTTGCAATGTCTAACAGTCCGCGAGGACGTCGGGCGTACAATAACTCGAAAGGCGAGAATCCCGTGGAAGACTGGGGTACTTCCCTGATGGCAAAAAGCAAATACGGAAGTAAATAGTCCCAGTTCTTCCCATCCTTGTCTATCACCTTTCTCAGCATCTGCTTCAGAGTTTTATTGAACCGTTCGACCAACCCGTCTGTTTGAGGGTGATACACGGATGTGCGTAACGGTTCGATTTGTAACAATCGGCCAAGCTCCTTCATTACCCTGGACATAAAGGGGGTCCCCTGGTCGGTGAGTATCTGTTTTGGTATACTGACCCGACTAAACACATGCACCAGTTCCTTGGCAATCGTTTTGGTGGCCGTGTTACGCAAAGGGATGGCCTCCGGGTAACGAGTGGCATAATCCAAGATGACCAGGATATGTTGGTGTCCACGTGCAGACCGTGGAAGGGGCCCAACTAAATCCATCCCAATCCTCTCAAACGGGACTTCAATAATAGGTAGGGGTACCAAAGAGCTACAGAACCCGGGGCTTAGGTGCAGAGGCTTGGCAGTCAGGACAAGACTCACAATATACACGAATATCGTGATGCATGCCTGGCCAAACAAAACAGTGTAATATCTTTTCGGTGGTTTTCTGGACTCCCAGGTGACCTCCCATCACATGTCCGTGGGCCAGGTCGAGCACCTGCCGCCGGTAGGGTTTTGGCACGACTAATAGTTGCACCGTGTCTTCCCCCTTTTTCTCTATCTGATAGAGTAAATCATTCTCCAGAACCATGTAAGGATATGCCAGCCTAGAGCCAGGTTCTACGGGTACCCCATTTATCACTTTTACATTTGTCCTAGCCTGAGAAAGGGTAGGATCCTTCATTTGCTTGCTTTGGAAGTCATCTTTTTGAACTTCTAAATCCGGCAAACGGGGAGGTGGACGGCTGTCGGCCTCCTCCTCTTCCCCAGGCTCCTCCGTATCACCCGCCATGACTGAAAACGGGAACTGCAGGTCATTTCCAGCAGACTCTTCCCCCGAGACTTCCGGGGAGACCTCTTCCAGGGGTTCGGGACCCACACGCGCCCTGGGAGAAGAATCATGTACCCTATTACCCTGAGTATCAACTGATTCTCCCACAATTGCCAGAAGTGGGGAAAATCCCGGCCCAGGATAACATCATGCAACAACGCCGGGACGAGTCCCATTTTATGTTGCACAGACCCATAGGAAGTAGTAATACATATGACCGTGGTGAGGTACGAACAGGTGTCTCCATGCACACACGTTACAGAAAATTTGTCTGATGGTCCAGTCGGGGCTGACACCAGACTGGCCTTCACCAGAGTCACCACACTTCCCGAGTCTAACAATGCCACCACATTTTTTCCATCAACAGTTAAATCACACAAGTGTTTCTCCACATCCTTTTGACCAGCATTCACACTCACTACCCGTGCAACCATAGACATAAGGTTTTTAGAGTCTGTGACGTCGCACTGCATGGGTTCAGTCGTGAGCGGACAGTTCGCAACAATGTGTCCCATCTCTTGGCAGCGGAAACACCTAACGGGCCCCTTGCTTAGACCATAGTTCGTTACTCTCGGCCTCGCAGTGCGGGCAGTCCCGTTTTCCTCCCCCACTGTCTTAGGGATTTTTCCTTCTCCCCTACTCCCTGGAACAGTCTTACCGGTTCCACGTGGAGATGATGAAGAACGAGGTGGGGTAGCGTCGTCTCTGAGTCCTTCCGCCACGGAGTAACGTTCAACCAGATCCACCAGTTGATCTGCCGTCGTAGGATTTCCATGGCTTACCCACTTCCTCAGGTATTTGTCCATGACGACTCTCTGGATTATCTCTGGCGCTGTCAACACCTCGGGTTGTAGCCACTTCTTCGTCACGTGGATCAGGTTGAACATCTGTGACCGCAGTGGTTTATCCAGCTGATAAGTCCATTGATGCACTCTCTGTGCACGGACAGCGGTCGTCACTCCCAGCCGGGGCCAAGATCTCGGCTTTCAGTTTGTCAAAGTCCTGCGCGGCTTCAGGTTCTAAGTCATAATAAGCCTTTTGGGCTTCACCGGAAAGAAACAGGGCAAGCAGGCCGGCCCATCGTGCCTTCGGACATTTTTCTCGCACCGCCGTCCGTTCAAACGTGGTCAGGTACGCCTCGACGTCATCTCCGGTCGTCATCTTCTGCCAGTACCGACTCACGTGAGTCACTCTCGACTCGGCTTCCAGGTTAACCTCAGGTAAGCTTGCCAAGCGCTGCGCCACTGGAGAAGCGAACGATCGGTAACTGCCATGTCCACCAACTCCTTCAGCTGGGCCATCATCACCCGATTAGCTTCTTGCTGGACGGCGGTGGACTGTACCAGCACTTTCACCACGTCCTCCATCCTCATGCTTCCCACGTGATGCCCGCGTTCTCCACCACAATGTGATAAAACACTCCGGGATCGCCTTTGCTGGGGTCAAAGGTCACGTGCGTTCAGCATGAAACTCAGGCGCACAGCCGGGGTCCGGGTATAACTGACACTGGGTCAGGTTTATTAATGGTGAAAGCAATGCATAAAGAAAAAAACATAAAACAAATCCTTGCCTGTTCGGCACTAACTAAACAAGGTACAACCTAACTACCAACTGGCGGGCTTCTCCCGTCCAGCCAAACCACAGTTGCAGTGGGCACTGCTTTCACTCACGTGTGTCTCTCACACAGACAGGCTCTCTGTGTTCCCAGGCTGAGACACACAACCACCTGGCATCCTTTTATATCCGCCTCCCATTATTCATTAGTAACCAGGTGATATACTGACCAGACTAGGCCACATAGGAAAGGTATCTGGGCGAGATATACCTGCCCTCATCCACTATTCCCACATGATTCTCAATATATATATACATACACAACACTGGCAAAAATTAAGAGACCACCACATCAAATCCCTGTCAAGGGCAGCCGATTCTCCAGAACTGAACCTCACTGAAAACCTCTGGAATGTAATCAAGAGGAAGATGGATAGTCACAAGCCATCAAACAAAGAACTGCATACATTTTTGTACCAGGAGTGGCATATGGTCACCGAAAAGCAGTGTGAAAGACTGGTGGCAAGCATGCCAAGACGCATGAAAGCTGTGACTAAAAATCATGGTTATTCCACAAAATATTGATTTCTGAACTCTTCCTGAGTTAAAACATTAGTATTGTTGTTTCTAAATGATTATGAACTTGTTTTCTTTGCATTATTTGAGGCCTGAAAGCACTGTTTTGTTTTGTTTTGTTTTGGACCATTTTTCTTTGTCAGAAGAAAATACAAAATGTATTGATTGGAAATTCGGAGACATGATTTCAGAAGTTTATAGACTAAAAGAGCAATTTACATTTTACTCAAAAATATACCTATAAAGAGAATAATCAGACAAACTGAACATTTTGAAAGTGGTCTCTTAATTTTTGTCAGAGCAGTATATATGTATATGTTAATAAACTTTATAACAATAAGTGCTCCCGAAAATCAAAAGGATGAGATTCTGCTTTTCTTTAATATCCTCTTAATTTCCTGGCTTACTCTACTATATCTTGGTACCTTAATTATGATGTGACATTGCTGTTTCATTTGTTGCTTGTTATTGCAGTTTGTTTTGTACTGTTAAATTACACACTTCTTCTCAACATTATAATTTAAAGTTCTCCCTATTCCTTCCTACCCAGTTTTCCCTTCTTTTCTATCCCCTCTCATTCTAATTACCATTTCCTTCCTTTTCTCCTCATACCTACTTGATCCCTCCCTTTTTCCCCCTCCCAATATATTCTAAAAATGTCACTAAAAATTATTGAAAAACAAAATATACACGTCTCAAAAAAATAAAGAGAAGATAAACAACACTGTGTAACTCCAAGTCAATCACACTTCTGTGAAATTAACCTGTCCAGTAAAGAAGAAACATTGATTGTGAATCAATTTCTCATGCTGTTGTGCAAATGGAACAGACAACAGGTAGAAATGATAGGCAATTAGCAAGACAACACCTACAAAGGAGTGGTCCTGCAGGGGGTGACCACAGACCATTTCTCTGTTGTCATCCTAGCATTTCTTCTGTGGTGTTGCTGTAGGTGTCAAGAGTGGAAGAAAAAGGTTGCATTGACAATCCATCACAATGGGCAGCACTTTGAACACATTTTATAAGTGATCATAAAACTTGTAAATAACTCATGAAAGAATAAAGTTACGTTAAAACCAAGCACACCATTGTTTTTCTTATGAAATTCTCAATAAGTTTGGTGTGTCACATGACCCTCTTCCCATTGGAAAAAATAAAGTTAGATCCAAAATGGCCGACTTCTAAACGGCTGAAATGGTCACCACTCATCTTAAAAAGTTTCCCCCCTCTCATATACTAATGTGCCACAAACAGGAAGTTGATATCACCAACCATTCCCATTTTATTTAGGTGTAGCCATATACATGGATGAGATCCTCAGACCCATTGTGAGACCATATACAGGTGCAGTGGGCCCTGGATTCCTTCTGATGCATGACAATGCTATGCCTCATGGGGCTAAAGTGTGTCAGCAGTTCCTTCATGATGAAGGCATTGATGCTATGGACTGGCCCGCCCGTTCCCCAGGTCTGAATCCAATCGAGCACATCTGGGACATCATGTATTGGTCCATCCACCAATGCCACATTGCACCACAGACTGTCCAGGAGTTGACTGATGCTTCAATCCAGGTCTGGGAGGAAATCCTTCAGGAGAATATCTGCCGCTTCATCAGGGCCATGCCCAGTTGTTGATTTTCCACCTTGATTTTGAGTATCATTCCAAATCCAGACCTCCATGGGATATTCATTTTGATTTACATTGATCATTTTCATGTTTTATTCTTCTCTATGCATTCCACTATGTAATGAATACTGGAATATTTCATTGTGATATCTAGGATGTGATATTTTAGTGTTCCCTTTATTTTTTTGAGCAGTGCATAATCCTACTGTAGCAGCTTTCTTTACATAATTCATACTAGAAGCAAAAAGAGTCCCTGTGCCAAATATGGTGGCACGGTACCTTCTTCATACCAGCCCCTGGCTCAGTACTTCAGTCGTCTGAGGATACTATAGATTTTACATGTTTAATATACAATTGCTCAGCAATCATTGAATCAGTTCTGTCATGACTGATTGCTTCCAATTTTATTCCAATCTTTATTTCATTTCAAAACTACAGTGGCGGAGGCTTACGGTATAGATTGAACTTTTTAGTTTTTTTCTCGTTTTGCAGCTGTGTGAATACATAAATCAGCCCTTTCCCATCTCAAACTATTTGTAGAATCTGCCAACACAATAATGCAATTAGTTATTCAAAGACTTGTTGTATTTGTGAAGATTTGAGAAGCATCTTCGGAATATTAAATGTTTTGCCCTCCAGCAAAAGATGTTTTTGCTTTGATCCATGGGGCCCCGTAAACATCATTGAGCACAAGGACTAAATTAAATTACTTATCTAATTGCAGTTTTAAATACTCTAGGTATTACAATGTCAGTGGTCAAATATTTCAAGAGACAGTAACTTCTCACGATTGACCCTTCCCGGCAGTCACTGTTTGTTTTCACGTCCTGCTCTGCTTCCTATAAGTTGTTCTTTTCATATATCCTCTTCCACATAATTACTGAGCACTGCTTTATAATCTCAATCCAACCAGCCATTTTAATTTTTTTTGTTTTACACCAGGGTGGCTTTTTAACCCCTTAAACCCAAAGGGTGGTTTGCACGTTAATGACCGGGCCAATTTTTACAATTCTGACCACTGTCCCTTTATGAGGTCATAACTCTGGAACGCTTCCATGGATCCCGGTGATTCTGACAATGTTTTCTTGTAACATTTTGTACTTCATGCTAGTGGTAAAATTTCATTCATATAACTTGCGTTTATTTGTGAAAAAAACGGAAATTTGGCAAAAAATTTGAAAATTTCGCAATTTTCCAACTTTGAATTTTTATGCCCTTAAATCACAGAGATACGGCACACAAAAAACTAATAAAAATTACCAAAAGGAAGAAGCAGTCAAAAATCCATAAAACTATAATGTTTATTGAAAACAATAATAAAATATCAATAAATATGGACACACAGTATTTGGAAAGGGAAAAGGAACAGCATATAGATGAACACAATGGTCATAGGGGCCAACGAAGCTGCAGGAAAATAGAATGCAGAGCTAGATAATATAGCTAATAAGGGTCAAGGATATATAATAATAAAGTAGTATAACAAGTCATATAGCAAGTGCTGCTATCCTTCATAGGAAATATTCCCTGACAAAGTGCAAAACGCACAAATATAGAATTGGTGCATAATAAGCATCATGGCGATGGCATAAAAAACTGCATTGCTATACCTGAAATACGGGGGGAGGCAGCAAAGTCGGTCCTGTCCCCGACGCGCGTTTCGGAGCTGGAGGGCTCCTTCCACGCCCCCTGATTATTAGCTATATTATCTAGCTCTGCATTCTATTTTCCTGACGGGGTGTCTGCAGCTTCGTTGGCCCCTATGACCATTGTGTTCATCTATATGCTGTTCCTTTTCCCTTTCCAAATACTGTGTGTCCATATTTATTGATGTTTTATTATTGTTTTCAATAAACATTATAGTTTTATGGATTTTTGACTGCTTCTTCCTTTTGGTAATTTCTAATAAATGTGCAGTTGTCCTGCATTTGTCCTGCCTCAATTATGTGGATCATGATATATGATTTATATTATTGATCCTTTTTTATGGCCACTATATATCGTTGATATTTGGCCTCCACATATAATATGTTCATTACCCGTTTATTAAAAAACTAATAAGTAACATTTCCCACATGTTTACTTTACATCAGCACAATTTTGGAAGGAAGTTATAAGGGTTAAAAGTTGACCTGCGATTTCTCATTTTTGCAACACCATTTTATTTTTATGGACCACATCACATTTGAAGCCACTTTGAGGGGTCTATATGATGGAAAATACCCAAAAGTGACACCATTCTAAAAACTGGACCCCTCAAGGTGCTCAAAACCACATTCAAGAAGTTTATTAACCCTTCAGGTGCTTCGCAGCAATTTTTTGAATATTTAAAAAAAATTAAACATTTAACTTTTTTCACCAAAAAAATACTTCAGGTTCAATTTTTTTTATTTTACCAAGGGTAACAGGAGAAGTTGGACTGCAAGAGTTATTGTGCAGTTTGTCCTGAGTACGCTGATACCTAATATGTGGGGGGGGAACCACTGTTTCGGTGCATGGCAGAGCTCAGAAGGGAAGGAGCGCCATTTGACTTTTTCAATGCAAAATTGGCTAGAATTCAGATCGGATGCCATGTCACATTTGGAAAGCCCCTGATGTACCTAAGCAGTGGAAACCCCCCACAAGTGACCCCATTTTGGAAACTAGACCCCCCAAGGAGCTTATCTAGATATGTGGTGAGAACTTTGAACCCACAAGAGCTTCACAGAAGTATATAATGTACAGCGGTACAATTAAAAAATCATATTTTTTCCACAAAAATGATCTTTTCACCCCCCAATTTTTATTTTCCCAAGGGTAACAGGACCCCAAAAGTTATTGTGCAATTTGTCTTGAGTACGCTGATATCCCATATGTGGGTGTAAACAGCTATTTGGGCGCATGGCAGAGCTCAGAAGGGAAGCAGCGCCATTTGACTTTTTTGGCTGGAACTGAGATCGGACACCATGTCGCGTTTGGAAAGCCCCTGATGTGCCCAAACAGTGGAAACCCCCACAAATGACACCATTTTGGAAACTAGACCCCCCCAAGGAACTTATCTAGATGTGTGGTGAGAACTTTGAACCCCCAAGGGCTTCACAGAAGTTTATAACGTACAGCCGTACAATTAAAAAATTCATATTTTTTCCACAAAAATGATCTTTTCACCCTCAATTCTTACTTTTCCAAGGATAACAGGACCCTGAAAGTTATTGTGCAATTTGTCCCAAGTACGCTGATACCCCATATGTGGGTGTAAACGACAATTTGGGCGCATGGCAGAGCTCGGAAGGGAAGCGGCGCCATTTGACTTTTTTGGCTGGAATTGAGATCGGACACCATGTCGCGTTTGGAAAGCCCCTGATGTACCAAAACAGTGGAAACCCCCCACAAATGACACCATTTTGGAAACTAGACCCCCCAAGGGTGTGTGGTGAGCACTTTGAACCCCTCAGTGCTTCACAGAAGTTTATAATGCCTGGGCGTGAAAATAAAAAAATCGTATATTTTCCACAAACATGATCTTTTAGTCCCCAATTTTTTTTATTTTTCCAAGGGTACCAGGAGAAATTGGACCCCAAAAGTTGTTGTCCAATTTGTCCTGAGTATGCTGATACCCCATATGTGGGAGAAAACTACTGTATGGGCACACGTCGGGGCTCGGAAGGGAAGTAGTGATGTTTTGGAATGCAGACTTTGATGGAATGGTCTGCGGGTGTCATGTGCGTTTGGAGAGTCTCTGATGTACCTAAACTATTGAAACTCCCCACAAGTGACCCCATTTTGGAAACTAGACCCCCCACGGAACTTATCTAGATGTGTGGTGAGCACTTTGAACCCCCAAGGGCTTCACAGAAGTTTATAACGCCCGGGCGTGAAAATAAAAAAATCTTTTTTTTTTCCCACAAAAATGATATTTTTGCCCCCAATTTTTTATTTTCCTAAGGGCAACAGGAGAAATAGGACCCCAAAAGTTGTTTTGCAATTTGTCCTGAGAAGGCTGATACCCCATATGTGGGGGTAAAACACTGTTTGGGCGCATGGCAGAGCTTGGAAGAGAAGGAGCACCATTTGACTTATTCAACGCAGAATTGGCTGGAATTGAGATCAGACGCCATGTTGCGTTTGGAGAGCACCTGATGTGCCCAAACAGTGGAAACCCCCCAATTCTAACTCCAACCCTAACCCCAACACACCCCTAGCCCTAACCCTAGCCCTAACCCTAATGGGAAAATGGAAATAAATACATTTTCTTTTAATTTTATTATTTTTCCCTAACTAAGGGGGTGATAACGGGGGGTTTGGTTTACTATTTATGTTGGTTTTTATGTTTGGCAGCTGTCACGCGCTAAAAGATGCTTTTTATCAGGGCTGTGGAGTCGGAGTCGTGGAGTCGGAGTCGGAGTTAGTTTTGGTTGGAGTCAGAGTCGGTAGAAATGTACCGACTCCGACTCCAGCTTTAAAAAAATGTATTAATATTTCATAATTGAACTTTCATATGAATTTTATAAATGTTACTCAAATATATATGTTCTATCAAACTATGAACAACAGTGATAAGCAGTTCTGCTGGAGATAGAGACATTTCTTACTTCTTGTGTGTCACTGTTCTCCACTGCCCTTATCTAATCTTATACTTGGTTAACCTCATGCTGCCCCAACCCCCCTACTTACAATGTATGAAACTGAAAGTGAAAATGTGTTGCAAATTCTTAGTAGTAAAGCTCCTCCTCTAGACTAGATCATACTAGGTGTGCGTCTTCCAAGCATCTCACAGCTGCCTGCTACTCAGAAGAGGAAGACTAAGAAGTATTATCCTTTCAACAAACTTTGCATCAGTTAACTGTGAGTACATGAGGAATAATAACAGTATTACTGACCACTATATCAGTTGTACGACCTGGCAATAATTTTGTACAATTGTTTTTAGGAAAAACAATTGTAATTTGGATTGTGAATGCAGAATTAAAAACCTGAGAATGTCAAAGAAGCATCACATTAAATCAGCTGTATTTGAACATTTCACCATCACTCAAGATAGAAAACATTAGGTCTGTCAGTGTATGACAAATTATCCAGACGAAAACAAATGCTGTGAAGCCAAGATGAGTGCATATTCAGGCAAAGATAAAAATGCTCCTACCAGAGCTTCTAATCTAAAGAGACATTTACAGTGCTTTCATCCAGAAGTACTGAAAGCAGTGGATGAGAAAGACTGCATCCAAACCAATGAACCAGTGCCCAGCTCTTCCAGCCAAACAAAGGAGCAGAGAACTTTGCAGCCATCAGTTGCAAGATATTTTGTCAGTGACAAAGTTACTGTGACAATGACAGTAGATACATTTAAAAAACAGATCATAGAGCTTGTTGTAAAGGATAGTGTGCCTATTTCATTATTTTCACGACCAGCTTTTATGTGTCTGAATGGGGAAATGGCCCACAAGCTTGGTGTTTCTCTGGAGAGAGTATTATAAAATTAGTAATCGAAGAAGCTTTTAAACAAAAGGAAGAACTTAAAAAAACTCTCAAGGGACTCTTTCTGTTTCTTAAAATGGATGCCTGGACACGTCACAGAGTGAACTATTTTGCCATCAATGTCCGATTTGTTTGTGACAAAAATGAAATAGTTACCAAGACATTGGCAGTAAAAGACACCAAAGCTCATCACACCAGTGAGTTTCTCCAGGTCTTGGTGGAAAAGGTTCTGCAAGACTATGAACATAAAAAAGAGCAAGTTCTTTCTGTCGTAACTGACAATGCTTCAAATATGATAAGTACTGTTAAGCTAATGAATGAGAGTAATGATGGTGACCAGCAGCTAGAAGAACATTCTGGGTCCACAGACACAGAAATGTTTGAAATAGAGGAACACAGTATTGTAACTGAGGAGCAAACTGAAGTTGCTTCAGATGAACAGCAACATGATAGTTTAGATGATCTTGTTGAAACTGTGTCAATATGTTCTTTCATTCATCACATGCGCTGTGTTGTGCATACGCTACAGCTGGCTATAAGAGACAGTCTGCAAGAAGGACATGCTGCTGCACTGATTGGCAAGGTGAGAAAATTGGCTACTGTTGCCAGAACCCCTAAAGTTGACTCAATTTTGAAGAGACGTGCTGGAAAAGGGGCAATTATTGATCAAGCCACACGATGGGGCAGTACTTACTTAATGATTCAGCGCTTGGTTGAACTGAAAACCTTTCTTGTAGACATGGCTAACCCTCAACTGACGCTAAATGAAAGTCAGTGGAATCAGGTGACTGAGCTGGAAAAATTGCTAGAGCACCCATTTACAGTGACTAAAAAATTACAACCAGAGGACTTAACTCCAGGTATTTTCTTAAAGGAGTGGAAGAACCTGATGTTTCGCCTGTCCCAAAGAGGAGGGTTAATTGCAAGTGGCATTGCTACATCAATGAAACGGAGAGAGGAGCTACTATTACAAAATAACATTCGTTTGGCAGCTGTTTATGTAGACCCAATGCATCGGATTCTTCTAGATGATCAACAGCTAAGTAAAGGAAAAGAAGCTCTGTTTGAAATAGCAGTAAGGATGAAAGGGTTGCAGAACAGTCAGGAGGAACAAGAAGAATTTGGTCGTCCTGCCACATCTTCACCCTCATCATCAACTGATGAAGAATTTAATTTCGAAAAATATTTGGATCACAAGGACCGTGCAAAGCGTTCCCGCATAGAAGAAGAGTCATCCCAATCAAGGAACACAGCCAGTACATTTCAGCAGAATTTTTCATGTGCACTAAAAGAAATTGAGAAATTTGACCGTTCATCAAAAATAACAGTGCAACAAGCGATTCCTCTGTATCCTGACATTGTCAGAGATGTTGCCCGAGTGGTTACTGCTTTGCCACCAACACAAGTTAGTGTAGAGAGGTTGTTCTCTGCTCTCAAAATAATTAGATCAGATTTGAGGGCATCCATGAAGGAGGATCTGACAGAGGCAATACTTTTTCTGATGACAAATTTATAGATTTCTTCTTATTAACTGCATAAAAGTGTTTATTGCATATTTACTTACAGTTTAGAAAAGTTTATAAAAGTTATTTGCTATATTCTAATTGTATTCTAATAAATGTAGTTTTTGCTCTAAGTGGTCTGATTACTTATATGATGGTGAGAAACTGAATAAGCACGATGTTTAATATTTTACAACAGTAAATTTGTTGTTATGAATTGGCCATTTATGAAGGAGTCAGAGTCGGAGTCGGAGTCGCAACTGTGGCTTACCGACTCCACAGCCCTGCTTTTTATTGTAAAAATAGTTTTTGCATCACCACATATTGAGAGCTATAATTTTTCCATATTTTGACCCACCGAGTCATGTGAGGTCTTATTTTTTGCGGGACGAGTTGACGCTTTTATTGGTATCATGTTCGGGCATGTGACATTTTTTGATTGCTTTTTATTCCGATTTTTGGGACGCAGAATGAACAAAAACCAGCGTTTCATGAATTTCTTTTGGGGGGTGCGTTTACACCATTCCGCGTGCGGTAAAGTTGATAAAGCGGTTTTATTCTTCGGGTCAGTACGGTTACAGCAATACCTCGTTTATGTTATTTTTTTATGTTTTGGCGCTTTTATGCAATAAAAGCAATTTTATATAAAAAATAATTATTTTTGCATCGCTTTATTCTGCGAGCTATAACTTTATTATTTTTTCTCTGATGATGCTGCGTGGTGGCTCGTTTTTTGCGGGACAAGATGACGTTTTCAGCGGTACCATGGATATTTATATGCGTCTTATTGATCGCGCGTTATTGCACTTTTTGTTCGTTATGATAATAAAACATTATTTTTTGCTTCGTTTTTTATGAAGGGGTTCACTAAAGGGGTTAACTAATGGGACAGTTTTATAGGGCAGGTCGTTATGGTCGCGGCGATACCAAATATGTGTACTTTTATTTTATTTTTTTATTATTTCCAAAAAATGAATTTATTAGGGAATATTTTTTTTTAATTTATTTAACGATTTTTTTTAAAATTATTTTTACACTTTTTTTTTTTAAACTTTATTAGGTTGTCCCAGGTGGGACATCACTGTCCTGTGACAGATCGCTGATCTGTCACATCACAGATCACTGTGACAGATCAGCGATCTGTCACGGGCATTGAAGAAGACTTCCTCTTGCCTGCGCTTTGCAGGCACTGAGGAAGCCAGCTCCCTGCAGGCCCCCGAAGGTCCCCGTCGCCATCTTGGATCCGGGGACCTGCAGGGAAAGAGCCCCCCGCAGCAGCGCTGCACATTGCGCTGCTGTGGGGGGCTCAGGGAAGCACGGAGGGAGCCCCCTCCCTGCCGATGCTTCCCTTTAACCTCCGGTACACCGCGATCGTGTTTGATCGCGGTGTGCAAGGGTTTAACATGTCACATGACACATGTTAACATGTTAACATGACACATTGTGCCGGGTGTCAGCTGTGATAATCAGCTGGCCGCGATCAGCGGCGCTCACCAAGTGGGCGCCGCTGATCGCTGTGACGTACTATCCCGTCCCTGGGAATTAAGTCCCAGGGCACATGGACGGGATAGTACATCACATGGCAGTAAGGGGTTAATGGGTTTGATGCATGAACGATCTGTAGGAAGATCGATCTTTTGTAAAACCTAGATAGGTCCACCAGGGTCTTCTCTGCCATTACTTGGATTGTATCAGTTGGGTTGCTGGTCTTCCTATTCGCTTTGTTCCTTCTATTCTTCCAACCACGATGTCCTTCTCTAGGCAAGTTGTAGATTCATGATACTTGCTTCTAGTGACATGTCTGGCTTGATTTGTTTCAAAATTGATTTGTTTGTTCTTATCATCCATGGTGTTGATAACATCCTTCTACAGCACCACATTTTGAAGATATTGTTCTTATTCTGTCTTGTTTCTTTATCGTCCAGGTTTTGCATCCATATGTTACCACAGAAAATGCCAAACTGTGTATGAGCCGTGTCTTCTTCGCCAGTAAAATGTTCCTTGATTTGAACACCTTGTCCAGTGACTTTATTGTTGATTTGCCCATAGCTATTCTGTTGACTTCCGGTGTAGTCTTTGCATCTTGAGTTTTCATCGATCCAAGTATTTTGATGCCCTTTACGACTTCCAGTTCATCAGCATCCATTTTAAATGTGTTCCATTTGTCGTTCATGTCAGTAGTCAATATCTTTGCCTTATTTGTGTTGTTTGTGTTAAGTAGCATATAAGTTTTTTTTTAAATAATACATTGGAACACCTCTGATTCCAAAGCATTATTTATTGTCAGGGAATTATTTCTGAATTTGGGAAATCTAATCCAAGCCGCCCTCTTGCTGGCACAACTTTTGTTTTTTCATAACTTAGCAGTGCATTTATGATGCTGATCCTTAATTTAGGTTTCCAGCACTATAAATGAACATATGTACTGAGGGGTTAATAGAGTTTTTTGGGATTAGAAAGGTATGGCTTCTTTTTTCTAGAAACAATGTTTGTCTTGTCCATGGGCTTTACCGGTTTTCCTGCCTGACTATGCCACAAGAATTCAATTCAATTTTTTTTTTGGAAACCAAGCCTAACGCTTTGAATAAAGTGTGTTCAGTCGTGCCCAAAAGTTTTGAGACTGATGCTAATTTTGCTTTTGCTGCTTCAGTGTTTTTATATCATCAGAAAAAATAATTTTACCCAAGTCCTCTTCAATCCAATCAAGGAACTTCCTGCAAAATTATTTTCTCTGATGAAGCCCCCTTCAGACTGTTTGAGACATCTGGAAGAACAATGATCTGGAGACGAAAAGCACTACTGTGGCGACATGGGGGGTCTGCAGGTGCCCTAGTCCGCTAGTCAAACCCACATGGACCAGGGATCGTCCCGGTGAACACCTGCTCTACCTTTAAAGTGGGCATATCACTACTTAGATAACATAGGGTGAAGATAAAACAGTGTGGCAATGTTTTATTGAACCACATAACAGGTAGATAACACATAGAACAGTCCCAGCATAATACCCCAAGATGGTGCACATTACAGAGTCTCACCCTTTCGCTTTCTCGTCGGGATAATGGCAGCTGTTACTTCAGAGCTCAAGGATCGACTACCCCACCTGTGGCATGCACACAGAGGCGGTAGCGACAAGCGTAGGAAGATGACAGTCCATTCAGGTACAAGGCCAGTTGACCTGAGGGTCGCAACCTGGCTTCTCCAAACATCTCCATGGAGCCAGGCAACTGGCAGTCCCAATCCTGGCTTTCTCCAATCGTATCCATGGTTCAGTGATAGTCAATGGAGCAGATCTGTATTCTAACTGAGGCCCAGGTCCCCTAGGTTGTTTCCTGTAGAATGATGGATCGGTGTCCCTCGTGATGGGTTCATGATGTATTGGCAGCAGACCTGTAGGGTTTCCGTGGATGTGTGACTGTCTTGACAGAATCTCTGGTTGTCTCTCTGTGTCTCTATCTCTCTTTAGAGGCATGTAACCTCTTTTTATACTTAACTAGTGTCCATCATTCAACATTTAGAGAAAGCAAGTAGTTCCAGCTGCGTGTAAAATTCTTCTTTATTCCATCATTTAAAATATACCATCTTCATGATGTATGCCATAACCACGGACATGGCATCATTCAACGTTGACATAAAGGGTAAGAATGTAGATGAGCTCATGTAGCATTTCTTGATTATTTAATCTATTTGCATAGTTTTTCCTCCTCTGTGTTTGAAATCACCAAACTATCTGGCCTACACAATGCATAGTTATTATATCAGTAAACATCGCTACTCATCAAGGATAAGAGCACAATATGTTATATGAAATGTCAATGTTACATGCTAACGCAAGCAAAAGTCTGTTTTCTTGACCCACACATAAATTCAAAAGCCAACATAGAGATAACAGTCTATTCTTCTTGGTTTGCTAAAAATAGTCATCTGGTTAATTAAGATACAATGCTGTGTTTCCACAACTACCATGAGTCCTGTGTCATGCTAACAATAAGGTATCCTGAGACCATTCATGTATGTGGTCGCTTTTTATCCAAGGGTGTTGGCTCACTCATAATTTTGCCTAAGAACACTGCCATAAATAAAGACTGGAATCTAAACATAATCCAAGAGCAACTTTTCTCAATGATCCTAGAGCAATTTGGTAATGAACAATGCTTTTTACAGCATGCTGGAGCATCATGTCAAAAGGAAAAATTGATAACTTAGTGGCTCGGTGAACAAAACATTGACATTTTGGATCTATGGCCAGGAAACGCCCCAGATTTCAATCCCATTGAGAACATGTGGTCAATCCTCAAAAACAAAATCTCAGAAACCATGATAAATTCCAACCACTGATTAAACAAGAATGGGTTATCAGTCATGATTTGACTCGGAAGGTCATCTATAGCTGCCACGGCAATGGGCAGAAGTCTTAAGATACAGAGATCAACTCTGTAAATGAGTGTTTGCATAAACATGATTTGTCAAGAAAAGTTTAAAACTTATGAGATGCTTAATTATACTTCATTAATGTTAGATCTATTAGTCAGATGTTTTTAAAAATAGTAGAGCAGTAACTTTAAGAAAAACAAAATTTGTGTCAGTCTCTGAACTTTTGGCTACAACCGTAGTCGGTCAGATAATGTTGACCTATACATGTATAATTTTTTAAAACGATTGTCTAAGAAAAGAATAAAATGTATTAATCCCAGTTAAAGACATTTTTCAATAATAGGATATATTTCTTTTCCTTAAAGGGAACCTGTCATGTGAAAAAAATGCTATTTACCTGCATATATGGAGTTAATCTGCAGTTAAATAGGGTTAAAATACTTCCTGGCTGTTTTACATAAAGCACGACTACCAGGAGGAAATTAAGTTTTATTCTCGCTTTAAGTAATAGGGGCGTGCAGTTACAATCACTACATTCTATAACGTGAGCGGCGATTGTGATTGACACCTCGCTCTGCAGCTTGTATGTCACCTTTAATAGGGCCTGTCATCAAATCAAGTGCCCAGTTTTTGTGCAAAAAGAAAAAATAGAGATCAACAACTTTGCAGATGCAATGTCTGGATTGAGGATGAACGATAAGAAACCGTGAGTGCCTGGAATCCCGCTGGTGCCGCCCCGCAATATCAGAGGAAAGTGGTAGGAACTCACCACATCTAAAAGCGAAATGTTAAAGAATCAGTCTTCATTAGAAATCCATTAAAGCATAAATCCGATCTGGTGAGACATTAAAATCTGACGCGTTTCTGACAACCGCCCTTAGTCGTAGTTTCTCACCAGAAATGGTTCGTGTTTCAATAGATTTCTAATAAAGTCTAATTCTTTTACATTTCCCGTTTGGATGTGGTGAATTCCTACCACTTTCCTCTAATATTGCTGTCCAGTTTTTGCTCCTATTTTATTCCCGCTGCCTCCTTGATGATTTCATTTTTTTATTATAAAACACACCATATGGTTTAAGAGATGTGGACGTATTTAGTGAGCGCTATTTTTTACAGTGTTTACTAAGTGGGAGTTTCTCCGTGTGCACACATCCTTAGTGTGCTTGCAGTCATAACACTCATCCCTTAGTAAAAAGTAGTGTAAAATAAGAGGGACCGTACAACATACAGTGGGGAAAAAAAGTATTTAGTCAGTCAGCAATAGTGCAAGTTCCACCACTTAAAAAGATGAGAGGCGTCTGTAATTTACATCATAGGTAGACCTCAACTATGGGAGACAAACTGAGAAAAAAAAATCCAGAAAATCACATTGTCTGTTTTTTTTTTCATTTTATTTGCATATTATGGTGGAAAATAAGTATTTGGTCAGAAACAAAATTTCATCTCAATACTTTGTGATATATCCTTTGTTGGCAATGACAGAGGTCAAACGTTTTCTGTAAGTCTTCACAAGGTTGCCACACACTGTTGTTGGTATGTTGGCCCATTCCTCCATGCAGATCTCCTCTAGAGCAGTGATGTTTTTGGCTTTTCGCTTGGCAACACGGACTTTCAACTCCCTCCAAAGGTTTTCTATAGGGTTGAGATCTGGAGACTGGCTAGGCCACTCCAGGACCTTGAAATGCTTCTTACGAAGCCACTCCTTCGTTGCCCTGGTGGTGTGCTTTGGATCATTGTCATGTTGAAAGACCCAGGCACGTTTCATCTTCAATGCCCTTGCTGATGGAAGGAGGTTTGCACTCAAAATCTCACAATACATGGCCCCATTCATTCTTTCATGTACCCGTATCAGTCGTCCTGGCCCCTTTGCAGAGAAACAGCCCCAAAGCATGATGTTTCCACCACCATGCTTTACAGTAGGTATGGTGTTTGATGGATGCAACTCAGTATTCTTTTTCCTCCAAACACGACAAGTTGTGTTTCTACCAAACAGTTCCAGTTTGGTTTCATCAGACCATAGGACATTCTCCCAAAACTCCTCTGGATCATCCAAATGCTCTCTAGCAAACTTCAGACGGGCCCGGACATGTACAGGCTTAAGCAGTGGGACACGTCTGGCACTGCAGGATCGGAGTCCATGGTGGCGTAGTGTGTTACTTATGGTAGGCCTTGTTACATTGGTCCCAGCTCTCTGCAGTTCATTCACTAGGTCCCCCCGTGTGGTTCTGGGATTTTTGCTCACCGTTCTTGTGATCATTCTGACCCCACGGGGTGGGATTTTGCGTGGAGCACCAGATCGAGGGAGATTATCAGTGGTCTTGTATGTCTTCCATTTTCTAATTATTGCTCCCACAGTTGATTTCTTCACTCCAAGCTGGTTGGCTATTGCAGATTCAGTCTTCCCAGCCTTGTGCAGGGCTACAATTTTGTTTCTGGTGTCCTTTGACAGCTCTTTGGTCTTCACCATAGTGGAGTTTGGAGTCAGACTGTTTGAGGGTGTGCACAGGTGTCTTTTTATACTGATAACAAGTTTAAACAGGTGCCATTACTACAGGTAATGAGTGGAGGAAAGAGGAGACTCTTAAAGAAGAAGTTACAGGTCTGTGAGAGCCAGAAATCTTGATTGCTTGTTTCTGACCAAATACTTATTTTCCACCATAATATGCAAATAAAATGAAAAAAAAAACAGACAATGTGATTTTCTGGATTTTTTTTTCTCAGTTTGTCTCCCATAGTTGAGGTCTACCTATGATGTAAATTACAGACGCCTCTCATCTTTTTAAGTGGTGGAACTTGCACTATTGCTGACTGACTAAATACTTTTTTTCCCCACTGTATGTCGCCTATTACTCTACTTTTTTAAAGTAAATGTCTATTTATTCTGTATTATTATCGTGAACAGGAGACCCTAAAAACGCTCGTTTCACAATACGCTGGTCTGTCGGGTGAAATGATCATTTGGTTTGCACAAATGATCATCATTCTCTGCAGCAAATTGTCCTGTGTAAACAGGACCTGTGCTGCCAAGAACAATGTCAGTAGTATTAGCAATAGAGTAGGTTTCAAATATAACTTTTAATTTACTTTATAAGATCACCTTAGTTAGGGACACCATATATAACACAAACATAGGTAGGGTGGTAATAATATATTATATATAGGAACAATCTCACCGATGTCCAGAAGAAGGTTATTAACGAGGAAATCATCATGTAGAGAAGAAGATAGGAGCCCCAAAATAAAATCCCAACATCAGAGGATCCGGTATACAATCTCCCGACGTGTTTCCTAATTTCTTGATTCCTCAGGGGATAAAGAGCTAAAGGCACTTAATAGTCTAGTCCTCGACTTTTACAGTGCTAGACCCTCACAGTGGAGTCCTACCTGAAGGCTATACTCACCACTGTGAGTGTCCGGAACTATAAGATCCAAGGACTAGGCTATCATTTGCCCTTAGCCCTTCCTCCTTTTCTCCCCTGAGGAATCAAGGAATTAGGAAACGCATCGGTAGACTGTAAACGGATCCTCTCGTTTGGGGAATTTATTTTGGGGCTCCTATCTTCACCTTCTCTGCATGAGGATCCCCTGGTGAATACCCTTCTTCTGAAATTAATGAGATTGTTATATAGATATATATTAAAACATATACAGAATGGGAGGGATAGGGATAAGCAACAACACATGTGAAAAAGACTTGGGTATACTAATAGATCACAGACTGAATATGAGTCAACAGTGTGATGCAGCTGCAAAAAAGGCAAATGCAATTCTAGGATGTATTAACAGAAGCATACAGTCTAGATCACGTGAAGTCATTATTTCCCTCTACTCCTCTTTGGTCAGACCTCATCTGGAATATTGTGTCCAGTTTTGGGCACCACATTTTAAAAAAGACATCAACAAACTGGAGCAAGTTCAGAAAAGAGCGACCAGAATGGTGACCGGTCTGCAAACACTATCTTATGAGGAAAGGTTGCAGGATTTGGGAATGTTTAGTTTGCAAAAGAGAAGGCTGAGAGGAGACTTAATAGCTGTCTACAAATATCTAAAGGGCGGTCACATTGTAGAAGGATCAACTTTATTCTCATTTGCACAAGGAAAGACTAGAAGCAATGGGATGAAACTGAATGGGAGGAGACACAGATTAGATATTAGAAAAAACTTTTTGACAGAGTGATCAATGAGTGGAACAAGCTACCACGAGAAGTGGTGAGTTCTCCTTCAATGGAAGTCTTCAAACAGAGGCTGGACAGACATCTGACTGGGATGATTTAGCGAATCTTGCTTTGAGCAGGAGGTTGGACCAGATGGCCCAGGAGGTCCCTTCCAACTCTACGATTCTATGATTCTATTTGTCTGTTTGTGTTCATATCTGGTGTCCCTAACCAGGGTGATTTTATTTAGTGAATTAAAGTTTATATTTTAAACCTACTCTATTGCTAATACTACTATAAATGACTAGTGAGTCTCTCTTGTTTATGACATATTCTATTTGCTAATTACAAGAACAAAGTCAGCCTATCTGCACTAAACTCTCATATTATATTATACAGCCGCCAATCAATAAATATTTTGACTGTCATTTAACGCTGTAAAGTCAGTTAGTATAAATGTACCTTAACACAGATTTCCAGCAGCAATAACACTATGTGCAAAGGGAAATGACCCCATAAAATCAACTTAAGCAGTTGTGTTTCATGTTCATGTGTTCTGAGCGGAAATAAAGGGATCAACGCCTTTACGTAAACAGATTATTTATTACTAAATCAGTACTGTGTGTTTCATAAGGGTTTTTTAATCTAGTTTTCATATTCATTTTTTTCTTTTGTTTTCAAATTTTGCAGATTTCAATTAATGGCCAATCTTTTATTTAGCATTTTCTTTAAATGTCCAAGATGTAAATGATAGGGTCTGTAACTGCATGTAGTTTTTGTTCTGTTACAGTTCTGTATTCTAATTTGGGCTTCATCCAAGAATAATAATTGCTGGCAGAGTTAAGAGGATCCAAAAAGTTGTAGAGTTCCCTTTCCCCATGTATACCCTGTGAGATTTGTCAGTCAGACTGTCTCTACAGAAGTCATTCTGTTGTCTTTAACACAGGGCTCGGATTTACTTTAGACTTCTTCCTACTCTTCCTCCTCTTTTTAAAGCAAGACTCCATAATATAACGCACTTCATTTCATATTACCCTTTGATATTTCTCGAGGTTTTATTCTCTTCTGTAAAGCATCAATTTTACAACATTTTCTGCAGACCTACGTGTAATAATGAAGTTCTCATTTTATTGATGCACTTCCTTTGATGTTACAATATGCAGCGGCAGAAAAAGCTAAATGGTATTGATCAAGTAAAAAGTTTACAAGTTTGCACTGCTCAGTTTTGTTTAACTTTTTTAATGTAAGAAAGGACTAACTTAAAATTATGATATCATACTCGTGAGTTTGAGGCTGTAGTAAAAAAGAAAACTTTGTGTAATACCAATGGCTCCATATATGACTGCCCACCACTAGTCCTCTCTGGTCAGTATGCCAGAGTGATGTAGCATGTATGACACATCACTTTAAAAAAGGCAGTTACTACATGTCTTAATGAATGCATTATTATGTAATATGGCATCACTCCGTGACATCAGTCCAGGATAAAGGACTGACCCAGAGTCTGTATTTGAAAGTGTTTTTTTTTTTTTTTTTAACAAGTAGGATAAAAACTACTTAAAGGAGTTTACTACGTTTTGAAGGTATATCTTCCCAATCACTGGGGAAGCGATGGTTGATCATACATACTTTCGCTCCATTCATTCTGTATGAGATCGCTGGAGGTAGCTGCGTGCAGCATTTGGCTGGTCTTTGGTATTCCCATTAAGAATGAATGGAGTGGAGGTGTGAATGATTGACCATCGTTCTATTCATACTGGGCTCTGCAGAGCCCTGGCATTCAGGATCGGTGGGTGTCACAGTAGTCAGCAGCGCAAGATTTGAGAAATTATCTCCTATCCCAAGCTCTGTATGTTGATCTTTTGTAGCCTGACCTTGAACTTTGTTCTGACCATCTGTCTGTTTTACCCCTTCTGCTCTGATCCACTATTCTCCTGTTATTCTGACCTCGGAACGTTACCTGACTACACTTTTGTTTCTTCCTTCTGTTTCTTCCTTCTGTTTATGACGTACCCTCCTGGCTTCTGATCTTGGACTTCTTGTCTATCCTGACTCACAGCTTGGCCTTGAGAAGTGACTGGCCTCACAATAACTAGGGGAGAAAGGTTATGTTAGTGGCACCACTCCAGCACTGAAATAAAGTTTAAAAAAGGTGCAGTGGTGCTTTAAGAAAATAACTGCAGAATTAATTCTAATATTGTATTATATGAAAAGACAATTTGGGGTATAATCCTAAATCTCACAGTGAGTTTTTGGTGAGTTTTTGAGGCTGCATATTCTCGCCGCGTCAAAATGCAGCGCGTCTTACAATTTTCATCAAAGTGGATGAGATTTAGAGAAATCTCACGCTCACTGTATTTTTTTGTTGCTCAGCATAAACTGACCTGAGGTGAATGTTTCAAATCTGCAGCATGTCAATTTCTTTTGCACGTACACTGAGTTTTATGTGCAGGTTTTCCACATAGTATTGAATTAGATGCCGAAAATTTGCAGGCTAAAAACACATCTAATCCACTGTATCAATAAGGTTTTGTCAAAGCCAAATACTAGAAAGTATAAAAAATAAAAGCGGGTTTATTTAAACATGACACCAAAAAGAGAGAAAATCTGCAGTGTGTCAAAAACACAATAAAAATGGATGTAAAAAACGCACTCAAAAATGAAATGATAAAAACGCAAGTAGCCTCGTTTACAGAATAGGTGCTGGACAGCTATATAAATTCTGCATCATCAAAAACTCACAAAATACTTGTAATGGGAATGTAGCCTAATAAATAATAATTAAGACTGAAGAGTTGTGATTCAAGGAAAATGCACCAGGGGAAATGTTTGTAGAAACCGTGGACAGCATGGCCGTCTAAAAAAGTAAATTCTTGACCTTATAAAGACTGTTCCTCCACTAAATCACAATTTACAACTAAACTATAGAAGTAGTCTTAGATTAGATACGAGGGGCGCCTGAAAAGTTCGAGGCCCACCCATGAAATCTTTTTTGCATGGTCTTGTTTTGCAATGCAATATGTTATTTAGTTAGTTGAATGGTTTCATGAGCAATCTGGATTTATTTTGATTTTTTTTGTTTCCGTTACAGCATTTTTAAGTTGGGTCGCAAGGCTGAAATATGGAAATGGAGAAGATGGTAAAGTTCACACATCGGCTGTTGCAATGGCTGCAATTCACTCCTGTGGTTTCCAACTGCTTCAGCACCCACCCTATTTCCCTGATTTGGCTCCCTCGGACTATCACCTATTCCCACAGATGAAAAAGCACCTTGGTGGAAGGTGGAATTGCAGCCATTGCAACAGCCGATGTGGGAACTTTGCCAACTTCTCCATTTCCATATTTCAGCCTTGCGACCCAACTTTAAAAAGCTGTAACGGAAACAAAAAAAATCAATAAATCCAGATTGCTCTTGAGACCATTCAACTAACTAAATAACATATTGCATTGCAAAACAAGACCATGCAAAAAAGATTTCATGGGTGGGCCTCGAAATTTTCTGGCGCCCCTCGTATTATGGAAGGAACCAGATTATTTGAAAAATACAATGTGTTTGGAAGAGTTGAGAGAGAGTAGAGAGAAGGCTGGTGACCGGCAACAAGATCAGTGCCATCACACAGATCACAATCATATGCATGGCCACCCGTAGATTCAATCTCTGCATCAGGGGATGTCTCTACATAGTTGCATGACCAACAAGTGAGACCTATAGACGCAAAGAAAGAAAGTATTCAGCATTGTACAGATGCATATCTAAATCTTTATTTACATGAATGCACTAAAAAGCTGTAAAGGGGACCCAAAGATTGTAACTAAACCAACCCGAGAGATGGTGGTTCCCTGGACTAAAGAAGTGAGAACAACAGAAGAATAAAATATATGTCTTTTTAACACTTGACAGCTTTTTTAAAGGCACTGGCAGGAGTGGCAGCACTTTTCACCTATTCTCAGTATAGATGATAATAATCCGAACAGGGGGCCTAAGTTCCACTGTGTGAGCTAAGTGCTAGCGATAACGTGTAAGTCCTGCTCCATTAACGGTTTCTTCTATAGCACAGGGACTGAGACCCTTATTGCTGTGCAGTTCCCAACAGTCAGACCCCCAGCAATAATACATTTATTATCATTATATATTGTAGAAATGCACTTGTTGAATCTTCAAAAAAAAAAAAAAAAGTAGACGTTTAATCAGATCTTTCTTAATATTTGATTTTGCCAAACTGGCCTAAACTGGGTAAGTTCTTATGTGAATTTTACAGAATTTTGAAAACCACGCAATGCATAAACATGAAAAGCAGAACTGTCACAT
Source organism: Dendrobates tinctorius (assembly GCF_039654945.1). Lineage (NCBI taxonomy): Eukaryota > Metazoa > Chordata > Amphibia > Anura > Dendrobatidae > Dendrobates > Dendrobates tinctorius. The sequence goes on along the minus strand of NW_027361697.1, from coordinate 25,934,588 downwards.
CTGCTGTGCCTCATGAATAAGAGGAACGACCTCGTCACAGTAGGGTAAGGGCCACGTCAGAGTCATAGGAGAGATAGTGGCTGTGAGTGACCTACTTAGATTTGTCAGCCCTATGATTATTTTTTTCCCATGTCATCTGCACCGCCAATGTTTTACTGTTGATTGTTGATGTGCTTGTACGTTCTGTGCGGACATTGCATGCAGAATTATTGAAAACATTAATTGTAGGATTTGATTATTTCTGTTGTTTCTTGGTAGTAATGGTTTATTTTTCAAGGTTTTATCTTCCAACAGAACTGTAAATCTAAACAGGATCACCTTGAGAAATCATCTCGGAGAGAAGTGTCGATGGCGGTACATTTTTAGCTATGGTTTACGGATGAGATAAATAATGCTAAATTGGCCAGCAGTGCCTTGTCTCTAGCTGCAAGGTTATTTATCTTCTTATCTGTCCTCGGTGTTTGTATATATACAAGTAGTATACACATTTATACAACCTCTAAAATGCTATTGATTCTTCTTGCAGTGATCCTTATAGTATAAAGTCCTTAGAGAATTCCCCCCTCAGCTTTGCGAGATGCCATATAGATCAGCCTGTACTCTTTATACTGACGTCTGCATCCAGTACATCAGTTCGACAACCCTTGACTTCCATTAGGTCCAAAGTGTATTTCGCAATTTGTTTGGCAATTTTATAACCACATCCAGATATTGCTTGTATGTGAATGTTGCTTTTTTCTTTGCCACTTACTCAATTAAGCCCCTACATTTGCCGAAAAAAATGTTAGCCTGGACTCATCTGTCCTTGCTCCCTTACCTATCTCCAGAAGGGCACTGTATGTTTCTACAGGACAATAACAAAAAAGTTAATTACAGCAGCCAATTGTAGAGGTCTGGGTAGCAAACTAATCCCTTTTGGCTGTCTGATTACTCTTTCTGCCTCACTTAATACCTAATTCCCTGGACTGGAACCTGGCTTTTCTCTGACTACACTTTTGGATACAATTCTGTCATTGGCATCATCTCTCTGACGTGACCCAACTCGTCAACACTTTTTCCTTCAACTTGCTCCATGGTCAAGGCACTACTTTGTGGACACATCCCAGGGGCCCCATGTATGGGTGAAGTGGTGATCACCAGGGACCTGTTACGGATAAAAAGAGCCTGTGGCTCCAAGACTGTCCTTAGTTGTCCTTTTAGATTGACTGAGTCTTTACAAATAGACATTCTCATGTCATATCCTGGTAATAATAATAATAAATTTTATTTCTATAGCGCCGACATATTCCGCAGCACTTTACATTTCAGAGGGGATTTGTACAGACAATAGACATTACAGCATAACAATAATCACATACAGTAGATTATAACAAATACCAAGAGGAATGAGGGCCCTGCTCGCAAGCTTACAGTCTATGAGGAAAGAGGTAGACACGAAAGGTGGGTGGTAACAGTTGCCCTGATTGTATGGACCAGCCATAATGTTAAGTGTGTGACAGTACAGACACAGAGGGCTAATGGATGCATAAAGCATGTGGGAACATGATGCGGGAAATCTGGTTATGGTAAAACTTTTGGCTGTGCCACACAGGGATAGATTAGGTTAATGTGTTGAGGCGATAGGCCAGTCTGAATAAATGTGTTTTCAGGGCACGCTTAAAATTGTGGGGATTGGGGACTAATCGTATTGACTTGGGAAGTGCATTCCAAAGAATTGGCGAGGCATGTGTAAAGTCTTGGAGACGGGAGTGGGAGGTTCTGACTATTGAGGATACTAACCTCAGGTCATCAGCAGAACGGAGGGCGCGGGTAGGGTGGTATACTGAAACAAGGGAGGAGATGTAGGGTGGTGCTGAGCCATGGAGGGCTTTGTGGGTGAGGGTAATAAGTTTATACTGAATTCTGGAGTGGATGGGTAGCCAGTGTAATGACTGGCACAAGGTAGAGGCATCGGTGTAACGATTGGTGAGGAATATGATCCTGGCTGCAGCATTCAAGACAGATTGGAGAGGGGAGAGTTTGGTAAGAGGGAGACCGATTAGAAGAGAGTTACAATAGTCGAGACGAGAATGAATAAGAGAAACAGTAAGAGTTTTTGCAGAGTCAAAAGTAAGAAAAGGTCGAATTCTAGAAATGTTTTTGAGGTGCAGATTACAAGAGCGAGCCAGTGATCGAATGTGGGGGGCAAAGGAAAGCTCGGAATGACCCCAAGACAGCGGGCCTGTTGCTGGGGAGTAATAGTGGAGCCACACATAGAAATAGCAATGTCGGGTATAGGTACATTAGTAGAGGGAGGAAACACCAGGAGTTCAGTCTTTGACAGGTTCAGTTTCAGATATAGTGAGGACATGATGTTAGACACAGCGTTTAGACAATCGCCGGTGTTTTCTAGAAAGGCTGGCGTGATGTCAGGAGAAGAAGTGTATAATTGGGTGTCATCAGCATAGAGATGGTACTGGAAACCAAATCTACTGATTGACCAATAGGGGCAGTGTACAAGGAGAAGAGGAGGGGGCCTAGAACCGATCCTTGAGGAACCCCAACAGTAAGGGAAAGGTGAGAGGAGGAGGAACCGGCAAAAGATACAGTAAAGGAGCGGTCGGAGAGATAGGAGGAGAACCAGGAGAGAACGGTGTCCTTGAGGCCAATGGAACGGAGCATAGTGAGGAGGAGCTGATGATCCACAGTGTCGAATGCTGCAGAGAGATCCAATAGAATTAGCATGGAGTAATGACCATTTGATTTAGCTGTTAGCAGATCATTAGAGACTTTAGTGAGGGCAGTTTCAGTGGAGTGTAAAGAGCGGAAACCGGATTGGAGAGGGTCGAGAACAGAGTTTTCTGAGAGATAACGGATAAGACGGGAGTGGACCAGGCGTTCCAGGAGTTTAGAGATGAAGGGAAGATTAGAGACAGGTCTATAGTTAGCGGCACAGTTTTGGTCGAGGGATGGTTTTTTAAGTAGTGGATGTATGATGGCATGCTTAAATGAGGAGGGAAAAATACCAGAAGAGAGAGAGAGGTTAAATATTTTAGTTAGGTGAGGGGTGACAGCAGGGGAAAGGGACTGGAGGAGATGTGACGGAAATGGGTCACTGGTGCAAGTAGTTGGGCGAGAAGATGCAAGGAGCCTGCTTACTTCTTCTGTGACTGGTTCAAAATCAGAGAGTGAGCTAGATGCAGTGGGGGAGGGAGGACAGTGCATGGTATGAGGTGATTGGGCGATAATTTCCTGTCGAATCTGGTCAATTTTTTCTTTGAAGTAATTGGCCAGATCGTCAGCTCGGAGCTCCATGGTTGGGTCCTGTACTCTTGGATTGAGTAGAGAATAAAAAGTGTCAAAGAGACATTTTGGGTTATTGGACAGTGAGGTGATGAGGGTGTTGAAATAGGTTTGTTTGGAGAGGTGAAGGGCAGTGTTGTATGTTCTAAGCATAAACTTAAAATGGATGAAATCTTCGTGTAGATTGGATTTTCTCCACAGACGTTCGGAGCACCTGGAGCACCGCTGCAGGAAACGAGTTTGCACCGTGTGCCAGGGTTGTCGCCATCTGCGTTGTGGTGTTCTATTTATAGGGGGTGCAAATTCATCCAGGGCACTTTGAAGTGTTTCATTGTAATGCTTCAATGCAGAATCAGGACATGAGAGGGAGGAGATAGGGGCCAATGAAGACTGCAAGTTCTTCATAAGTTTCTGGGTGTTAATGGCCTGTATGTTTCTATAAGTCTGGACAGTGGGGGTGACCTGAGCAGCCTGGCAGTTCTTTATAGAGAATGAAAGAAGATTGTGGTCAGAGAGCGGGAGAGGGGAGTTTGCAAAATCATCCACTGCACAAAGCCGAGAGAAGACCAAGTCGAGGGAGTTTCCGTCTTCATGCGTTGGAGAATTAGTAAGCTGGTAGTGATGATAATGATGGTAATGATTAGTAAGTGGTAGTATAATGCAGGGATATGCCACCACTTTGTCATACTGGGGGTGCAATCTTTGGATCCCCACAATTCCTTGCATTAGAGGGCCCACAAAGCTAGCTGTGAAAACTCTTCAGTTTGATGACCTTGGCCTCTAACTCTACAAAGTTGCGTTCAAATGAAAAGGGACATGCTGTGGTTACCTGCACAGATTGTAGATGGAAGTGCTGCGGTGCAGGGAAAAATTCTGAAGAGGATACGTTGTTCAATTATTGCGCCATCCTTTCATTCACAGGACTGAGAGTCCCACAATTTGCACCCTCATTTATCACAAGCATCTCACTTGTTGATAGATACGAGAATAACCCTTTAAGGGTCTTGTGGTTTGTCTATTTAATTATTTCAATTTTGCCAAAATTGTTTCTTGAAGATTAGATTAATTCAAACATAACTCTGCACCTCATTTAGTGATATCATATAGCAATATATATCTGAATCCATCAATTTATGTAGTGAAAGGCAAGATATAGCATTACATCAGTCTATGTGATTCTTGCGCTTGGCACAGGGAAAGCTTGAAAAATAAATGTTCAGCAATGAGAAATCATCTCGTGTATCGCAGGATGATGAGGAACTGCTGTAGGACATGGTAATATCTCATGTACTGTAGTTTATATGTATTGGTTCTAAATGCTTTTTCATTAGATAGCAGAGAAGTTTCCAGTGACCTGGTAACCTGGAAGTATTTAAGGATTATGTTCTTGTTCAACTGTCTGATGGGTGAATCGAAAAATGGTATTCTCCAGACATAACCATTGCTTCATTATCTAATTGAAATCCGAGATTTAGGCCATGATTCATCAAGAATGGCAATGTCCATGAAGGTCTTAATGAAGAGGTGAACTAGAGTCAAATGCTCCTGAGAGATGTCTGACTAGTGACGTGTGCCTCCGTGCGCCTGGCCTTAAACCTTACTCATGTCAGAGACTGGACGCCTGATTCATTAAGAGGTGTCTGACAAGTGGTATGCGCCTCCATGCGCCTTGCCACATATTTTACCCAAATCAGGAACTGGAATAGATTTCACATGTAAGGAATACCATAGCTCATCGTGAATTAGACGAGTTGTGGTGTCACGCCATGTCCTCCTCCAGCAACTTCACCCATTTTGGTGGAGCTTGGCGAAACTGGCCTGAATATCCCCAGTATTGCAAAATGTTTGCACAACTCCACTTTTCACAAAAATGTTACAACTTTTCAAAGCAATTTACGCCAAAATTCTGGTGTAATCGATTTGATGAATCAAAGGGTGCAGTTACACTGGAAGAATGAGCTCTCCCAGGAACACTCATTGTTTAATAATAGGCCTCCAATCACCATATGAATGAGCAAAACCTTTATTTGGCGGGTTAAATGATTTTTAATCTTTTTTAAAAATAATTCTAAACAGCACATTATCCCGCGTAAACAGGGCATGTGCTGTCTAGAATAGTGAAAGGCTGTGCACACAGAACAATTAATGACCGTGCATACTGCGCAGCTGTGAAGTGCAGTTAGCATGTCTAAACAAGCTATCAACTTACTGCCGATTAGTAGCACCATCGACGGAAAGATGGTCGAATGGAGTTCAAAGTTTCATACTTTAAATTTAGTATGCCTCATTGATGTCAACAGCTATATCTGGAGAACGTCTGATTATCATCTTTTATGTTAGGCGTCAGGTTTCTGCGTCTGCTCTGCAGGAATCCAGAGCCTCACATTCTGTGGTCTCCTGCTGTCTTTCTACTGCAGAGAAGATTACTTTGCGGCAGTCCCTCTATGCTCTTACTGGGCATGCTCACGAGACGATCTCCCATTGGAGATCGGGAGTCATGTGCCCAGGTCCTGTTCCAGATCTCATTGGTCCAATTCGGAGATCTGGAAGGTCCCGCACGGCTATAAAAAGCGCGCATGGCCATTCCGCCATGCGCTAGTATAGACTATACTTGCTATGTGTGAATGGTGATGGATGTATGACTCTGGTGACTGACTCATTATAAAACCCCTTCCCTGATATTACATATGTGGATAGGGAATTAGTTCAGCAGTCAGCGCCAGTCAGTGGCAAGCTTTAGGCCACTGTGCACACTGCTGTTTTCTGGCTTTATCGTCGAGCGGCAGTGTCCTACGCCGCGCTGCAGCCCTTCTTGGCGCTTGCAGTAGCGATGCCGCACACACGGTAGGTCTAGACGGACGCAGCTCCTCTGTCTTAGGTCCTTCTCCTGTGACCAGATACTGTGTGTGCATTTACCTGAGGCCTGTGACACTAACAGGCTCAGTGTTTTTGTATGTTTATGTTGCGGCGCCTCTGTGTGTGAACAGAGCCCGCTCTGCGCACTTCGGGTGAAGTTGAACCCGTGCGCATTATACCGCCATATTGCTCCTCTGTCATTACCTAGCAGCGGTGTAAACACCTACTGCAGGATGGACCCAGAGCGGTGAACGCACTTTATTTATTTTTTAGTGCGTTCCGCCGTTCCTAACATTTTAGGTATTTAGATGGACCCCTGACGTACTGAGGAGTACATGGTGTGAATTCATCTTAATGTGTTAGTAATATGGGTGCAGGTGGCATGTGTCGGTATACATCAACAGCCGCTCTTCTCTTTGGGATTAATTAGCCTGGATATGCCTCGGAATAAACAGGCCTGCCTAAGATGTCTGAAAAGCCTATGAAATATTTAAGTCTCAACATTTACTTTAACACAATTTTATACTGAAGTTTAATGGAAACATAGGGGCAGATGTACTATCAGATGTATGGTGTAATTGTGCCAAAATTTAAGTTGCAAGTCTTTTCAGACACGTTTTACAAGCATTTGTACCAAGAAAAATGTATATTTACGACATGCTTGACACTTTATCACAGTGTGTAGACAAGGGGGCAAGATTCAGTGGAATGAACGACTGCTTAAAATTTCACAGTGGATAATAGTGGAGTAAACAATACCGACCAATTAGCGGTGAAAATGTTGCCAAAATTTGAGCCAGATTTTTCAACCAGCAAGAGCTACTGTGATCAGGTTGGCACGTTTAAGATTTTCTAGTCCTAGGGTGCTAATACCATAGTACCATGACCGATTACTGGGAACAAATATTCCTAGCTCCTTTCCCAATAATCGGGCAGTGTAAGCTGGTTACAAAAACACTCATCTGGTGAAATGATTTTTGAATTTGCTTATAAATTATCTTTCTTAGCAGCTCATCTTGTGGAGATAGGACATGTGAGCCAAGAACAATGACAGTCTCTACACACAGAACAGTCATATCCCTGCGAAATGCAATCGTGCAACAGGCTAATAAACGACTGCCAATCAGCTTAAATAAATGTAGCCGATCCGCGTTCATTTAATGACCGCAATCGGGTAATGTAAATGCAGCCTAAAGGCCCCTTTGCATTTAGCGATGCACCAGCGATCCCGACCACGATATAACCCGGTCGGGATCGCTGGTGCATCGCTAAATGGTCGCTAGTGAGCTACCAAACAGGCAGATCTCACTAGCAACGCAGCGATGCTCGGCGGTCGCTCTTATCTTTCAGACGCGGCGAGGGTGACGTCTTCCACCTGCGTTTATGGCTCGCTCGTTGGCGCCAGCAGGAAGCCGACGGTGAGAAATGGACCAGGCCGATCTCGCGCGATCAGCGATAACCAGCGGGGGAGCCAGTCGGAGGTAAGTATCACATGTAGCGATAACGCTAGCAATATCGCTTCTGCGTCACAAAATCGGTGACGCTTTAGCGATATTGCTAGTGATATCGCTATGTGTAAAGTCCCCTTAAGTTTGCACCGTCTAAATGTCGGACAAAATGATCAACTCTGCCCCATTGTATCTCACCACAGACAAATAGACAAATTTGCAGGATGTGCCAGGAATGTCTGATTCTTGGAGTCCATGCTTATCTTGATTTATTGTCCTCCTAGACTCAGCATCTGCTGGGTTGTCCTGGGATGAAAGAATCTGTTCAGTCATTTCTAATTAGCGCTACTTCTGGGAAAGCCGGGTGACAGCCCTGAAAGATGAAGCTCCTTAATTGGGCACATTTAATTCGGCTGTAATGCAGACAAATTTTAACATCCATTTTTAGGTTGCAAAACCAAGGTCTGTGCAGTTCTCCAGAACTGATCTTACATCACAATAAAATGATATAGAGATTGTTTGGTTCAGTAGAACAAGACTGCTGGGGCGCAGGGCTTCACCTACAACTTTTCTTGGTCTTTCTCATGATTCATTTGTACAAATTGAACAGAAATGTTAATGTTTAATGGTCTTTTCATCAACTCTTGAGTAATTGGTTGGTATCCATATGTTATTTTGCCTGTAGGAACATCGAAAACTATTAACGGTTTCTTTTTCTGTTCTCCAGTTTTATTGCCTTACGCTAATCTCAGCTTAGCAGAAGAAGATTAGAGCGTCAAGATCTCTTGCATTTTATATTTGACCTGTGGTGGTCCGCTAATTTAAGTCCATTACAAGCAGGGATTAATATGTGTTATAAGAAATGACAGCGGCACTGCACATTGCTATGAATTGGGACTTTGTACATTGAGAAGCCGCTCAGGGTTCGGGTACAATTTGATTGTCATTAATTGTATGTAAAGTGGACTGCATCGGACGAGGAAAAGACAAATCGAAGTTGCATAGCAACTAAACATTGATTTAGACAAGGTAATTTGCCCCATGCTAATGAAACAGTATTGGAAAATTCTGCAACAGATCTGTCACATTTGGTTTCACCCTTGTATGGAAAGATGTTTCACCTTCCAAGATGCCGCCACAAGGTCAACAGAGGAAACTCAGCTCACCAGCCAGGCTTTCCCCTGCAGCAGCCACAGGACAAAATGTAATATTACATTAAAACCATTCAGATGAATGGCCACCATGTAAAAAAAAGTATAATTTTGAGTCTACCGTAACGCTATAACAGGAGCTTATATAGAGGTAGGCTAACAGATCCCAAATGTGGCACTGCCATTTATGATGTGCGTAAGCCATACTGAGGGAATAGCAAAGTAGTGGATACACTGTTCTACCGCCAAATTGGTTCAGAGATGAAAACAGTTGAATTTAACTAATTTTGTGGTGCTGAAAACAAATATGCTGCTTAAATTTGCTGATTGGCTCTAATTTTTAAGATCCAGAGGAGGTTCTAATTACTTATGACACTGATCGAAAAAAAGGCATCTTTATTATTTCATTATCATTATTGCATTGTTAGTAGCTGGTCCATTACATCATCTATTTAGTCTAATGAGCCTTCAGTATTCTATCATCTTAGAGTGATCAATCAAAAAAGTCAGTTCAGCTCCGATGATGAAATCTTGTTACAACTGTATCTCCTACTTTTATAAATGCTCTCTGTGTAAGGTATACAGTTTTAGGATTTCTTAGCTTAGTTTATTAGCATATTGAGATGTTTCTATATGTTGTTTTCAGATAACAAAGCAGAAGTTTTTGCTCCATCTGCAGATAAGTCACTTTTGCGTCACAAGGGCAAAACTTGACAATCATGTTAAGGAAAGCCTAGAACCTGTATTTTAGCTGCAGAATAGGAAATCAGGACAATAGTTGGGCTCCTCACATATGCTGCAATAGATGTGCATCACATCTTACCCAGTGGTCGCATGGGAGGAGTAAATCTATGCTTTCTGCAGTCTTAATAATCTGGAGAGAGCCAGCCCAACACACTACCAATTGCTATTTTCTGCATGATGCCTCCATTTAGGAAAGTCGTTTCAAGGAAGAAGTGGACTTTACAGTATCCAAACATACTGTACCATCTGCATTATGCACATTACCACATAAAGAAGAACTGCCAGTTTCAAAAGCACCAGAAACTTTTACAGTCGAGTCAAGTGACTGTCAGCAACCTCGACTGAACCACACCTTATAGCATAAAGATAACCAAACGATTTTGTTAGAGATTTGGATCTGCCCAAGAGTAAAGGGGGCTTTACACATAGCGATATCGCTAGCAATATCGCTAAAGCGTCACCGATTTTGTGACGCAGCAGCGATATTGCTAGCGATATCGCTATGTGTGATACTTACCTCCGGCCTGCTCCCCCACTGGCTATCGCTGATCGCGCGAGATTGTCCAGGTCCATTTTTCCGTCGGCTGCTTCCTGCTGTGGTTCCTGCTGGCGCCGACGAGCGATGTGTGGACGCAGGCGGGAGGACGTCTTCATCGCCGTCTGAAAAGTAAGTAACGACCGCTGCTGCGTCGCTACATCGCTGTGAGATCTGCCTGTTTGGCAGCTCACTAGCGACCCTTTAGCGATGCACCAGCGATCCTGACCGGGTCGTATCGTTGTCGGGATCGCTGGTGCATCGCTAAATGTAAGGGGGGCTTAAGGCTCAGCTCTTAGTTTCCAGGCTACAGCAGTGGAATCTCCGAGCGGGTGATGTTAGGATTTCTTTCTTACATAACCGTGATAAAGATCTTATACAATACTTCTTCATGGAGGGCGATCTTGTGGCATGCAACAACATCAATAGTTTAATAGAAGCTTTGAGGATAAGTCATAATCCAGAGTAATAAAGGCTCTTCATCGATTCATCCAAAACAAGCCTAAAATTCATCTTACTGCTTAATGGCAATGTGCTACCTTCAATTAAAGTTGGTTTTGCAGTCCACATGAAAAAAACATGACAACATGAAACAGCTGTTGATGTGCCTGAACTATGACCAACATACGTGGCCCTTCTATGGTGACTTAAAGGGGGTTGCCCTATTACTTAGTCTCCATGGTGGATTCAGAAAGTACCACTGCTTTCTGTGTCGGGATAGTCATGCAAGAGAAAATCATTACAATAAAATAGACTGGCCTCTCCGACATTCATTTCAGCCAGGGAGTAAAAATGTCCTGCATCCAGCACTCGACCCACATATGATTTTGTTACTACCATTGCATATCAAGTTGGACGTAATGAAGATTTTTGTAAAGGCAATAGATGAAAATGCGAAAACATTCAAGTATCTCATTGATAAATGCCCAAGGTTGAGTGAAGCAAAAGATAAAGGAAGGACTCTGTATTTGTCTTCAGATTCTTTTTTGGACCTCAGATTTGTAAGCTTCTTCAAGATGAGTTTCTCGATTTATTGCAGGGGAAGGATGGGGAGCATTCGCATTAGTGGTAACTAGTTTTTTGGGAAAGTCAAGAGCAGACAACTATGAAGAGTTGGTGGGAAGAGCTTCCCAAAACATGGCTGTTACATGTCTTTAAAGATTCATTGCTTACATTCACATCTAGACTCTTTTCCACCAAACTGCCGGCAGTGAGCGACGAGCATGGTGAGAGATTTCACCAAGATATTGCTCCTGTGGAAAAAATATATTAAGGAAAATGGAATCCTTCAATGCTTGCAGATTACTGTTAGACAATTGTAAGATATGATCTGATGCAGGAGTACAAGAGACAAGCAAAAGGAGCTGTCACTGAATGAGGACCAAATATTGTAGTGAGATTTCTGTAACTGTTTATAATTCGCAAAAGTGTTTAAACATGCTTTAGTTATTGTTTCTAAGTTTCCTCTAAGTACGGTAAATATCAGTAAACTGGCATAAGAAAATATTTTGCATTTTTATATTTGCAAATGTAATAATGTTTCAAAGTATTGAAACTTTTATGCATTAATTATATGTAGCAGTAAAAGGAAAACTCTTTGATATCATACAAACGAGAGCCAACTAAAAATTGTCATTGTCAGATTTGAATTTAGGAGGTCAAAATCATCAAGAAAAGGTTTATTTCATAATTGAACCTGACAACTGTTGAAAATATATTGAACAGCGTGATTAAACTCTACAATAAAGCAAATCCCAAGCAACTAAGAATAATGAGTAACTTCTTAATTACATTTATTTCAAATAGAGAAAAAAAATTGCAAAATTGCAATGTCTGACTATACAGATCCCACAAATATTGTCCCCCAGTTTCCCTTAAATGGCGAGTCTGCCTATGTAACAGACAATATCTTGGTAGTGATACGTTCAAGCGCTTCCATATTTTTTTTATTGAATTAAACAGATTTGCTGTCATGTGTCTAGTAAAGCTCTTCAATGTATTTCAACGTAGAAGAAAGGTCGCACTCATCGAGTTGAAGAAATATCACTGGTATATTGACTTATATTTCACATGTCGGGCTGGGGGAGTGACAAGGAGATGCAGAAAAAGCTGACAACGGCCATTTCGCGCTAACTGAGCGCTTCAACGGACCCTTCAACGGGCCCTATTCTCAGAATGGGTGATGAATGCTTATGGGAATACCTCTTTAAGGCACATGTATAGAAATTGAGAAACACATTAGGTAGTATCTAAAGAGGAATGCATTTCAACTGATGCAGTATTATAAAAAAAACAAAAAACTTTGGTGCAGAATTTACCTTTATCTCAGTAAAAAAAAAGAAATTGATGCCTACTTCATATCATCGAGAACTAAGAGATAGCAGGAAAGGGAAAATAGCAAATTTACACGTAAAGTGGTTGTTAGGAAGATAGATGGGGAAGGAAGGAATAGCAAATGGTAGGTATTTACCAATTCTAGGACTTTAGAAGTGAAGTTTCATTTCAGATTAACTTTAAATGGGTTGTCTCGAGTTTCTAAATGGGCAAAAATTGCAAAGTACTTGTAAAACTAAGCAACTTATTCGTCTCCATTCTCAAGAACTGATTCATTTAAAATGTTAATGTCATGGTCACGTGTGTCAGGACGCAGATGATGTCGCAAGGCGAACCCATAACACACGTGACCCTGGATACACCGCCTCCAGTGGGGCGAATTTAAATAATAGAACGTGCAGGTGGATACGCCGCCTCCACCTGGCGAATTTAGGTATTACACGTTATACATACAATAATCAAATAATAAAGGGGGAACCTGGGAAACTATAACAATGGTGGGCCCTGCGATAGGGAATGGGGACATGGAGACCTCCTAAGCTCCCCTGAGCCAGTGTCCCTGCACTCCTTACATTCCCTAAACAGGCTCCGCACCTGTCGCCGCACGCGTACCTTAACGCCCTTGCTCACCCTGACCCTAAACCCTCACTAGGGAATGGGTCGGTGCGGAGTCTAATCCCACCACCGCACTAATAACACACATGAGGAAAGAGACAATAAAGGGGAAACACCACTTAGCTTTGCTCTGTTGCGTGCGCTCCTAGCAACAGAGCCCACCACCTGCGTGCGTCTTCTCCTCCACCCGGATCCATCACCATAACAGGACCCTTCACCTTAGTGCAGCCTTGGAGCAGAGTCCAACACCAGTTGCAGCTGCTTAGTACCAGAGTCCCAAGGAAGTGTTCAGCTTCTGCCACGAAGTCAAGCATGCTTGAGTCCAGCTCAGCGGCCAAGTCCCACATGGTGAGTGCCACTCTCCATAGTAGCCACTCCACCAGACCATGCAGACACTTCCCGCTGACTCCATCACTGCGACCCCACCACGCCATGCCAGCCCTTCGTCCAGACACCATAGCTGCAACACGTCCCCCCTGGCTAAGCTGCGCAGGACTCCTCACCAGCTCCATCCTTCCTCCAGGCTCTCCAAAAACAGAGTGAACACAAACTCACAATATCACAGGCAGTGATTGCACACCTCTAGCACACCTTTATAGGGTGTCACACCTGATACCTAATTAAGTGCACAAAAACCCAAAGTGCAATACCACAACCACCACCGGGGACAGTCAAAACACCTTTGAACTTAACCAAAGTAAAAAAAGTTCACTTTGTGCTTTTAATACCGCCAGATCCAACACTGGATCATGACAGTACCCCCTCCTTAATGAGGGGCCTCTGGACCCTCAAGACCACCCCTCATTAGGGAAACACCTACAGCGGGGACGCCCAGATCCTGAGTTCACCCCACCATTACCTGACACTTCAGGTTCATGACAAACACCGCTGGTATTGGCAATAAAGTTCCTTTTGGAGGAACCACTCATCTCCACAGCGCCGGCCTGGGGAACGAGTTTATGTATGTATATGTTTGCTCAGAGCTGATCAGACTCCACAATACATTTCCACAAGATGTTTTTTAGTGGGCACCCATACATGCTCGTTCACACACAGGTCCGGACCTGAACGTTTATTGCACACATACATTTGTCATAACTTGGTGAACTCACTCTGGACTCAACAGAGGCGTCCCCCTGTGTCACCACACTCACACCCCCACTATTCACCAAGGGACACCACCCTCCAACCCTTTCACCATGAGGACTGAGCCTCCTAGGGTTGGTTAATGGCGAGGGTAGAGATTTATCCCTACTCCCCCGCAGCACACCTGCTGCACACACCAGGAGGAAAAGGGGACGGGGAAATGGAGGAAATATACTCTCGCTGGTCACCTCCACATGACCAGGAGGGCGGCTTCTTCAATGGTATGAAGATTTGGCGTAAAAACCCCGCGGACTCTCACACCAGTCAGTTCACCACAGGGGCGTACCCCTTCACCTCGGGGAATACCAGGCAGCTCCGTGGGGCACCATTCCTCCCACCTGCCTGGGTGCGCCCGCCTGCATGAACCAGTCCTGCTCCCCAGCAGCGACTCTAGGGGGTTTTAGTACCATAGCCGCAGGAATATGGAGGAAAATATATATACTCGCTGGTCGTCTCCACACGACCAGGAGGGGCGGCATCGAAGACTTGGCATGAGCCCCGCGGACTATTCACCAATCTGCTCACTACAGGGACGTACCCCTTCACCTCGGGGAATACCAGGCAGCTCCGTGGGGCACCATTCCTCCCACCTGCCTGGGTACCTCCCCGTGCGAGAGCAAGTCCCGCTCCCCAGCAGCGACTACACACCTAGTCTGCTCACCACAGGGATGTACCCCTTCACCTCGGGGAATACCAGGCAGCTCCGTGGGGCACCATTCCTCCCACCTGCCTGGGTACCTCCCCGTGCGAGAGCAAGTCCCGCTCCCCAGCAGCGACTCTAGGTGCTTTTGCCAGACCGCAGGCGCCATTTTTGTTTCTCTGGTTATCTGAGCAGAGGCCCCAGACCCTGATAACTGCTGCTGCAGCGGCTCTAACACACCATGCCGCTCCCCACTCACATCAGTGAGGCCCGGCAGCAATTACTCAGCGGTCTCCACATGGCCAAAGCTCACCAGAAAAAAAACTGAATGGCCTGTGATAATGTCATGGTCACGTGTGTCAGGACGCAGATGATGTCGCAAGGTGAACCCATAACACACGTGACCCTGGATACACCGCCTCCAGTGGGGCGAATTTAAATAATAGAACGTGCAGGTGGATACGCCGCCTCCACCTGGCGAATTTAGGTATTACACGTTATACATACAATAATCAAATAATAAAGGGGGAACCTGGGAAACTATAACAATGGTGGGCCCTGCGATAGGGAATGGGGAAATGGAGACCTCCTAAGCTCCCCTGAGCCAGTGTCCCTGCACTCCTTACATTCCCTAAACAGGCTCCGCACCTGTCGCCGCACGTGTACCTTAACGCCCTTGCTCACCCTGACCCTAAACCCTCACTAGGGAATGGGTCGGTGCGGAGACTAATCCCACCACTGCACTAATAACACACATGAGGAAAGAGACAATACAGGGGAGACACCACTTAGCTTTGCTCTGTTGCGTGCGCTCCTAGCAACAGAGCCCACCACCTGCGTGCGTCTTCTCCTCCACCCGGATCCATCACCATAACAGGACCCTTCACCTTAGTGCAGCCTTGGAGCAGAGTCCAACACCAGTTGCAGCTGCTTAGTACCAGAGTCCCAAGGAAGTGTTCAGCTTCTGCCACGAAGTCAAGCATGCTTGAGTCCAGCTCAGCGGCCAAGTCCCACATGGTGAGTGCCACTCTCCATAGTAGCCACTCCACCAAACCATGCAGACACTTCCCGCTGACTCCATCACTGCGACCCCACCACGCCATGCCAGCCCTTCGTCCAGACACCATAGCTGCAACACGTCCCCCCTGGCTAAGCTGCGCAGGACTCCTCACCAGCTCCATCCTTCCTCCAGGCTCTCCAAAAACAGAGTGAACACAAACTCACAATATCACAGGCAGTGATTGCACACCTCTAGCACACCTTTATAGGGTGTCACACCTGATACCTAATTAAGTGCACAAAAACCCAAAGTGCAATACCACAACCACCACTGGGGACAGTCAAAACACCTTAGAACTTAACCAAAGTAAAAAAAGTTCACTTTGCTTTTAATACCGCCAGATCCAACACTGGATCATGACAGTTATGATGTACAGCTCTTTGCTCGTAAACGATCACTTTGCAGCTCCAGCCTGGCCGGTTACATAGTCAAGGAGGGACCTATTCGAGCAGGCACTATGCTATACAGCATGCTAGTACTATTCTGAAGTTGACCAGATCAACAGATTGGGTAACCCCAGTCCCATGCAGTGGAGATAAAGCTGCTTCTGCTAGTAGCTTGGGAAAGCGCACAATTTGGCCCAGTGGTGCTACTATGTTGTGTGATAAAACACTCCGGGATCTCCTTTGCTGGGGTCAAAGGTCACGTGCGTTCAGTATGAAACTCAGGCGCAGAGCTGGATTCGGGTATAACTGACACTGGGTCAGGTTTATTCAAGGTGAAAGCAATGCAAAAGGAAATAAAACATAAAACAAATCCTTGCCTGTCCGGCACTAACTAAACAAAGTACAACCTAACTACCAACTGGCGGGCTTCTCCCATCCAGCCAAACCACAGTTGCAGTGGGCACTGCTTCCACTCATGTGTGTGTCTCTCACACAGACAGGCTCTCTGTGTTCCCAGGCTGAGACACTCACACAACCACCTGGCATCCTTTTATATCCACCTCCCATTATCCATTAGTAAGCAGGTGCGATACTGACCAGACTAGGCCACATAGGAAAGGAATCTGGGCGAGATATACCTGCCCTCATCCACTATTCCCACATGATTCTCACATATCCCCCCCCTCTGCTCAGACCACTCCGGTCGAGCAATGACACCCGCCAAACAGTGCACTCGGGACAGGGCATCTGCGTTTCCCATCTGTACTCCTGGGCGGTGCTCCACCGTAAAAGTGTAGGCCTGCAGGGCAAGGAACCACCGGGTCACCCGACTATTCCGTTCCTTGTTCAAGTGCATCCACTTGAGAGGGGCATGGTCAGTGATCAGCCTGAACTTTCGGCCCACCAGGTAATATTTGAGGGCCTCTAGAGCCCACTTAATGGCGAGGCACTCTTTTTCTACGACTGCATACCTTTGCTCGTGTTTATTCAGCTTCCTGCTGAGATAGAGGACTGGGTGTTCCACTCCGTCCCTCACTTGTGAGAGTACGGCCCCGATAACGGTATCAGAGGCATCCGTTTGTACCACAAACTCGCTGCGGAAGTCCGGAGTCACCAGTACGGGCTGAGAGCAAAGTGCCCGTTTTAGGCTATGGAAGGCTTCTTCAGCCGCTAAACTCCATTTAATCATGACGGAGTCTTTCCCTTTTGTAAGATCCGTCAGGGGGGTAGCGATGGCTGCAAAATTGGGTATGAACCGGCGATAATAGCCGGCGATCCCCAGGAAGGCTTGCACCTGCTTCTTGTTGACAGGTTGTGGCCAGTCCTGAACCGCCTGAATCTTATCAACCTGGGGTTTAACAACACCCCTCCCAATTACATACCCCAAATACCGGGCTTCTTCTAGCCCGATGTGACATTTCTTGGGGTTCGCGGTTAGACCTGTCTCCCACAGGTCGTCAATCACAGCTTGTACTTTTTGGAGATGAGTCTCCCAGTCCAAGCTGTAAATGACAATGTCGTCCAAATAGGCCGAAGCGTACTGCCTATGTGGCCTCAGGACTCGATCCATCAGTCTCTGGAAGGTCGCCGGTGCTCCGTGCAGTCCAAACGGCATATACACATACTGAAATAAACCTTCCGGCGTAGCAAATGCCGTCTTTTCTCTGGCAGCCTCCGCCAGAGGGATCTGCCAATACCCCTTTGTTAGGTCTAGGGTCATAATATACCGGGCTTTTCCTAACCGATCTATCAACTCGTCGACCCGGGGCATGGGGTAGGCATCAAATTTTGAGACCGCATTCAGTTTCCTGAAGTCATTGCAGAACCGGATGGTGCCGTCCGGTTTAGGAATTAGCACAATCGGGCTGGACCAAGCACTGTGCGATTCCTCAATGACTCCTAACTCTAACATTGCCTTCACTTCTCGGGAAACGGCTTCACAGCGCGCTTCCGGGATTCGGTAGGGCTTTACGTGAACTGTGACCCCAGGTTCCGTTAAGATGTCATGTTTCATTAGCATAGTCTGCCCGGGTTTTTCTGAGAAAAACTTTTGGTTGTGAAGTAGAAACTGCCTGACCTCAGTCTTTTGCCGCTCCGAGAGAGTCTCTGCAACCCGTACCTCCGATACGGTATGCGAGCAGACAGGACGGGCCAGCTCCGCTGACAAGGCAGACCGATCCTTCCAGGGCTTTATCAGATTTACATGATAAATCTGTTCAGGTTTCCGTTTACCTGCCTGGTACACTTTGTAGTTTACTTCACCAACTCTTTCCTTGATCTCAAAGGGGCCCTGCCACTTTGCCAGGAACTTACTGTCCACCGTGGGGACCAGGATCAACACCCTATCTCCGGGTGCAAACGTACGGATCTTGGCGCCCCTATCATAGATTCTTTTTTGGGCTCCTTGAGCCTGCATCATGTGTTCTTTGACGATAGGCATAACAGCCGCAATACGGCCCTGCATTTGTGTGACGTGATCTATCACTGTTTTAAGTGGAGTGACCTGACCCTCCCAGGTTTCTTTTGCAACGTCTAACAGTCCGCGAGGACGTCGGGCGTACAATAACTCGAAAGGCGAGAATCCCGTGGAAGACTGGGGTACTTCCCTGATGGCAAAAAGCAAATACGGAAGTAAATAGTCCCAGTTCTTCCCATCCTTGTCTATCACCTTTCTCAGCATCTGCTTCAGAGTTTTATTGAACCGTTCGACCAACCCGTCTGTTTGAAGGTGATACACGGATGTGCGTAACGGTTCGATTTGTAACAATCGGCAGAGCTCCTTCATTACCCTGGACATAAAGGGGGTCCCCTGGTCGGTGAGTATCTGTTTTGGTATACCGACCCGACTAAACACATGCACCAGTTCCTTGGCAATCGTCTTGGTGGCCGTGTTACGCAAAGGGATGGCCTCCGGGTAACGAGTGGCATAATCCAAGATGACCAGGATATGTTGGTGTCCACGTGCAGACCGTGGAAGGGGCCCAACTAAATCCATCCCAATCCTCTCAAACGGGACTTCAATAATAGGTAGGGGTACCAAAGGGCTACAGAACCGGGGCTTAGGTGCAGAGGCTTGGCAGTCAGGACAAGACTCGCAATATACACGAATATCATGATGCATGCCTGGCCAAACAAAACAGTGTAATATCCTTTCGGTGGTTTTCTGGACTCCCAGGTGACCTCCCATCACATGTCCGTGGGCCAGGTCCAGCACCTGCCGCCGGTAGGGTTTTGGCACGACTAATAGTTGCACCGTATCTTCCCCCTTTTTCTCTATCTGATAGAGTAAATCATTCTCCAGAACCATGTAAGGATATGCCAGCCTAGAGCCAGGTTCTACGGGTACCCCATTTATCACTTTTACATTTGTCCTAGCCTGAGAAAGGGTAGGATCCTTTATTTGCTCGCTTTGGAAGTCATCTTTCTGAACTTCTAAATCCGGCAAACGGGGAGGTGGACGGCTGTCAGCCTCCTCCTCTTCCCAGGTCTCCTCATTATCACCCGCCATGACTGAAAACGGGAACTGCAGGTCATCTCCCGCAGACTCTTCCCCCGAGTCTTTCGGGGAGACCTCTTCCAGGGGTTCTGGACCCACACGCGCCCTGGGAGAAGAATCATGTACCCGATTACCCGAGGGCATCAACTGATTCTCCCACAATTGCCAGAAGTGGGGAAAATCCCGGCCCAGGATAACATCATGCAATAACGCCGGGACGAGTCCCACTTTATGTTGCACAGACCCATAGGAAGTAGTAATGCATATGACCGTGGTGAGGTACGAACAGGTGCCTCCATGCACACACGTTACAGAAAATTTGTCTGATGGTCCAGTCGGGGCTGACACCAGACTGGCCTTCACCAGAGTCACCACACTTCCCGAGTCTAACAATGCCACCACATTTTTGCCATCAACAGTTAAATCACACAGGTGTTTTTCCACATCCTTTTGACCGGCATTCACACTCACTACCCGTGCAACCATAGACATGCGGTTTTTAGAGTCTGTGATGTCGCACTGCATGGGCTCAGTAGTGACCGGACAGTTCGCAGCAATATGTCCCATCTCTTGGCAGCGGAAACACCTAATGGGCCCCTTGCTTAGACCATAGTTCGTTACTCTCGGCCTCGCAGTGCGGGCAGTCCCGTTTTCCTCCCCCACTGTCTTAGGGATTTTTCCATCTCCCCTACTCCCTGGAACAGTCTTACCGGTTCCACGTGGAGATGATGAAGAACGAGGTGGGGTAACGTCGTCTCGGAGTCCTTCCGCCACGGAGTAACGTTCAACCAGATCCACCAGTTGATCTGCCGTCGTAGGATTTCCATGGCTTACCCACTTCCTCAGGGCTGGCGGTAGAGCTCTCAGGTACTTGTCCATGACGACTCTCTGGATTATCTCTGGCGCTGTCAGCACCTCGGGTTGTAGCCACTTCTTCGTCATGTGGATCAGGTCGAACATCTGTGACCGCGGTGGTTTATCCGGCTGATAAGTCCATTGATGCACTCTCTGTGCACGGACAGCGGTCGTCACTCCCAGCCGGGCCAAGATCTCGGCTTTCAGTTTGTCAAAGTCCTGCGCAGCTTCAGGCTCTAAGTCATAATAAGCCTTTTGGGCCTCACCGGAAAGAAACGGGGCAATCAGGCCGGCCCATCGTGCCTTCGGCCATTTTTCTCGTACCTCCGTCCGTTCAAACGTGGTCAGGTATGCCTCGACGTCATCTTCGGTCGTCATCTTCTGCCAGTACCGACTCACGTGAATCACTCTCGACTCGGCTTCCAGGTTAACCTCATGTAGGCTTGCCAGGCGCTGCGCCACCTGCTGGAGAAGCGAACGATCGGTAGCTGTCATGTCCACCAACTCCTTCAGCTGGGCCATCATCACCCGATTAGCTTCTTGCTGGACGGCGGTGGACTGTACCAGCGCTTTCACCACGTCCTCCATGCTCATGCTTGCAACGTGATGCCTGCGTTCTCCACCACAATGTGATAAAACACTCCGGGATCTCCTTTGCTGGGGTCAAAGGTCACGTGCGTTCAGTATGAAACTCAGGCGCAGAGCTGGATTCGGGTATAACTGACACTGGGTCAGGTTTATTCAAGGTGAAAGCAATGCAAAAGGAAATAAAACATAAAACAAATCCTTGCCTGTCCGGCACTAACTAAACAAAGTACAACCTAACTGCCAACTGGCGGGCTTCTCCCGTCCAGCCAAACCACAGTTGCAGTGGGCACTGCTTCCACTCACGTGTGTGTCTCTCACACAGACAGGCTCTCTGTGTTCCCAGGCTGAGACACTCACACAACCACCTGGCATCCTTTTATATCCACCTCCCATTATCCATTAGTAAGCAGGTGCGATACTGACCAGACTAGGCCACATAGGAAAGGAATCTGGGCGAGATATACCTGCCCTCATCCACTATTCCCACATGATTCTCACAGTTGCTAGTCTGATTTGTCAATCTTCAGGAGTAAAAGCAAGAAGCCGGGAGGCTGAGGAACCATGCTTTTCTAAAGGCCCCTTTACATTTAGCGATGCACCAGCGATCCGACCAGCGATCCGACCCGGTCAGGATCGCTGGTGCATCGCTAAATGATCGCTAGTGAGCTGTCACACAGGCAGACCTCACAGCGATGCAGCAGCGACGCAGTGCACGATACTCACCTTTCACACACAGCGATCCTGACGTCCTCCCGCCCGCCTCCACACGTCACTCGTCGGCGCCAGCAGGAAGCCCAGCAGGAAGCGCCCGACGAGAAATGGAGCTGGACATTCTCGCGCGGTCAGCGATGGACAGCGGGGGAGCCGGTCGGAGGTAAGTGTCACACATAGCGATATCGCTATAACGTCACAAAATCGGTGACGTTATAGCGATATCGCTAGCGATATCGCTATGTGTAACACCCCCTTTAGGATGACAACACCTTTTAAATCTTATTAGTAAATTGCTTCTGCAGTTCGAATATATTGTTGTAGTATTTTAATTATTCCACCTACCTTATACCCTGGAGACACCATCGATCTGGGCAGCCACTGGGAAATCCTTTCTCCATGGTTGCTCTTCTGAGTACATGCACCTTTTTGCTTCTATAGAACAACATATTACACAATTTATACAAAGGATTGAAGGAGAAAGGTTGAATTTGATGGACCTATATCTTTTTTCAACCAACTACCGTAATTATCAGTCGTTGTCTCCGGTGTGGCTTACAATCTGATTTTCTTGTCTTAGATATAGACTACCTCAGCACAGTGGCTTAGTGGTTAGCACTCTTGCCCTGCAGCCATAGGATCTTGGGTCCAAATCCAACAAAGGACAAAAGTGTGCATGTTCTTTTCTTGTGCTCGTGTTGAAAGATACTGGGAATTGGGTTCTGGTGAAATTGATCTTCGTGTGTGTTTGATAAAGGGAGATTGCATTGTGAGCCCCATTTGATACAAGAACGAATATGTTTGATGACAATCGCTGTCAGAGCTACAGAACATGTTGCTGCTGCGATGTAAGCAACAGAAAGATGTTAAAGCTAGAAGGCTGGATGGCTGGGTCAGTACCTGCCACCATATGATGGGGTACCCAACAGAAATAAGAATTGTCTTCTGGGTTAGGGCACTTGTATGGGCTTCTGCTACTTAGTGAACGTAGAAACATAGAAACCCTTCATGTTGCCAGCCAATATTGTTGGACAATTTGAGTTTGGTTCAAGTGATTTTTTATTTTCAAGAAATTAGTCAATATTTTGCCTATTTTGTAATTTTTTTTATTGTTATTACAACTGACCACTCAAACTGATGTAAATGTGAAGAAAATTTGTCAAGCCATACTAGAAGATCCTCAATGGACCATTAATGAACTCGTGGAGTTGACTGTGATATCATGGAGTTCCAATTAGCGAATTGTAATGGAGGAATTGAGCATGAAACGAGTTTCAGCAAAATTTGTGCCTCGTCTTCTCACCACTGACCGGAGAGATGATCACCTGGCTGCGAATCAATAGTACTCTGATGGAGACTGAAGTTTCTAAGTCTACATATAAATACACTATTATTAATTAATTCTGGTTTCATTTTAGGAGCTCCTTGTAACAACCGTTTATGATGCTTTTTCCCAACAGAACACAACTTCATATCTGCACGTTGTTTGTTGTCACAAAATAGGCGAAAGATTGAATTACTCGTTGAAAAAAAAAATCCCTGGAGCCTAATGCAACTGTCCCCAACGTTAGCTGCCATACTGACTCATACTAAAGGGAATGGATACTTAACATACGCCTAATGAAGGGTTCTGCCAACATTCACCGGGCAGCGGAAGCCCCTACTACAAGGCTCCCACCCTCCAGAAGACGATTCCTGTTTCTTTTGGGTATCTGGTTTCTGTTCCACCTGTTAAATCTCTCTTTACGTGGAATAAAAGCACATTACGAACTTAACGACTTGAAGCTACAGGATGGTACTTGAAATGTATTTATTTGTATAAGCAAAAGTATCCAGCATTTTTGTTGCAACTTCACTAATTTTTCCATATTTGAAGCTAAAAATCTGTGCCGATTTGAGCTGCTCTGGGTTCTGCATCCACAGATCATGTGTTAAGTTACATAATCACCCAGATTTAATACGTGGTGCACCGCATCTGTTTTCTGGACAGATCTGGTTAAGTGGTGTGAGAAATTCTTGCATCTGCTTTCCTCCTGGAACTCTCAGCTGTCACTAACATTCAGGTCCACTGCTCATAATAACATCAGTATCGGTCACCATTTGAACATGGACACTGCATACAGCACCTTGCCTAGAAACAAGGCCTCGGATGGGAGTTTGTGTTTCCAAACGCCTATGGACACAGATATAATAGTGTATGTGCATTATATAAACGTTTTGATAAATTAGATACATTTCGAGACACATGATTATAGACCCAACTCTTCAAATCAAAGCGCATCTGTCACCAGGAATTTCCTGTCCCATCTGAGAACGGCATAAAGTAGGGGAAGAGACCGTTGATTGTAGTGGTGTATCACGTAGGGCCGGACTGGCCATCTGGCAATTCTGGCAAATGCCTGATGGGCTGGTCCAGTCGTGGGCCGCATTTTCTGCTACGCTGTTAACACTATCAGCATCCTCAGGGAGCAGGTGAGACAAAGCATCAGGGAGGAGGAACAACATGAGCCTATGAGCTTTCAAATACCTGGGCTGAATGTCACTTCCAGTCCATCCCTGGTGTCACGTATTAGGCTTCTTGCTGAACTTTTGATAAATCATAAGTCCTTTCTTTGATAAGCTCTTGCATTATACTGCCTGATATTCATGAGCTTTGTCTAGCCACAATATCAGTTATCAGCTTTTTACCTATGCACAGCGTACACAGAAAGCTGTCATTAAATGGTGCAGAAGCGTTATACAGAGCTCATCACTGAGAAGTCTAGCAGAGCAGAGATATTATCAAAACTACAGCAGGAAGCCCAGTAAGTGACACACTATAGGAATCAGGGTTCTGTCTTTATTTTATGCTGGCCACAGATTGGTAAGCATCAACATGGTGACAGATTTCCTCTAAAGTACAAATAATACAAATAATTTTACGATTTCAGGATCAGAATTAAGAAACAAAAACTGAGAACAAGGAGAGGGGCAGGACTTGTCCATAATGGATTGTTTCTCTCCCCTGTGACTTGTGTTTGGCATTAGTGATGAGCTAGTATACTCGTTGCTCGGGTTTTGCCGAGCCTGCTCGGGTGTCCTCCGAGTATTTTGGCGTGATCTGAGATTTAGTTTTTGTTGTCTCAGCTGCATGATTTGCGACTTGTAGACAGGCTGAATACATGTGGGAATTCCCTAACAAATCGGCATTCCTCACATGTATTCAGTCTGTCTGCAAGTCGCAAATCATGCAGATGACGAAATCTAAATCTCCGAGCACACCAAAATACTCGGAGGACACCCAAGCATGCTCCGGAAAACCCGAGCAATGAGTATACTCCCGCGGGCTGGAGTTGGGCGGCGGCTGCCGCGGGCGGGAGCAGTCGGGCCGCACCAGCGGGCTTGAGTCGGGCGGCGGCTGCCGTTGGTGGGATCGGTCGGGCAGCACCCACGGGCTGGAGTAGGGTGGCAGCTGCCGTGGGTGGGAGCAGACTGGCCGCACCCATGGGGTGGAGTTAGGCATCGGCTGCCGCAGGCTGGATCGGTCGGGCCGCACACGCGGGGTGGAGTCGGGCGTTGGCTGCCGCGGACGGGAGCGTCCGGGACGCGCCCGCGGGATGGAGTCGGGCGGTGGCGGCCGCTGGTGGCAGCGGACAGGCTACACCCGCAGGGCGGAGCTGGGCGGTGACTCCGTTGGACAGCTCGGTGCCATCATCCTTCTGTTAGCGGTGATTCTCCCTTCAGTCTCCCGTCGCTGCTCTGCTCTCCTTACTCTGGTTCTGGCTCTTGCTCTCTGGCGCCCTCTAGCTTCCTCTCTTCTCTCCTGCTGCGTCGACTCACTCCTGCTGGCGTCCTCAGGCCCTTTTATAGTAGCTCCTCCCCCAATCTTTCTAGAAGTCTCTGCGGTCCGTCCCCCAATTGTGTCTTCCTAGGAACCTTGGTGACGGCCCCCTTGGTTCCGGCCCGGATACACAGCAGGGACTCCTTCTCCTACAAGAGTTGGACGCACAGAACTTACACACAGGCCCATTAAAAATAAAGGATGTGTGAATGGTTTCAATAAACTCTGGCATTTAAAAAACAGCACATGGATGGCGAAAACAGGTGTGAACGACTTTATCCAATTATCCATGGCATTGAATTCCTGGAACCTTTTGCAGAATAGTCTTCAGAATGGGAGTTTATAGCTTGGATTATGGGGAATATCAATCTTAGGTCATTGTCCGACCACAGAACACTGGTAGAGTGGTAGACCAAAGAGAGAGGAGTTATCCGAAGTTGGAATATTGCGGAGAGTTTTGTGGGTGAGTGAGATAAGTTGACTGCAGACTTGAGCCCCAAGCCTGGAAAACCTCTTTAATTCATGCAGTCTATAGAGCTGATATGGATGGAACTCGTACCTATTGTAGTCTGGGGGCTGGTCACTTGTCCGTGTTTTTTTGCAGACTGGGCTTATTTACATTTGCAATTTTAATCTGAGTTACGTATCAGACTTACTAATGCAAATCTATGGGTCCATGAAAAAAATCGGACAGCACTCAGATGCCATCCATGTGCTGTCTGTTTTTCACAGACTGTTTATAATGAAAAGCTTTAGAAACCTACATCAGTATTATGGTTTTTTTTTTATCGGAGAACAACTGATGAAATTCCGACCAAACTCAGAAGTAAAGACTGGCAAAACCCTACGGCTATGTTCCCATGATGAGCTTTTGGTGTGTTTTTGATGCTGCATGTTTTTTCTGAGTCAAAAACGCAATAAAAACGCAAGTAACCTAATTCAAATAATAGGGGCAGAAATGGTTTCAAAACAGCATAAAAAACGCACCAAAAGCTCATTGTGAGAACGGAGCCTAAGAGTTTGTTTGGCGCGTCATCAGTCTTTGTCCGATGAAAAACTCAAACAAAAAGTTTCTCTATCTTTTCAAATCTAGCAGTCTGTGAAAAAGGACAGCACATAAATGACGTGCAAGTGAAGTTCATTTTTTTTTCACAGACCTATACACTTGCATTGTGAGTTTTGATCCAACACTTGAATCAAGATCGGACATGTCTCCACAATTTTACGTTAACCACTCAGTCTGCAAAAAATCATAGACATGTGAAAAGTCATGTGAACAGTCCCATAGACTTTCATAGTGATGAGTGCTATCTGTGAAAAATCATGGTTAACACTGTTACGAGAAAAACTGACATGTGAATAAACCCTAAAGCTTGCTTGAGACCGCCATACCAAAACTCAGACTAGTCCTGTACACAAATTGTCTCTGTGTTCTCATCCGCACTAGTCTGGTCTATAAAACAGGCAGATTAGTTGATTCTGCGATTGTTATATGGACCATCAGTATCTTGGGAAAATTTGCTGGTGTGCATGGACACATAAGATTTTATTGGATCACTGTGCAGTCCGTAGAGCACACGGACAGCGCACTGATCAAAAATGCGGACATCTGAACAAGCGCTATCATAGCCCTCACCAACGGCTCTAAATTTTTAAAAAAGTTTCAAAAATTAGCAAATACTACCAAGGTCAAAGAGATGATAGACTTAGGCCTCATTCACATGTCAGTTTTTCAGGTACGACTCCTGTACGTTTTCCACTGACTGATGGATAGGAGAATTATGAGAAACTTTTTCTACCTCATCAGTGAAAAAAAACTGATGAAACTTTAACCTAACTCTGATGATGACTCTCCGATGAACCTCTGATGATAAACCCTTGACCTCTAAATAAGGCCTCAGTGATAATGAAGGACAAACAAAACTCAAAAGTAGGAAGCTAGACTGGGATTATATGCAGAACATGTAACAGTAATCACTACTAAACTGTGACCCCTAAGCTCTGACCTTGGAACAGGGATATTTTTTCCTTTGTTTCCATATCCATGGACGTGGGACCGCACACAAGGCATCTGTAGATATTCCATAACAAACAATATCACCCGATAGTCAAGGTCCCTGGGATTTAAGACCCAGTCCTGAGTTATTAATGCTCTAATGTGTTAGAGTGTTTATTATGCTAGTATTACGCTCTTTTATGGCAGGCCGATGACTAGTGAACCAAGGTTTGTATATGCACACACACAGCACTGCTGCCACCTGGATGTTATGCATACAGAATAGATGGATACAGTAATGCATGACATAAAACTGACCTGGAACATGACTTACTGAAGTTGCAAAACATTACGTATAAGTGAAACGTTAAAGTGTGGCTGCATTTTCTGAAGATTGCTCAGAATAAGCTGTCCTGTGTGAATATGAGGAATTGAACACTATTGCTGGTCATTATAAGACTTGTATCTTGCTTTGCTTAGCAGTTTTCCCCTCTGTCGTCTCCAGTAACTACAAGCTGTAATGGCCTCTTTTTGTGTGCTGTCTCTTTTTCCTTCCAGATTCTCCCTCGTCTCCATAAACTTCCATAGGCAGCAGATGTAATTTGATCCCTCACTGAAGACAGATCTGTAGACAGATTTGAGCAGTCTTTGAGAGTGAATGATTAGTGGGGGGCAGAATAAGTGATTGTTAAGTGGGGAATGAGACATTTTTTCTCTAAGTTTGTGCACACATTTAGTATTTGCAGTAGAATTTTTGGGAAAAAAGTGTAAATTAGGTCCATTTTTGTAACTTTTGCTTGTATTTTTTATTATTCATTTGGATGAAAAACACTGCTAAAACACTATAAGAATTGACATACTGTTCAGGTTTAAAAAAAATGATTTGATTGTTCAAATCTTCATGGCAAAAAATAAAAATGTGCGCGAGATTTCAGAAATCTCATTCACTTTGCTGGTACTCTATAAACGCTGCATTTTCTTTGGTGTTTATTTGCTCATATTACAAACTCAATGTCTCCATTGTGGAAAGGTAATAGTAAGTTAAAATAATTTATTAATGTTGCTTGTTTTTTCTTTTTTAGGAATGTTCACCCTTTCGGAAGTTGCATCACTTAATGACATTCAGCCCACTTACCGAATTCTAAAGCCATGGTGGGACGTGTTCATGGATTATCTGGCAGTGGTTATGCTCATGGTTGCCATCTTTGCCGGCACCATGCAGCTAACCAAAGATCAGGTTGTTTGCTTACCAAAGTTAGAATCCGCTGTCTGTTTAACAGCTCCAGCAAGCAAGGATGGACAGAGCAACTCGCGAGGGTCCTCTCAATTCGAAGAGACTACAACTACAGAGACTAGTAAAGAATGGCTGACTTCCTCCCCTGAAGTTAAACTTGAGACACATTTGGGAACACAGAAAGACATTTTAATTAATCCAGCTCCTTCTATTCAGAGTCTTAATAAAGAGGCAAGCAACCCCGGAGGAAGAAAAACCAACCTAGACTACCAACAGTATATATTCATCAACCAAATGTGCTACCATGTGGCACTTCCATGGTACTCCAAATATTTTCCATACCTTGCACTTATACATACAATTATATTAATGGTTAGTAGCAACTTCTGGTTTAAGTATCCAAAGACCTGCTCAAAAATCGAACATTTTGTTTCCATCCTTGGCAAGTGCTTTGAATCTCCTTGGACAACAAAAGCTCTGTCCGAGACGGCATGTGAAGACTCGGAAGAAAATAAACAGAGACTAACCGGTGCTCAATCCCTCCGAAAACATTTCTCAAATAGCAGCGAAGAGGGAAGTCCAAGCCCCAGTACTCCAATGATCAATAAATCGGGCTTGAAGTTTTCAGCAGACAAGCCAGTAGGAGAAGTTCCCGGAATGACCATCTTAGACAAAAAGGATGGGGAGCAAGCAAAAGCCCTTTTTGAAAAAGTTCGTAAATTTCGTACTCATGTCGAAGACAGTGATTTAATTTACAAGCTTTATGCTGTTCAAACAGTGGTCAAGACGGTAAAGTTTATTTTCATTCTTTGTTACACTTTGACTTTTGTAGCTTCCATTACTTTCAAGCATGTCTGTTTCCCTAATGTGGAGCACCTTACAGGATATACTGCATTCGAGTGCACCCATAACATGGCTTTTATGCTAAAGAAGCTCCTCATCAGCTACATAGCCCTGATTTGTGTTTATGGCCTTGTTTGTATTTACACCTTGTTTTGGCTTTTTAGACGACCTCTGAAGGAATATTCGTTCGAGAAGGTGAGAGAGGAGAGTAGTTTTAGTGACATTCCTGATGTTAAAAATGATTTTGCATTTCTTTTACATATGGTAGACCAATATGACCAGTTATACTCCAAGCGCTTTGGTGTCTTCTTATCTGAGGTCAGCGAAAATAAACTGCGGGAGATCAGTTTGAACCATGAATGGACCTTTGAGAAACTTAGGCAGCACATATCTAGAAATGCGCAGGACAAATTGGAGCTACACCTCTTCATGCTTTCCGGAGTCCCCGATGCTGTGTTTGAGCTTACTGATCTTGAGGTTTTAAGACTTGAACTTATTCCAGAGGCTAAAATCCCTGCCAAAATTTCTCAAATGACTGCTCTTCAAGAGCTGCATCTCTACCACTGTCCTGCCAAGGTTGAACAGACTGCTTTTAGCTTTCTAAGAGACAACTTAAAGTGCCTGCATGTGAAATTTACTGATGTGGCTGAAATACCTGCCTGGGTCTATTTGCTGAAAACTCTACGGGAATTATATTTGATGGGTAATTTAAACTCTGAGAACAATAAGATGATTGGACTCGAGTCTTTGAGAGAGTTACGACATCTAAAGGTTCTTTACGTGAAGAGCAATTTGACCAAAATACCATCAAACATCACTGATGTGGCTCCTCATCTAACCAAGCTTGTAATTCACAATGATGGCACCAGGCTGGTTGTCCTAAATAGCCTTAAGAAGATGATGAACGTAGCAGAGCTGGAACTCCACAATTGTGAATTAGAGAGAATCCCACATGCTATATTCAGTCTGAGCAACCTGCAAGAGCTGGACCTTAAGCTGAACAGCATCCGTACCATAGAAGAGGTGATAAGCTTTCAGCACTTAAAAAGACTGACTTGCTTGAAGCTGTGGCACAATAAAATAGTCAGCATTCCTCAGTCTATATCACAAGTCAAAAATCTGGAATCTCTGTATCTATCCAACAACAAACTCGAGACGCTCCCCGTAGCTCTCTTTCACTTGCAAAAACTACGGCACCTGGATGTGAGCTATAATTGTATTTCGGTAATTCCGCTAGAGATAGGCTTACTGCAGAATCTTCAGTACTTGTATGCCACAGGGAATAAAGTGGACATCTTGCCAAAGACACTGTTCAAATGCATCAAACTAAGAACTTTATGCTTGGGTCAGAACTGTATCTCATCGCTACCAGAGAAGATAGGACATCTAGTACAACTTGTGCATCTAGAGTTAAAGGGAAATTGCCTCGATCGCTTGCCTTCTCAAATCATTCAATGCCGTCTTCTCAAGAAAAGTGGCCTGGTGGTTGAAGACCATCTTTTCGATGCTTTACCATCAGAGGTGAAGGAAGCATTAAACCTGGATACAAATACACCTTTTGCGAACGGGATATAGACATGTAGGCTATTTACAGAACAAAGACCGGTATTTTGTTTTTGTCAGCGTACAAAACTCGTGGAGTATTTTGTTGATAAGAAGCAATGTGTTTTTTTGGACAGAGTCTGTGTACTTACGGAGATTTCATTGTTCAGTAGGCAAGCAATTAACCGTCTTAATTAATGCAGGTATATAACATGATTATCAATTTATACATTTTGCAGATATTAGAGAATACAAATGTTCTGTTTTTCTTATGTGATTTCAAGATATTCCGATATGGCTGTTTACAAATGACTGGTATGCCCACGTGTTTATAGATCAGATGCCGATTAAATTTTGATTATAATTGTTTTCATTTCGTTTGTTAAAAAAGGTACATAAAACATGTATATTTTATACATACATATGACTCACGGGTCTCCTCCAAGTAAGACATCTTGAGAACTTGTTTTCTATAATTTTTCAACAGTTTCCAGGAGCCTTGTCTTTCATAGCGTGCATGGAGCCTTTACGGAGCACAAACACCAGGCTTGTGTATTTTTGTTAGGCCTGTTTCACACTTACGTTTTTCCTGTGCGTTGGCAGCCGCTAAAATGGCGGATAACGGATCCGTGGGCGATGAAACACCAACGGGAGCCACCGGACAGTTGGTGCGCCAGGATCCGCCGATTTCGGAATTTTAAAGGAACCGCGGCTGAAAAGAAAAAATGACTACCGGCGATGTAGCGGTTTGAGGAGGCGAGATCTCGGACGATGCCGCGGTGAGTGGAGGCGGGATCTCGTGCGATGAGGCAAGATCTCGGGCGATGTCGCGGTGAGTGGAGGAGAGAGAGAGAATTTTTTATCCAGCAGCCAGATTGGATTTAGGGTTAAACATGTAGCAAAAGAGGAAAATACGGATCCGGACAACAAAAAAACGTTGCATTGTCCGTTCGGTGATCTCAGCGGACGCCAAAATTTTGGCGGATCCGCAGAAATACGGATGCAACGGATAATCCTCAGTCAAAATCTGCCGATAATGAAAGTCAATGGGGAAAAACACGGATCCACCAAGATAAATGGATCCGTTTTTTTTGCAAATCGGCGGATTTTGACTGATGGTGACAAACGGATGTGTGAAACAGGCCTTAAAGGGAATCTGTCATTTTTGCGCTATCTCATCTGAGAGCACCATAATGTAGGAAAAGAGACTCTGATTCCAGGGATGTTTTAGTTTACTGGGTGCAGCAGTCATGTCACAATCCTGGCAGTGATCATCTCCTGCTGATAATACAGTCATCATATTTAAACAACAGCACACAGCCTAATAAGTGACACATCGCTGAAATCAGTGTCTCAGCTACAAGCTTGCGCTGCCCTCAGATTACATAGCAAAAACCTGCTGACAGATTGCCGATGAGATTGTTATAGCTGTTGTGCAGTAGTACCTGGCAGCGGCCATTGCACATTGAATAGAGCTATGCTTTGCAGTTCATTTCTATGTGGATAAAAAAGTGGATCTCTGTGGGTGCTGGGTGTCAACTGCTCACCGATCTTATATCAATCACCTATCCTATAAAGAGGTTAGCAATATGTTGTGCCCAGAAAATCCCTTTAATATTTTAAGGCTTCATGCAACGTAGCATCCATACGGGGCCATAATGCAACACAGATATATTGTACTCTACATTTGTATGGATCCAATTTCTGAAACAAAAAATGAAATGCTCCATTGAATGCCACATTGCGGAGATGATGTTTTTGTTCTTCATGTTCCACAGTTTTGCTCCTCCATATAGCATTGTATTCTGCATTATTTTCTTCAGTGGTGACTGTCATTTTAACAGCTTTTGCATAAATTAATAGTCTAAGCAAATATAAGATACACGGTAGGTAGTGATGGGCGAGTAGCATCATTGCTCGGGTGTCCTCCGAGTATTTTGGCGTGCTCGGAGATTTAGTTTTCGTCGTCTTATCTGCATGATTTGCGACTTGTAGACAGGCTGAATACATGTGGGAATTCCCTAACAAACAGACATTCCACACATGTATTCAAGCTGTCCAGCAGTCGCAAATCATGCAGCTGAGGCGACAAAAACTAAATCTCCGAGCACGCCAAAATACTCGGAGGACACACGAGCATGCTCTGGGAAACCAGAGCAACGAGTATACTCGCTCATCACTAGTGGTAATATTTTTTATCAGAGAATTCTGCTTTTTTCTCCACTTATGAGCCACTTCTTGGCCTCACATATGAACTCTCCATTGACGTGAAAGAAAATCAGCTCAGATCCATCGTGGTTGAAGCAAAACGGACTGCCACGGTGGACACCGCATCTGGAGGCACGTTTGCCCCTCTCTTATATACTGACAAGCTCATTACCTTGGAGAGATCATTCTCCTCAATGCCTAAAGCACCATCGTCCTTTCTGATAGATGCCTATAAGATCTACACAATCTATATACCACACGTAACTGAAGAAGGTCACATTGACCAAAACGTCTTTTTTCGTGTACTACAATAAACCGCCTTACAAATACCTTTAGGTTGAGTGCTAGTTTCATATTTGTTGCTTTAACGGTTTGGGAACCTAACCTTAGCACCATCTTGAGTTGTGCTCACAGTGTTCTTTCTATACGAAAAGAAGTATTGGTCATGTTTGATTTCATCAAGGCCTAATCCTTTGTTCTCGGAAAAGATAAGCTGCTAGATACTTCTGTCGCTCTCTATACATAAACATGAACCATCGCCTGAGAAGGTATTTTTTAGAAATATGAGAGAAACAACAGGTGGTGGAATGAGCATCTTTTTTGTAATGATGGATCCCATATATGAGTAGTGTCTGGCAAGTTTTTTTTATGCCTGAGCCTTTACACAACTCGGACAAAGCTGTGAACCAGTCCGGCGTCCAAAGCAGTGAAAAAAAAAAAAGAATAGATGGCCGTGTACATGGAAACCAGGCCTCAGACCCTAAAGTTATACTAGAAGTGACCCCATAGATTTCTATGAGATCGTTTCCAGCCATCCATAGCATCACTAATTGCACTGCATTTTTCTTGGAGCCAGATTAGAAAATGTTACTGGCTATGGACATTAGATCAGCTCACAAACTGCACAACTTTGCATCAGTTGTGTCCGGCTAAGGCATGAAAAAAAGCTAACCGGACACAATTGAAATATGGGAACCCAACCATATCCAAGGGGAGAAAGAAAACCCAGCACTCATCGAGCTCCGGTAAAAACTTGCGGTTTTATATCCAGACGACAACTGAGAAAACCATCTTCTTCAGCTTATGGAATCTGGACTTAATTCTGTCTCCAGTATCATATTTTAACAGTTGTCTGGAAATAAAACTTCAAGCCTTTACGAGTCAATGCCTTGTGCTGGATTTTCTTTTGTAATATGGTATCGTTTACATCAGATGATCCGCGCCATTAAACCTCCAACCGTAGGCTACATCTAAGGGTCCCGTTTCATATAGTGACGCTCCAGCGATCCCGACAATAATACAATCTGGTAAGGATCGCTGGTGTGTCTCTACATGGACGCTAGTAAGCTGCCAAACAGGCAGATCTATTCAGCGACGCAACAACGATACGGCGATCCGTATAACGACCTCGGCGGTCGTTGGGACCTTGTCACACAGCAGCTATTCTGACGACTCGCGCCTGCGTCCCTGAGTTCTGCGTCGCCAACGAGGTCGCTCGTCGGCGTCAAACAGCGATGCATGCTGGCCAGCGGGACGCCAACGATCAAAAAATGGCCTGGGACAATCAAGCACGATTAGCGATATCCAGCGAGGGGGGGGGGACGGTCACCGCTATGTGTCACACGTAGCGAGATCGCTGGCGAGGTCGCTGTTGCGTCACAAAATCGGTGACATTTCAGCGATCTTGCTAGCGATCTCGTTATGTGAGACGGGCCTTTATTAGCCTGTCTAAACAGCCCAACCACTCATGATGTCACAGAACAATTGGTAATAGGTCGTTCTTGTATAGACTGTTACTGTTCTTGTCAGCACGTCCAGTTTACACAGGACAATGTGCTGCCACGATGGATTATTTTTTTTTTTTAAAGATCATTTCACCCTACGTATGAGTATTTTCCCCATTCATTGGGTGATCGGCAGCCTGTTTACACTGCACGATTTTCAGGAATGAGAATTCCCAACTGAATGCTGTCATTGTATCTGCCATTAGTATCTTTTGTGGTTGGCCATTCCATATTTTGCCAACTCTAAAGAACCCTTTACTATTATGATATCTAAGATGCCTTTCCTCCAGACATAAAGAATGTTCTCTGTTTCTTTGAATAATTGTTGAAATTCATGAATTATTTGCCACTTCTTTGTTTTCTTGCTACACAAATTTACTTAATGCAGAGTCCAAAACTGAATCCCATCAAGATTTGGTCTTACATGGGATTTTTTTAGAGGTGCAATATTACATGTGGATCAAAATTTGCTTTTGCAACTGCTGCCTGGCATTGAGTATTGCTTCTTGGCCCAGTTGTAAATGGACTGCAGTAATCCTGCTATCCCCAGTACATTGCACAGTAATGGAATCCCCATGCCTTTCCTCACATAGGCATAATAACGTTATTAAACTACACTTTTCAGTAATGACCTGTTCGTCTCATGGAGCAATCTCTGCACTGTGGGGAATTTACCTTTACTGTGCCCCAGAGATCACTGGAACTGGAAGTTACCGTGACTCTCCGATGCATGTGCACATCAAAATTGAAGACATTGCCCACATAAGGACGGAACAGTACAGAGGAAAGAAGGCAGGCAGTGTGCAGACACGGGATTTATGGCCGCAGACATGACGTGAAAGGGACACGGAAGAGAAGGGGAGCAGAAATCTTATACCGTATAATGAAGACCAGAGCAGCCTTATCTTCCAGGCATCATACGACCCATAGTTGGGAAGATTGAAGGTATAAAAGATGATTTTTACTGAACAAGGCCACATCCAGGAGGCATACGGGTATGACTAATTTCTCCTGTATACACCATGTATGCCCATATTCATAATGAAAAGCTCAAAAGGGTGACAGATTCTCTTTAAGCCAAAGCAACCAAATCAAACCAGCTGTGGGCTGGTGTTATTAGTCTGGGAGGGTGCCAATATCCATGGCCTGTTTAGCCTTTGCTGATTAGTAAAAATATTGGCGACCCCAGTTAATTTTTTGGGGGGTCCCCCCTTTTTACTAACCACTAAGGCTAAGCAGATAGCTGTGAGCTGTTATTAATAGTCTGGGAACCTTTATGGCTATTGGCCCCTTCCCAGAATAATAAAAGGAATCGCCACAGAAGAAAAATGTAGATTAAAACTTCAGTATTTATTGCTCAGCATTAAAATGCTAGCGGTTCCTCCAGTGGTATCAAGCCAACGCGTTATGTCTGCGGCTTACTTATGCTTGTAAGAATAATAACAAAAGCTGTCTGGTTTCCCTCAGCTGGCTAAGAAAAATAAGAGGGACCGCCACACATTTTTTTTAATAATTATTTTTTAAATAATTATTTTTTAATTATTTGTTTAATATGCATTGTACACGAATGGCAGGTGCTGACTACAACTATCAACAGCGTTGCTTGGTCTCACCGTAGGGAGACCAGGCTACTATGATGAGAGTTGTAGTTAGTGCAATTCCCAGATGGCATGTGCTGGCCTGACTACAACTGTCATCAGCGTCGCCTGGTCTCACTGATCGTGGGAAGGCCGGGCAACGATGATGAGAGTTGGATTCAGCACCCGGAGCCTGGGAACAGCCTTAACTCTGTAATGCTTTTCCCAGACGCCGGTATGTGTCACACTGATGATACACACGGACAGCACATGGATACCACATGGATATTACACGTGGACAGCACCGGCACTGTCATTTCCAGTACCGATAGTATCAGGACGTGTGAAGGGAGCATAACACGGCATTTGCAGATTAGTATTATTGATCACAGTGGAAGTCATTATGGATGCTGTTGGAAATGCCTAGTGAAGGATCCACACACTCTTTTGCATGCCTGTATTTGAAGCAGTGTCTAATCAGGAAAGCCTTTGGGAAAATCTTTCCCGATTGCACTTTCCAGAATCGATCTCAGTATTAATTCTAAATATATAGCTGCTACATTGACCTGTATTATGGTCGCCTAAATGCAAATGGTTTTATGCACACAGGAGAGCTACAGTGGGGCAAAAAAGTATTTAGTCAGTCAGCAATAGTGCAAGTTCCACCACTTAAAAAGATGAGAGGCGTCTGTAATTTACATCATAGGTAGACCTCAACTATGGGAGACAAACTGAGAAAAAAAAATCCAGAAAATCACATTGTCTGTTTTTTTTTCATTTTATTTGCATATTATGGTGGAAAATAAGTATTTGGTCAGAAACAAAATTTCATCTCAATACTTTGTGATATATCCTTTGTTGGCAATGACAGAGGTCAAACGTTTTCTGTAAGTCTTCACAAGGTTGCCACACACTGTTGTTGGTATGTTGGCCCATTCCTCCATGCAGATCTCCTCTAGAGCAGTGATGTTTTTGGCTTTTCGCTTGGCAACACGGACTTTCAACTCCCTCCAAAGGTTTTCTATAGGGTTGAGATCTGGAGACTGGCTAGGCCACTCCAGGACCTTGAAATGCTTCTTACGAAGCCACTCCTTCGTTGCCCTGGCGGTGTGCTTTGGATCATTGTCATGTTGAAAGACCCAGCCACGTTTCATCTGCATTGCCCTTGCTGATGGAAGGAGGTTTGCACTCAAAATCTCACGATACATGGCCCCATTCATTCTTTCATGTACCCGTATCAGTCGTCCTGGCCCCTTTGCAGAGAAACAGCCCCAAAGCATGATGTTTCCACCACCATGCTTTACAGTAGGTATGGTGTTTGATGGATGCAACTCAGTATTCTTTTTCCTCCAAACACGACAAGTTGTGTTTCTACCAAACAGTTCCAGTTTGGTTTCATCAGACCATAGGACATTCTCCCAAAACTCCTCTGGATCATCCAAATGCTCTCTAGCAAACTTCAGATGGGCCCGGACATGTACAGGCTTAAGCAGTGGGACACGTCTGGCACTGCAGGATCTGAGTCCATGGTGGCGTAGTGTGTTACTTATGGTAGGCCTTGTTACATTGGTCCCAGCTCTCTGCAGTTCATTCACTAGGTCCCCCCGCGTGGTTCTGGGATTTTTGCTCACCGTTCTTGTGATCATTCTGACCCCACGGGGTGGGATTTTGCGTGGAGCACCAGATCGAGGGAGATTATCAGTGGTCTTGTATGTCTTCCATTTTCTAATTATTGCTCCCACAGTTGATTTCTTCACTCCAAGCTGGTTGGCTATTGCAGATTCAGTCTTCCCAGCCTGGTGCAGGGCTACAATTTTGTTTCTGGTGTCCTTTGACAGCTCTTTGGTCTTCACCATAGTGGAGTTTGGAGTCAGACTGTTTGAGGGTGTGCACAGGTGTCTTTTTATACTGATAACAAGTTTAAACAGGTGCCATTACTACAGGTAATGAGTGGAGGAAAGAGGAGACTCTTAAAGAAGAAGTTACAGGTCTGTGAGAGCCAGAAATCTTGTTTGCTTGTTTCTGACCAAATACTTATTTTCCACCATAATATGCAAATAAAATGAAAAAAAAACAGACAATGTGATTTTCTGGATTTTTTTTTCTCAGCTTTTCTCCCATAGTTGAGGTCTACCTATGATGTAAATTACAGACACCTCTCATCTTTTTAAGTGGTGGAACTTGCACTATTGCTGACTGACTAAATACTTTTTTGCCCCACTGTATGTGCTGGATGATTTGCTGTGGCATGTGAAGTCACCTGCATTAATATAGTATAGAGCTACAGGAACTCTGTGCACTACAATGTGGTGCACTATATAGCTGCTATAATATGAGATATTTTTCCCTAGAGAAAAATTACAGAGTGAAGCTCTTCTATAAAAATAAATATATTTGTTTGCATACGGCAATGCTTCTCAGCTGCCTATGCAACCCACTCTTAGAGAGCTGAGAAGAAAATATTTTTAAAAACGCTTAGAAATGTTTTGTATAATGTGATTATAATCCGACATATTTATTTTACATGTATAGTTTATTTCCAAGTCCTAATGTAAGGGGTTAATGTTTCTCCTTGTAGAGGGTGCCAATTCAGCATTAGAAGGCTTGGGAATTTAAATATGCAAATAGCAAATATTCTCTTCGGAGAGGAAGTGGAGATGATCTCTATCACCATCTATTGATGGTAGCAATCCTAAAAGTCAACATCGACCCTTTAATGAGCCTTGCCATATCACTTAGTATAAGAGGCCAATACAGACACTCCATTTCCAGTCAATGTGTTCCAGGGTGTTTGCCACTCATCAGTGCAAAGCAGGAGGTCTGATTTCACTGTGTGAGAGGAACCTTTGCACTCATAAAGAGCAAACACCCTGAAACACATTTCTGCAAATGGAGTTTCCGATTTGGCTTCTTGGCCAAAGTCATGTGGCAAGGCTCGTTACTGACTTTTAGGTTTTCTACATTCAAAAAGTGGCAATAGAGTGCCAGGTACGGTATCTTATTTAGCCTATAAAGTCTATACTTGACTTTTCTGCCACACTTTCTGTTAGGCCGGGATCACACTTTCAACTGCAATGCGAGAAGCTCACGCGAGTCTCTTGCATCAATACCCAGCACTGCCGCCAGCACTCGGGACCGGAGTGTGCAGGCTGCATGTATTTCTATGCAGCTGAACGCTACGGTCCGAACCGCCGCCGGCAGTGCCGTATATTGATGCGAGTTTCTCGCATTGCACTCGCAAGTGTGACCCCGGACTTAGTCTGAGGATACAGTCATCTGTTAAAGTTTGGGCACCCCTATTAATGTTAACCTTTTTTCTTTATAACAATTTTGGTTTTTGCAACAGCTATTTCAGTTTCATATATCTAATAACTGATGGACTCCGTTATATTTCTGGATTC
The DNA here is from genome assembly GCF_039654945.1 of Dendrobates tinctorius. Taxonomy (NCBI): domain Eukaryota; kingdom Metazoa; phylum Chordata; class Amphibia; order Anura; family Dendrobatidae; genus Dendrobates; species Dendrobates tinctorius. Next base: position 25,894,336 of record NW_027361697.1, on the reverse strand, counting down.
AAATGAGGTTTATTGTACTAACACAAAATGTGCAATCTGCATTTAAACAAAATTTGACCGGTGCAAAAGTATGGGCACCCTTATCATTTTCTTGATTTGAACACTCCTAACTACTTTTTACTGACTTCCTGAAGCACTAAATTGGTTTTGCAACCTCATTGAGCTTTGAACTTCATAGCCAGGTGTATCAAATCATGAGAAAAGGTATTTAAGGTGGCCACTTGCAAGTAGTTCTCCTATTTGATTCTCCTATGAAGAGTGGCATCATGGGCTCCTCAAATCAACTCTCAAATGATCTGAAAACAAAGATTATTCAACATAGCTTTTCAGGGGAAGGATACAAAAAGTTGTCTCAGAGATTTAACCTGTCAGTTTCCACTGTGAGGAACTTAGTAAGGAAATGGAAGAACACAGGTACAGTTCTTGATAAGCCCAGAAGTGGCAGGCCAAGAAAAATATCAGAAAGGCAGAGAAGAAGAATGGTGAGAACAGTCAAGAACAATCCACAGACCACCTCCAAAGACCTGCAGCATCATCTTGCTGCAGATGGTGTCACTGTGCATCGGTCAACAATACAGTGCACTTTGCACAAGGAGAAGCTGTATGGGAGAGTGATGCGAAAGAAGCCGTTTCTGCAAGCACGCCACAAACAGAGTCGCCTGAGGTATGCAAAAGCACATTTGGACAAGCCAGTCACATTTTGGAAGAAGGTCCTGTGGACTGATGAAACAAAGATTGAGTTGTTTGGTCACACAAAAAGGAGTTATGCATGGAGGCTAAAAAACACAGCATTCCAAGAAAAAACACTTGCTACCCACAGTAAAATTTGGTGGAGGTTCCATCATGCTTTGGGGCTGTGTGGCCAATGCCAGTACCGGGAATCTTGTTAAAGTTGAGGGTCGCATGGATTCAACTCAGTATCAGCAGATTCTTGACAATAATGTGCAAGAATCAGTGACGAAGTTGAAGTTACGCAGGGGATGGATATTTCAGCAAGAAAATGATCCAAAACACCACTCCAAATCTACTCAGGCATTCATGCAGAGGAACAATTACAATGCTCTGGAATGGCCATCCCAGTCCCCAGACCTGAATATCATTGAACATCTGTGGGATGATTTGAAGCGGGCTGTCCATGCTCGGCGACCATCAAACTTAACTGAACTGGAATTGTTTTGTAAACAGGAATGGTCACAAATACCTTCATCCAGGATCCAGGAACTCATTAATAGCTACAGTAAGCGCCTAGAGGCTGTTATTTTTGCAAAAGGAGGATCTACGAAATATTAATGTCACTTTTATGTTGAGGTGCCCATACTTTTGCAGCGGTCAAATTTTGTTTAAATGCAGATTGCACATTTTCTGTTAGTACAATAAACCTCATTTGAATCCAGAAATATAACTGAGTCCATCAGTTATTAGATATATGAAACTGAAATAGCTGTTGCAAAAAACAAAATTGTTATAAAGAAAAAAGGTTAACATTAATAGGGGTGCCCAAACTTTAACATATGACTGTATCATTATGGTGTCATCCATTGTGTAATTAGGATGGACAGTAAATATAATGCAGTACATGTAGTTTCAATAAAAAAAAGATGATAGGAAGTTGGACAGGGTATAAACATGCAGCATCATGGATATTTTTTGGGGGGTGACCTATCATTGAAATGCATGGGGAAGTTGTCAGACTGCTGACAGTGGATCCAGTCCTGCAGTGTGCTGCATTCTGCTGCTATGCAGAGGCTGTGTCCGCAACTCGGCTGAAAACAAGTAATGGAGCTCTTGGCTCTGTTCACTGTTATTGCAGCTTAAACGCTCTAATACAACAAGTGCAAGACTTTCTCAATCCATAAACTGAATCATGAAGGTTCCTCTTCTTTTACCAAATTGTCAGCATAGACGATACCGGTAAACCTTAAGGAAAAATACTTTATTCAGAGACCTGACAACACGATTAATGCTTGACTTTGCTACTTACTTTACTAATATATTGACCCCTGTTTCAAGACGTTGGAGGCCATGGGTAATTGAGGGAAATTTATAATTCCCTCTATACTACTAGACTGGTGTCAAAAAGCCACAAAATGTGTCGAAACGGTCAATTGTGAAAATGGTTTATTATCACCTTTTGCAACACTTGCCTAAAAAAGTGAACAACCGTCACATGAAGATATTACTATAGTGTGTGCCAGAAAAATGGCATATATTGGAGTTAAAATCTAAGCCAGTTGAAAGCTGAAATAAATGTCATTTTCTGATCCACCTACATCTGAAAAAATGTGCCAAATGTATTAAGAAACGTGCAGCTCTTACAGGGAGGGAACCAGTCACCATGAAAATGAAGTCCAAGGTCAGGCAGCAATAGATGTACAGGGAAAGGACAATGCACAGAGACACAAACCACACTGATCTGAAGCTACAACTGACAGCGATCTGGGACTGCCAGCCAAGTTAAGTAGCTGAGTAATCATTAGAAACAGGAAACACCTGACAAGAGCTCAGCACCTCCCAGTCTCAGATTGGATGGCCAAGCTATCAATCAAAACACAGCTCAGCAAGCTCCTGCACCAGACTGGACGATTGAGCTGTCAATCACTGCATTCAAGACACACTGAGCGGTGGAATCATGACATATAGTAAACTATACTCCAGGAAAGTCTTTCTTTATGAGGAATCCAGACATGTCGGCAGAGCTTGCAGCCCCTCTTTAAGTAGTGTCTGATGTCTGAATTGATAGTTCCAACTGGTTTATTAACTCGTTCATGTTTGGTGGCAAAGTGCCACAACATCCATTTGCCTAATGACTGGTGATGAGACAATTCAATTATCTAACCTGCAAATGGAGGCTGCATTTTTATTAGCTACCTTAATGACTCATTTTCTTGTCCTTAGGTGGTCGCTTTAGGGTGTGTGAACACACTGCGGATTCTGCTGCGGATTTTTCAAAACCAGCAGGCAAATCCGCAGGTCAAAAGACCTGCGGTTTATCTGCGGATTAGCCTGCAGTTTTCCCCAGCGGTTTTGTCGAGGTAGCTATTTAGGGAGGGCTAAATTAACCCTTCACGGTTGAGCCAGTGATGTCCAAATTATTCCAGTGTTGCTAGCAACTCAAATAACCACACGGAGACGGGGGTCTCTGTACGGGAGGATTGAGGCAGATCACTAAGCCCCTTTACTTTAGTCACTTCTTTTATAACATTTTGCTTAATTATGCAAAGTTCTCAACTACCAATAACTTAATTTCACTTTGTAAGCCAATAATATTGCAAGAAAACCGGAAACTACATATATGTCCGTATCCAAATAGAAAGTAGTATAATGGCATTTTCTTCAGAGTTTTACACTCCCGCCTCCCTTATCTTGCACCTGATGGGAACAGTCTGGTTTCATGACAGCCCATCCCAATTCTAAAAATTTATCTTACAGCAACAAAAATGGAGAAGCAAAACCGTCAGAGAATGGATAAAACGAAACTTCAGCTTTGACTTTAGTATTAACCCTTCACAGTTTGACACCTCTACAATGGAGCAGGTGTAAAACCGCTGCGGATTCCACACAAAGAAGTGACATGCTGCGGTTTTGAAACTGCAGCAAATGCACGCAGAAAAATCCGCACTGTGTGCACTGCGATTTTTTTATTTCCATAGACTATAAAGGTACTGTACACTGCAGCAAAAACTGCTGCGGATCCGCAGGACCAAAACCGCTGCGGATCCGCAGCGTGTGCGCACACCCTTATTTTAAAATGACTGATGATATCAGTTGAAAAAAACTCATTTTTATCACTTGAATAAAAATATATCTTTTATGATAACAACAGTAAGACCGATATAGTTGTGTCAAGCTTATTCCGAATCCAACGCATACAGTACATACTGTACATATTAGTGCTAGTCCTAGTGCGGATTGTAGTGCACAGATAACTATCAGTTAAGGCTCCCATACACATTAGACCAATTTTGACCAAACCTGTTAATATAGTTGGGTTTGGCCCACAGTCTGATGTGTATGGGGGCGTCAGGGGAGATGTTGATCGGACATGTCTGATCCCGGACTGTGGATCTTGTAGTTCTTCGAGAGATAAGCTGCCGGCCAACTTGTCAGCAGGTGGCTTTCTCTTAGAGAACACAGGAGTGATCGCTTGGTCAATGGGAGAATCAGCCGAGGTGGTTGACGACTGAATGATTGACCAAAGCATCGTTTATCCAACCATCTAATATGCATGGTAGGCTTCAGTATATAAAAGTGCTGCAGTGGTAGACTGGAAGAGGGCCTTGGGATAATGAAGAAAAGACATTCAAATGGATATTGTGGAGAAAGAGAACAAGTGCTTTCCTCTGTAAATTTCATCATCGTGTTGTTGTTTTTTGCACAATGCAGTTATATCAGTAATCACTGCTAGAAGCTGTAAAATTAGTCAACAAAGTGAAAAAAAAATGTAGCAGTAGCAACTGGCTGCTGGTGGTCTTTGTTGTGGAAGGGCTGCATTATCATGCCAAAGTCTTGGAACAATGGAGAATCCTCTGGGGCGGGGGGGGAAGGACAGTCAATGCCTAGCCAAAGATTACTAGTCATACTATAAATATAACAGTGGGCTTAGCTTCCTATAAAGTGCTAGCCATTGGATTTACATTACAAAGGCTACATTATTGCTGTAGCTGTGCCACTTATGAGTGACAAAGTCTAACAGATCCTTACAGATCCCATTGGCTTAAAGTGATCATATAGGTAAAATAATATGCCCAAGGGATGGGATATGCAAAATATAACCAACTCAATCATGCTCACATGCCGGCACCCACCTGGATCCAGCGCAACCAGCTCTGTGGTCTACACAGGACCAGGAAGCCGTGATGTCACCTTTCCACCAGCTACTGTAACTAATGATTGGTGTCACACTAGTGGGTTATGTACCCACTGCACCACAGGCCAGGCTTATCCTGAATGGGTGTAACTAAGCTGCTACCTGGTCTTCACTAGAGCCTCTGATGGTGAGGTTAGGCTTGAGTTGCAGGTAACCACCAGGTACCACTCCAGGGCAGTCCCCGGCATTGCAGCAGCTGACTCCCAGGGATCAGGGATGCAGGTATGGACTTGTTAGGCAGGACAGGAACAGGGCCACTGGTGGTACGGATACTGGTGCCGATTCAGACGGAGCAGGTATAGGTTTAGACAGACCCATTTTTTTTCCTATTCCTTTCTGAAGATGCTATTTGCATATTTAATTTCCTAGAGGAGCATTGCAATGCTTAAACGTCTTCTCACATTGGCATGCCAGGCTTGTCATGTAATTCTCCCCAAGGAAAAATGTTACAAATTGGATCTCGGTCAGACGCCTCTTACCCAGCCAAACCACATCTCACACTTTGGACTGATGAGGGGCAGCAACCCAAAACAGTGTCTCCAAATTGAGATTATAGTTTTGCTGTTGTTCTAAGTCATGTGGCATGTTAAAGGGTTAATATTGACTTTTAGGATTTGTACTTCCAAAAGGTGGTTCTAGTGCTTTATCCTCTTCCTCTCAGAGTAGGCTATTTGCATATTTAATTTCCCAGAGGAGCATTACAATATCTCCTCACATTGGCATGCCAGGCTTGCTGTGTCACTCTCTACAAGGATAATTATGCAAATTGTCTCTTCAGAGAGGAAGAGGACTAGAACTCTAGTGCCACCTATTGGAGGTAGCAATCCTAAAATTCAATGTTGACCCTTTAACGAGCCTAGTTACATGACTTAGGATAAAAGCCAAGCCAGAAACTCCATTTGCAGACACTGTGTTTCGGGGTACTGCCCCTCATCAGTGCAAAGTCTCTACAAGGAGAAATGTTACCCCCAGGAAAGATAATGAAACTAATGGAAACTAATGAAAACTAATCATTGAGCTGATTATCTATTATTAGGCTTGGCAATCAATCGGTGGATCTGGGAGACCTAGAGGTCGATTTATATTGGCTGATAATTCAGTAAACGATCCATCATATGACCACTCCATGATGAATAGTAACTAGTTTATCAGAAGATTGCTTAATTTATGATGACTTACAAATCATTGGTGCCAATATTGTGTGAACAGGGATGTGCCGCCGACAACATGCAGGCAGTATGGGGACAGAACGATTGTTTTAACTGTCCCCATACAGTTTGTGTCAGTCCATGTAAATGGTCCATGAAACATTGTGCATAGTTGATTGGGGGCTCATTTATTGGCTGAAATTGGCTTATGTAAATGAGCCTGTAATCCTTCAGAGCAGATATTGGCCATCAGGATACTTTAGTGTCCATTTAGATAAGCCCTACATCATGAAGGAGGGTTCCTATGAAGATTCGTTTCCTATTATCAACCTGTCTAAACAGGATAGCAGTCACCTGATAAACACATACCTTAATTTCTCAATCTCTCGTCCTGTGTAAACAGGTGATGTGCTCCGAGAACATGATATTTTACGCGCACAGAACGATCTCTTAAACATTCTGTGCATATATGGAAACACAGTTTGTAGATCTATAAAGGCCATTAAACTACTGCCGTTTGGCTTTCATGGAGCCGATCGATGGTCGTTTAAGGACCGTGGTGGACCTGCCCTGACCATGAGAGTAAATGAGTCATATGTTTCTTCAAGCCAACAATACCATGATCCAAGGAAAGGCCAGAAGAGATTAGATTTTTTTTAAACATATTAGTTAGGAAAAGGTTCCATGGGTTTTTCTAAAAGTCCTCATTCTTATTAAATGGTTTGTTCACCTCTGGGGACAATTGTTTTTACATAAATACATGTATTTGGAACTAAAAATCATTTTTCCATTTTGGTTTCATTGACACTGTTTGGCTTTTACGGTAGGTGTTCTTTCTTTCCTTTCACATTCAACTTTGATGCGATCTGTGGTCATAAATCAGTTCATAAAAGACAAGAGTTAGATTCTCCCCCATGTGACATGAGAAGAAGCTCACGGATGGATTCGCAGTTAACCTATTCTGTGTGTATTTAGGTAGGAAAACAAAACTGTTCAAAAAGGTGGGCAATCCCTTTAAAATGTCCAGTCCTTTTGTTCTCTGGTGAAAAGTGGTTTCCAGGGGAGTCTGGCTTTCTCCCCTCTCCCCACACACGAACATCCAGGTGTTAAACGGGTTAGTCAAGATGTAGGGCTCAAGTCTGCAGTAACCCTATGTAACAGCAGATTTATGAATCCTCACACGTCGATCCGTCAGGATATTGTCTGGTGTCGGTATCCGGCATCAGGTATGATTCTATTCTATGATTCTAGGCAGGTGAGTGACCACAACTATGTGATTTGCATACATGCGGTCACATACTGACTAGACGTGCGCGGCCTCATTCAATTTAAGTGCATTGGTTGAGGCTGGACACGTCTAGTCGTAATGTGGCCGGAAATATGCAAATTGCGGTCACCTGATCCCTCGCTCCTGGTACATAAGAATCCTGACAGTGAGCACTGTGAGGGTTCACAAGTCTGCAGTGACATAGAATGACTGCAGACTTGGACAGCCCCTGTAATGTGTAAGGAGTCAGTCAGGAGTGATTGATCTTTTGTATAGGGACCTAAAGGCTCTAGGACTCTACCCAACCATAGTGAGAGCTACTCTCTTCAAATGGGAGGAATTGGAAGAGTAGTGAGGCTTCCCAGGAGACGCTTGTCTGCCAACTCGTATATCAGAAAACATCCTAGGAGATCATCTATGGATCTTCTGAAGTCTTGATGATCCCAAAATTGTTTGGAATAATGTTCTATGGAGAATATCTAAAGTGGAGACATTTTGCCAGCATTAATCTCACTATTTGTAAATAAAGCAGATACCTTATGTCTGAACATTATACCTTCAGTTCGTCATGGTTGTGTAATGTGTCACCTCTGGATATATGAGTCTTCATTACTGAGGGAACCAGGTCTATGGCTTTTGCACTCTACCAAAAAAGTCATAATTCCTGTCCCCATAGAATACAATCTGTTATGAATGAGTCACCGAGGAGGAAAAAGGAAAAAGCAAGATAAGCCCAGAAAACCGGAGAGGTTGGTAACTAGCGGATTGCAGACCCCTGATCCTATCCACAACTAGCAGTAGCCGTGGAGCGTGTCTACGGTGGTCCTAAACGCCTCGTCACGGCCGGAGAACTAAATAAGCCTAAAGAAAGGGAAAATAAACTGCCCCAGAGCAGACCCCAAAGCAATAGACAGCCCCCAACATGTATTGTCGGTGAAACAAGATGAAAACACAGACACAGGTAGAAAGATAGGCTGAGCAAACGATGGGGCCCTCACTAACTAGAAAGGACAGGAAAGAAAAGCTGCTGTCTGCAATCACGCAAAAAACCCTGCCAAAAAGAATGTCCAACAAGTCTGATAGAAAAAGGTCCTGAAGTCGCTAGACTTCAAATCACTATATCAGCACTCAGGTATATTCTGAAGACAGAGCAAAGAGATCAACTGATCAGAGACAAAATGGGGATTCAGCCCAGTCCCAACCAGGGCTGGCTGAACAAAAAAACTAAGTAAACCAGACAAAAACTCATATGAACAATAGCAGAGAAAACAGCTTTAGGAAGACAGGAACCAAACTGGAAACCAGGAGCCACAGTCAGGAAAAATCACCAGCAAGAAACTAGGGAGCCGGCTACCTTAAATCCAATCAGAAACTCCTGATGTCCAATCGCAGTCCTCTTCCTCGGGTGGCCGGTCTCTGCCATTTAGATCAGCTTCATTACCTCCCTTCACCAACAGAGGGAGTCCAGATAGAGAACCACTAGTCCTCTGTCAGCACAGCCAGCTCCATAACCCGCACCAGAAGCCAGAGGCAAACCCGAAAATGAGCTCACAACAGTACCCCCCCTTGAGGAGTCACCGAACCCTCATCCATGCCACCGGGCCGATCAGGATGGGCCTGATGAAAAGCACGAACCAATCTATCGGCATGAATATCAGAGGCAGAGACCCAAGAATTATCCTCCTGTCCATAACCCTTCCACTTAACCAAATACTGGAGTCTCCGTCTAGCCAGACGAGAATCCAGTATTTTCTCTACCTCATATTCCACATTACCTTCAACCAATACAGGGTCAGGAGGTGCAGCCATAGGAACTACTGGCTCAACATATCTCTTCAACAGTGACTTTTGAAACACGTTATGGATCTTAAACGTAACAGGAAGAGCCAATCGAAAAGAAACCGGATTAAGAATCTCCAAAATCTTGTAAGGTCCAATAAATCTTGGCTTGAGCTTTGGAGAAGCCACCTTCATAGAGATATTCTTTGATGACAACCAAACCATATTACCCACTTTAAACCGGGGACCAATGGTCCTATGCCGGTTAGAAAACTGCTGGGCCTTTTCCTGGGAGAGAGACAACTTATCCACTACTTGGTCCCAAATCTGCTGCATTCTCTCTACCACAGTGTCAACACCTGGGCAGGCTGAAGGTTCCACTTGGCCTGAAGAAAATCGAGGATGAAACCCAAAGTTACAAAAAAAGGGCGACATCAAGGTGGCAGAACTAGCTCTATTATTTAAAGTGAATTCGGCCAAGGGCAAAAATGAAACCCAATCATCCTGATCAGCAGATATAAAACATCTCAAATAGGACTCCAAAGTCTGGTTTGTTCTTTACGTCTGCCCATTGGTCTGAGGGTGAAACGCAGAGGGGAAGGACAACTGAATTCCCAGCTTGGAACAAAAGGCTTTCCAGAATCTGGAAACAAACTGAACTCTTCTGTCCGATACAATGTTCTCAGGAATCCCATGCAACCGAACCACCTGTTGTAAAAACAAGGGTACCAACTCTGAGGAAGATGGCAACTTTGGGAGTGGTACAAGATGGACCATCTTAGATAATCTATCACAAATCACCCAGATAACAGTCAATCTCTGAGAGACAGGAAGATCAGAAATAAAATCCATTGAAATATGGGTCCATGGCCTCTTAGGCACCGGCAAGGGCATCAACAACCCACTAGAGCGAGAACAGGGTTTAGACCGGGAACAAGTCCCACAGGACTGCACAAAATTCCTGACATCACGAGATAAGGCAGGCCACCAAAAAGACCGACTCACCAAATCTCTGGTACCAGAAATACCTGGATGACCAGCCAATGCGGTGCAATGAACTTCAGACATCACTCTCTTCCTCCACTGGTCAGGAACATACAATTTTCCCATAGGACAACGCTCAGGTCTGTCCTCCTGGAATTCTTCCAGAGCACGTCTCAAATCGGGCGAGATGGCAGAAAGAACTACTCCCTCACCTAGGATGGTAGTAGGCTTGGTCACAATAGGAGAATCAGCAAAGAAACTCCTAGAAAGGGCGTCTGCCTTAACATTCTTAGTGCCTGGAAGAAAGGAGACCACAAAATCAAAACGCGTAAAAAACAAGGCCCACCTAGCCTGTCTAGGATTCAAGCGTTTGGCCGACTCAAGGTAAATCAAATTCTTGTGGTCAGTGAGGATCACAACTTGATGTCTAGCTGCCTCCAACCAATGTCTCCACTCCTCAAATGCCCATTTCATGCCTAACAATTCCCGATTTCCCACATCATAATTGCGTTCAGATGGGGAGAACTTTCGGGAAAAGGCACAGGGATTCATTTTAGACGTCACCGGATCTTTTTGGGACAAAACAGCTCCTGCACCAATCTCTGAAGCGTCTACCTCCACCTGAAAAGGAAGTGACACATCAGGTTGCCGCAAAACCGGAGCAGAAGTGAACCTCCACTTCAGCTCCTGAAAGGCCGAAACAGCCTCTGAAGACCAATTCAGCACATCAGCAGGCCGAAACAGCCTCTGAAGACCAATTCAGCACATCAGCACCCTTCTTAGTTAAATCAGTCAGTGATTTAGCAATACTAGAAAAATTAGCTATAAATTTACGATTAAAATTAGCAAAACCCAAAAACTTTTGGAGAGCCTTCAAAGAAGTGGGTTGAACCCAATCATAAATGGCCTGTACCTTGGCCGGGTCCATATCAACAGTTGACGGAGACAAACTAAATCCCAAAAATGAAATCCTCTGTACACCAAAAAGGCACTTCGATCCCTTAACATATAAGGAATTCTCCCTCAAAATCCGGAACACAGTCCGAACATGTTCCACATGAGAATCCCAATCCCTGGAAAAGATCAAAATATCATCCAGATAGATGATCAAAAACTTATCCACAAAGTCCCAGAAAATATCATTCATGAAGGATTGGAAGACAGAAGGGGCATTAGTGAGCCCAAAAGGCATCACCAGGTACTCAAAAAGTCCCTCCGGAGTATTAAACGCCATCTTCCATTCATCCCCATGCTTGATGCGAATAAGATTATACGCCCCCTGAGATCAAGCTTAGTAAACCAGCAAGCACCTTTAACTCTGGAGAATAAATCAGAAATCAGGGGCAACGGATACTGAAATTTAACCGTAATTTTGTTGAGGGAACGATAGTCAATACAAGGCCTTAATGAACCATCCTTCTTGGCCACAAAAAAAGCCCAGCACCTAAGGGCGAAGAGGATGGTCTGTCTAATATGACCCTTCTCCAACGACTCCTTAATATAAGATCGCATAGCCTCGTGTTCGGGTACAGACAAATTGAAAAGTCGACCCTTGGGAAATTTACACCCAGGGCTCAACTCAATTGCATAGTCATAACTCCTATGAGGAGGCAAAGACGCAGACTTACTCTCACTAAATACATCATAAAAATCAGCCAAATAGTCAGGAACATCATGCGACTGGGGAGAGGTGGAGAAAACACAGACACAGATTTCCAATCCAAAACCGGATTATGGATTTGCAATCAGGGAAAACCCAGAACAATGGTATCATGTAAATTATGCAACACCAAAAATCTGCAATTTTCTTGGTGGTCTGGGGTGACCCGCATTATCACCTGGGTCCAAAACTGAGGTTTATTCTTCGCCAAAGGAGTACCATCAATACCCCTCAAAGGAATAGGCGTCCGCAGAGGTGTCATAGGAAAACCACAACGTTTAGTAAAATCCAAGTCCATTAGATTCAAGGCCGCTCCTGAATCCACAAAAGCCTTCGCGGAAAATGTGGATAAGGAGCAGATCAGAGTAATTGCCAAAAGAAACTTAGGTTGTACACCACCCACAGCAAATGTGTGTGCAAAACGTTTCTCTCGTTTAGGGCAGACAGAAATAACATGAGAGGCATCTCCACAGAAAAAAACACAGCTTATTACGCCTTCTAAACTCCTGACGTTGCGCCCTAGACAAAACTCCCATCATATTGCATAGGTTCAGACATTTGTTCAAAATGTGGCAGCGCCTTCCATGTAGTCTTGCATTCACGTAAACGCCGATCAACTTGAATGGCTAATGACATAGAATCGTCAAGACCAGAGGGAACAGGAAATCCCACCATAGTATCTTTTAAAGTCTCAGACAAACCCTTCCGAAAGAGAGCTGCCAATGCACTATCATTCCATGTAGTAAGGACCGCCCACTTTCGGAATTTCTGACAGTATAACTCTGCAGGATCCTGACCCTGGCTCAATGCCAATAGGTCTCTCTCAGCTTGATGAATAGCATTAGGTTCATCATATAACAACCCCAAGGCTTGAAAAAATGCATCCACATTAGTCAAAACAGGTTCTTCAGGTGTCAAAGAAAACGCCCAATCCTGGGGATCGCCGCGCAGCAAGGAGATGACAATTTTAACCTGCTGCGCAGAGCTCCCCGATGAGTTAAGCTTCAAGGCAAATAATTTACAATTATTCTTAAAATTTAGACCGATCCCCAGAAAACACATCAGGAGCAGGGATCCTTGGTTCAACAGCATGTGAATGAGTGAGATAGGCGGAAATTCCCCGCACTTCAGCAGCGAGCTGCTCCACACGATCAGACAATTGCTTAATCTCCATCAAGAAGAAAAAGACAAAAAAAAAAAAAAAGAATCCTCCTACGGCCCCAGAGAAAAAGAGAAGAAAATATAAATATAAAAAAAAAAAATTCTGACACTTTTTTTTTTTTTTTACAATTCTCTCCTGCTTTTGAGTATCCTAGAATCTGCGGTATGGCTGGTGATTCTGTTATGAATGAGTCACCGAGGAGGAAAAAACAAAAAGCAAGCTAAGCCCAGAAAACCGAAGAGGTTGGTTAGTAGCGGATTGCAGACCCCTGATCCTATCCACGACAACTAGCAGTAGCCGTGGAGCGTGCCTACGGTGGTCCTAGATGCCTCGTCACGGCCGGAGAACTAAATAAGCCTAAAGAAAGAAAGGGAAATTCTAAACTGCCCCAGAGCAGACCCCAAAGCAATAGACAGCCCCCAACATGTATTGTCAGTGAAACAAGATGAAAACACAGAGACAGGTAGAAAGATAGGCTGAGCAAACGATGGGGCCCTCACTAGCTAGAAAGGACAGGAAAGAAAAGCTGCTGTCTGCAATCACACAAAAAATCCTGCCAAAAAGAATGTCCAACACGTCTGATAGAAAAAGGCCCTGAAGTCGCTAGACTTCAAATCACTATATCAGCACTCAGGTATATTCTGAAGACAGAGCAAAGAGATCAACTGATCAGAGACAAAATGGGGATTCAGCCCAGTCACAGCCAGGGCTGGCTGAACAAAAAAAATAAGTAAAGCAGACAAAAACTCATATGAACAATAGCAGAGAAAACTTAGCTTTAGGAAGACAGGAACCAAACTGGAAACCAGGAGCCACAGTCAGGAAAAATCACCAGCAAGAAACTAGGGAGTCGGCTGCCTTAAATCCAATCAGAAACTCCTGATGTCCAATCGCAGTCCTCTTCCTCAGGTGGCCGGTCTCTGCCATTTAGATCAGCTTCATTACCTCCCTTCACCAACAGAGGGAGTCCAGATAGAGAACTCACTACTCCTCTGTCAGCACAGCCAGCGCCATAACCCTCACCAGAAGCAAGAGGCAAACCCGAAAATGAGCTCACAACAACAATCCTTGAGGTGGCGATCAGCCGATCAGAAAAGAAGGAATTATCCAGCTCTACGATGTGGTGAAAATATAATATTCTTTTATTCACTCCAATTCATGTGATACAGACGAGGTTAAAATGCCTGCAGAGTACAGAAAAATATTCAGGATTGAGAGTCCTCAGTAGTTGATACCTTTTAATGGCTAACTGAAAAGATGGTAATACATTGCAAGCTTTCGAGACTACTCAGGTCTCTTCATCAGGCTAACACGGTACAAACATATACATCTTTCCTGTATCAAAATGCAGAGTACAGGTAATTGCTTGCGTTCAACGCGTTTCTGGTGACAACGCACCCTTAGTCACCAGAAACGCGTTGAACGCAAGCAATTACCTGTACTAGGCTGGCATTTTAACCTCGACTGTATCACATGAATTGGAGTGAATAAAAGAATATTATATTTTCACCACATCGTAGAGCTGGACAATTCCTTCATTTCAAGCGCCCTGACACGGCGGCTCCGTGCTCCGATGGTCAAGATGCTTTCTCTGGTGAGCTGGAATCTTTGATTTATTGATCAGCCAATCACCATGGGTCCAGCTTCACTAACACCCCAATTATCCGATTATATTAAAGGGAAATAAGGCCACTTCAGAGGAAAATGTAGCATAACTTGGCAGCAATTCAAACTAATGACCGTCCATGCAAAGTAGGCATAGACCATCATGGGATATACCTAATAGAGCTTATGGGTAGGAGTTATTTTCAAGAGGCGAACCCTTTAGAGACCAGAAGCATTAAGATTTTCTAATATTTACTCTGTATTTGAAAGGGTCAGAAAAAAAAAAAGAGAAAACTGAGAATAATTGTTTCATTGATAAATTTTCCAACACTTTTTAATCAATTATTATGCCTACGCTGCCACCTGGTGGTTCTTGGTACAACTGCTAAATTATGTTTGTGAGCCAGGAGATAGTAAAGCTTAAAATTCTCAGTGCTTGATACCTTTTCAAAATGTAATAAAAAAATTCTAAGAAACAAAAACGCAAAGGTCCGTTTACACAGGGCGACCTGGAGGAGTAAAGGTACTGTCACACTTAGCGATGCACCAGCGATCCCGACAACGATATGACCCAGTCAGGATCGCTGGTACATCGCTAAGTAGTCGCTAGTGAGCTGCCAAACAGGCAGATCTCACCAGCGACATATGAGTCCTAAAAGAGGTCTCAATACATATCGCCCTTCCTGATACAATAGACATCCAAAGAAAAAATGGAAGAATGAGGCGCATCACAAGGAGAGTAAATACAAATGAATTTTTATTGATGCCCATATGGCATAAGAACAAGAGAAGAAACATACAGGTGTGAACACCACACCAGTGATGCATAAATCCATATCAAAAGGGTCACATGACAAGAATTTGTACATGTACACAATGTAGCACATCAACAATAATGTCACATAGGCGCATGTGCGCTAGACAAAGTGCTACAAAGGAGACAAGAGGATAAAGTGCTATGTGCATATCTAAATATAATGTACACAGTACATCCAATCTTGACAGAGGACAATGGCCAAAAGGTAATGATAACCGACTATGTATCCAGTGGTATGAATGACTATAAGGTATCAAGGGATCAAAACGACCTCTACTGAGTTAAATATCAGAGTAAGTATAAGCATGATGATAGAGATAGGCAAACATAATATATAAATGTAAACATATAAAAATATACGTACAGGCACATACTTTAAATAGTGCCGCCTATTGCCTCAATGCCCACTAATCAGACAAACCATATACCAATCAAAGATGTATACAAAAATTCCAAGTATTAATGTGTGGCCCAGATACTGGCGCATGGAAAATAGCAGCCTAAAATAATTGCACAATGCCCACTGAACATAACAGACCCTTATTCATATAGAGCAAGTATGAGCAAAGTGCTGGATGCATACCTGGGGGTGAGAAGACAAACCCCGACGCGCGTTTCGCGTCAGCTTGCTCGGGGGGTTATGAGAAAGTGGAAGATAGATGGCCATTAAATAGTCCATACACAGCCCCGTCATGATGCAGTCAGCGGTCGCTATTTACCTGTCAGACGAGGCGATGAAGACGTCCTCCCGCCCGCGTCCACGCATCGCTCGTCGCCACAGCAGGAAGCCCAGCAGGAAGCGGCCGACGAGAAACAGCCCAGGACGTTCTCGCGCGATCAGCGATAACCAGCGGGGGAGCCGGTTGGAGGTAAGTATCAGACATAGCGATATCGCTAGCAATATCGCTGCTGCGTCACAAAACCAGTGACGTTCTAGCGATATTGCTAGCGATATCGCTTAGTGTGACGGGGCCTTTAGTGGCCGCCCATCAAGTGCTTGTTTGCTGATCGGCAGTCATTTCATAGGCTGGTTTCACATTAGCGCTTTTGTGCGCAGCGCATCGGGCGCACCAGTGCGCATGCGCACTGCGCACCTATATTTTACATGATGTGCGCATGGTCTTGCGCATATTTGCGCTTTCGTGCGCATGCGTTTTTTTGTCTTTCGCGCCAGGCGCGTCAGACGTAACATGTTGCATTTTTGGTTCCGCCCTGTCTCGTTAAAACAACGCATGCGCACGGAATGCGCACGGAATGCGCAAAAACACCACATTGGAGCCTATGGGAGCGCAATACTTGCGCATGGTCTTGCGCACGCTTGCGTTTTTATGCGCATGCGTTTTTTAAATAAACATGACTGAAATTTGGTCTAGACAGTAAAAAAAAAAAAAAAAACCAAGGTGATAAAATGGTGTGGGCACTGGGATTCCACAATACTTTAAGGATTGCTCACTAGTGGACACACAGCACAAGCTGCACCAATGTAAGTATGAAAAACCTAATGTCTGGCTGAAATTTCAATACATTTCTATGTACTTATGTCTCTTTTTTTTTTTATTGCAGCATGTCTTCATCTGGTGAAGAATATGTCCCCGGGACAGGGCAAGAGGCAGAAGAAGTGAGTACTATGCTTCCGTATGGATTTGAAAAAATAAACACATGTGATTAATTTTTTCTGTTTAATTTTCAGACCTCATCCTCCATCACGCCACCACCACCGGAGGAACGGCAGGAGCAGCAAGGCCAAGTGCGGGCGGGTAGACGTGATGTAAGTACAGACGGACTGTTTTTTTTTTTTTTTTACTTATTTTCTAGTCTGGTTTATTTATTTATTTTTTTTTTTGGTATTTTTTTTTTTTTTTTTTTAAATTTTCATGGTTGTTTTTTTCGATGTTTGTTGCTTTTTTTGCATTTATTTTCATTTAAAACAAATAATTTTTTCATGGCTTGTTTATCAATATCTAAAGCTCAAAGTGTGTATGTGTGTGTTTGTGTGTGTGTATGTTTGTTTGTTTGGGTATATGGGCACGGGACTATGGGATGGAGGATATATGTGATGGGTATATGGGCATGGGATAGAGGATATGTATGATGGTATATGGGCACGGGACTATGGGATGGCGAATATGTATGATGTGTATATGGGCACAGGCATATGAGATGGCGAATATGTATGATGGGTATATGGGCACAGGACTATGGGATGGAGGATATGTATGATGGAATATGGGCACGGGACTATGGGATGGAGGATATATATGATGGGTATATGGGCATGGGATGGAGGATATGTATGATGGTATATGGGCACGGGACTATGGGATGGCGAATATGTATGATGGGTATATGGGCACAGGCATATGGGATGGCGAATATGTATGATGGGTATATGGGCACAGGACTATGGGATGGAGGATATGTGTGATGGAATATGGGCACGGGACTATGGGATGGAGGATAATTTTAAATTTCTATAACTAACCACAGTAGTTACTATGCCCGGGCAGCGCCGGGCTCTTCAGCTAGTTTTCGATATTTTTTATTTTAAAATCTTTCAAAGATTAATGTTTGTCTTTCTTTTCTAGGCTCCACAGCGGGAGGAGGACCTCGCCCTGGACAACGACGAGCTCATCCGTCTAGTCCAGGAGCGAGTCCCGTTGTGGGACACCCGTCACCAACTGCACTCGGACAACGTGGTGATCCGGCGGCTCTGGAACGAGGTGGCCGCATCGCTGATGGATGGCTGGGACAACGCCTCTCCCCGGGTCCGCAAGGATTTTCGTAAGTATTTAAATGCAGTGTGATGCAGCAGTGATCTTGGCCGGGATCACCCAACTGTGTGTGATGCTATTAACTCCATGGAGTTTCTATCATCACACACAGTTGGATGATCACAGCCTCCAGTGCATAGTCTTACTTTTTTTCTTTTTTTTTTTTTCCATCACAGTGAACAAAGTCAGAACCCGTTGGCGCTCGATGAAGGACCGCTTCAACAGGGATATCCGTCAGGAGAATAAGGTTCGCAGTGGTGCTGCGGCAAGGACCGGCACGAAGTACCGATACCATCGTGCCTTGGCATTTTTAAGACCGGTCCTTGCCTCCCGAACGTAAGTATTTTCTAGTTGTATTGTGTTTTATTCTGTGCTTTTCTATTCCACAGGAGTTGGCGATTGTTAATTTATGGTAGTAATTTCTTTCTTTTCACAGCACCTGGAGCAGCACCCTGCAACCTGGTCCCGAAGCGGTCCTTCATCAAGCTGCCCCGGACCCCTCCCAGCCATCCATCAGCGAGGAAGCACCTTGCAGGTCTGCACCACAGTCATCTGGAGACCAGGAAGCTGGTCGCTCAGGTGTTCCCCTGTCCCAGGTCTCTGCCACTGGTTTTGCGGGCACTTCCCGCCAGCAGCGGCAGAGGACCTTGGACAGGCCTCTCATGCCCGAGTTCGTTGAATTGAGCTCGGTCTTTCAGAGTAGCCTCAAGGCACTCTCCGATAGACTTGAGAGTGGTTTCCTCCTTTTGGACCAACGCTACAAGTCTATCGAAGGTCGCCTTGAGCGCCTGGAAGTCGACCTCGCCAGACCAGCGCATCATTTTTATACCCAAATAGCTCAGGACACGGCGGAACACCTTACCCCTGACCTCCAGTTGACTGTCATGCAGGCCTGCAACAATGCTTTTATGCAGGCTATGCAGCAGAGTAGGATTATGCAGCAGTCAGTGGTGGCATTTCCACCGGTGCCACCACTGACTCGTTTTACAGCATTACCTACTTCTGCTGCATATCACTGCACAGCCACCACACTTCCAAGCCTCGCCGGACACCAATATACCGCCACAAGTCCGAGTGCAGCTGGACACTTACCCGCCAACACCATGCCAAGCGCTGCTCCTGCCTGGCCCACCACTGCTGCCGCCACCACCACTGGATGGCCCGTCGTCACCACCCCTGCCTGTAGCGCCGCCACCACCACCACCAGCGGGAGGACCACCCCGGTATGGACCGCCACAGCCACCACGCCTGCATGGCCCGCCACCACCACCACCACCACCTCGGAGCAGCATCAGCTGGGGGACCCGCATTCAATATTTACGGCCCCTGCCAGGACATCCACCACCACCAGCATGCCACAGCTGGAACAAGATCCTGGCAGGCGGTCCACAAGCGCCAGGCGGTCCCCCAGCTCCAGCCAGTCCACAGCCTCCAGGCGTTCCAGAGGCTCAAGGCGGTCCAGAGGCTCAAGGCGGTCCCCGGGGTCTAGCCAGTCCTCAGGCTCAAGCGAGGACAGCAGGAAGACGACGGGCCACCGTCCTAAAAAAACAAAGAGGAGGACTCTTACCCTCCCTCACCTCCCACTTCACAACTTTCCTTGCCTCGGCTCCCTTCCCCCACTTCTTTGGTTCCTCCTTCCCCTAGAACCCCTTACTCCACCCAAAGCCGTTCCTCATCCCTCCATACCCCCCAGTTTCCAGCAACTAAAAAATAAGTTAAATAAATGTTATATTTTTTTTCCAAAATAATGTTTTGTTATTGTGTCTTTCGCCGCCTGCACACACTGCGCCCTACACTATGGTTTGTTTTTCTTTACTTTATACCGGATGGTCAGCCATCCAACTCTGAAAGGGATACTATATTTCATTTTTTTTTTTATATATATATATATATATATATATATAAATAAAAAAAAAATGAAATATAGTATCCCTTTCAGAGTTGGATGGCTGACCATCCGGTATAAAGTAAAGAAAGGGAAACCACCAAAAAAAAAAAAAAAATTATATATATAAATAAATAAATATATATATATATAAAATATATATATATATATATATATATATATATATATATATATATTTATATATATATATATATATTTATATATATATATATATATATATATATATATATATATATTTATATTATATATATATATATTTATTTATATATATATTTATTTTTTTTATGGTGGTTTCCCTTTCTTCAATTTAACCTGGGCAGATGAGTAGTGGAGTTTATTAAGACACAGTACACTGGGTACAGGTAGAAAAAACCATGTATTTTATTTTTAACAAACAACAAAACTATTAAACCATTTGATCCTGCCATGCTACACGACCAACATCGGATAAAAAGTAGTCCGCAAATTGGTCCCTCATTTGGGCAACTTCGACTGAGGACCGAAGAGGGTGCTGAGTAAAATCTGGCAAAGGGTTGGCAGCAGGCTCATCCATGTCAAAGTTCGGCCGCTCCTTTGCCATAACAAAATTGTGGAGAACCACGCATGCCTTCACCACCTCATCTACTGTTTCCATTTTGAGATTGATGGCGGTGCTGAGAATTCGCCATCTGGACACTAGAATGCCAAAGGCGCACTCTACAGTCCTGCGAGCCCTCGTAAGCCTGTAGTTGAAAATTTTCTTGCGGTGGTCCAAGTCACGGCTGGAGTACGGCTTCAGCAGGTTTGGGCACATCTGAAATGCCTCATCCCCAACCACTACAAATGGCAGTGGTGGAGTTTGGGTTTGGGGAAGAGGCCGTGCCAGTGGAAAATTGAAATGGTTGCCGTACAACCTCCAGCCCATATCAGAGTTCTTAAAAGTCTGGGAATCGTTGCCCCGTCCGAATGCCCCTATGTCCACCGCCACAAACCGGCAGTCTGCATCCGCAATGGCCATTAGGACTGTGGAAAAGTACTTCCTGTAGTTGTAGTACTCGGAGCCACTTCTTGCGGGTTTTGTGATGCGGATGTGCTTCCCGTCCACCGCTCCTAGGCAGTTCGGGAAATTGCAGACTGCCCAGAATTTCTCCGATATTTGAAGCCACTTTTCGGCAGTGGGCAATGGCAGAAACTCCGGACACAGAACATCCCACAGAGCCCTGCAGGTGTCGGCAACAATCCCGGATAAAGTAGAGATTCCCAGCCGGTACTGGAAATGCAGGGATGAAAGACTCTCTCCAGTTGCCAGGAACCTGCCAAACATAAAAAGAAAAAATAATTGTATTTCTGTCTTGGGTATTACTAAAAACACTGAAAATAAAAAAGTACATGGCCTAACTATTTTGCATGTTTTTTTAATACAACATAGCAAAAAAACATTTTATAAAGGCTTGGGATTAGTACATGACAGAAGAAAAACCATTATGCAAAAAAGCAATTTCCCAAAAATAATGTTCAAATTCAATAGCCAAAAAAAACCAAATTTTTTGGACAAAAAAAAAAAGAAAAAAAGCCAAAAAAATTATGCAAACATAACAACATACATACCGTAAGGTGACAAGGAGCCTTTCTTCGGGAGGAATGGCACGCCGGAGCTGAGTGTCCCTTCTCCGGATGTTTCCTTCAACCATACCCAGCAAGTCAAGGAAGCTTTCCTGGGACATCCGTGTATAGTCAGCAAATTTCTCCGGGTTTTCCTGTAGCTCGCTGTACAGCGTGTGATATGCTCCACGGCTTGGCCGGAGTTCGATGATTGGATGCCTCCAAAACCGACGCCGCTGCCGTCTCTGCTGTCTCTCCCTCTCCCTTTCTTGCTGGCAACAAAAGACATACGCCTGAGACAGCGCAATGTCAAGATCCAGCTTGAAGCGGAAATTATCCAGACGCAGGTCCATCTTGACACCGGAAACAGCAGCAAAATCTGATGAATTCAGCAGTACAGGGTCTATAAAACATTCCAATGACACACGCCCACTGGTGACCCATTGGTGGTCAAGGATTTTTCTATTGTGAAATGTCACACCTAAAAACGCCTGCGCATAAAAAACACAACCGCATGCAAAAACGCATGTAAAACGCAAGTAACACTGCGTTATTTTGACGCATCAGCGTGCGCATGAAGAAAAAAAAACGCACATTTGTTTTGCGTTTTTCTTTGCGTTTTTTATGCGCACGATGCGCTGCGCAAAAAAACGCTAATGTGAAACTAGCCATAGCCTGTTTACACAGGCCGACCGCTCTCCAGATCAGCAATGAATAACTGCAATAGATGCGTTAGTGATAATAGGCCGTTATTGTTGGGTTTACACAACTGTGCAACAGTTTAACAGAATGTCCCACGGCATAAAAACAACAACAGAATTACAAGAAAATGTATTATAATAACAGTTTGAAGTAAAAGAAAACTTAGTGCTAAAAACACAACCGATAATCACAAAGGACAGTGAGATAATGAAGCTTTTCGATATGTAACCAGAGAAACCCCAAAACAGCGCAAATCTCTAAGATTAGTCAACCTTGGAAATAACCCCCAGCTTTGTTTGTCACTAAAATATGAAAACAAATCGAATTCATAAGAATAGAGCAAAGTTATAACAATCTCAGAACCTAAAGAGCGAAAGGAATTCATGAAGGGGCACTGTAGGCTAAATGTATTGGAAAAAGCAAAATTATGGAAAATTGGTGCCCGACAGGAAAATTCTGATTGCATATTTGGAATCAGCACACAAAAAGGCTTTAAGAGTAGAGTTGAGCGAATATGTTCGGGAATCTGCCATGTTCATGCCTAATCTATGTTTGATCGGTTCCGAACATATTCATTCATTTCTACTCCCATTGACGACAATGGCGTTCAGCTGTGTTTGGCGAAGATTGCAAATACAATATTCACCAGCGAACGTAATCCGAACCGAATATTGAAAAATTTGCTCAACTCTAACAACCAACAATACTCATGTAACAAAATCTGTGTTTATTAGTGAATTAGGCCTGTTTCACACTTGGCGTCCGCTGATAAGACTGGACGGACAATGCAACGTTTTTCTGGCTGGCCAGATCCGCACTTTACACTGCGCATGCCCAGCAGAATCGCGTTTGCAGTAAATTTAACCCTAAATCCCGATCTGGCGGCTGAGAAAAAAATCTCTCTCTCATACCCAATGTGTATGATAGTTACCAGCTCCCTGCATCAGCGCGCTGGTAACTAACGTACACATCGGGTTTCTAAGTGACGCACGTCCCTTGGATACCCGATGTGTACGTTAGTTACCAGCTGATCGCTGGTTTCCGGCCTGTCACACGCAGCGATGCGTGCTGGCCAGCGGGAGGCCAGCGATGGAACAGGTTTCCAAGAGCGATCAGCGATACCGGCAGGGGGGCCGGTCGCTGATCGCTGTCACCAGGGCTGTGGAGTCGGTAAGCCAAACCTGCGACTCCGACTCCTCAATTTCCCTTACACCGACTCCAAGACTCCCACACATATTGCTTATATTTAAGTGAAAAATGTATTCTAGTACAATGTGAACATCAGACATTAAATCATTTTTATGATACAATAATCAAGACATTTAGATAGAACATAATATTTATTGGAATACAACTTTATAACACAAAAAACTGTAATAAATTGTAAACATGTAATACACTATGTAATATCGATTACATATATATATATATTTAGTGTGTGTATATATATATATATATATATATATAAATAACACTATGTAATAAACTATAAGTGGCAGAAAAAGTTTTCAACAAAAACATACTAAATAACATTTGTGCAGTCTATGAATTTGTTCTAAGAAATAGAATTGCCTCCATCAGATCCTCCTTCATAGATGAGCTCAAATCTGACCTAATAATTTTAAGGCTAGAGAACAACCTCTCTACACTAACTTGGGTTGGAGGCAAAGCTGTAACCACATGGGCAACATCTCTAACAATTTCCGGGTATAAAGGAATTGCCTCATGCACAGTCAGTTTTGATGAACGGTTGAATTTTTCTATTTCTTTGAGAACAAGTGAAACATTTGCTGAAATATGGTCAATCTGCTTGCTATAGGAGACGGAGTGAAATCTTTTTCCTTGCGGCAACGCTTTGCCTGCTCCATATCATCCAAATACTAGTCAAAGTCAAACTCCTCATCTGATGAGGATGAAGATATGGCAGCAGTAGCACTGTCAGGACCCAAGTCCTCTTGCGCCTGGCAGTCCTCCTGTAGGCCACTCTTCCTAACTGCTACCTCAGCCAGAGCTTCTTTTCCTTTAGTAAGCTGTTGATCATCAAGCAATATACGATGACTTGGGTCCACATAAACAGCTGCCAGAAAAATTTTATTTTCCAATAGCTGTGTCTCTCTGTTTCTTTGAAGCAGAAATGCCATCTGCGATTAAACAGCAAAATAGCAAGGTCTTCCGCTCCCTCATGAAAATGCCAGGAGTTAAATCCTCAGCTTGCAATTTTTTAGTCACAATAAATGGGTGATTAAGCAATTCCTTCAATTCAGCCACCTGTGTCCATTGACCTTCATTTAGGGTTCCCTGAGGGTTCGCCATAGCTATAAGAAACGGTTTTAGTTGATCAACAATTGCCCTTTCCCAGCACGTCTCTTCAAGATGGAATCAATTTTAGGGGTTCTGGCAGCAATAACCAATTTCCTCACTTTTCCAGCATGTCCCTCTTGCAGACTCTCTCTTATTGCCAGCTGCAGCGTGTGCACTACACAGCGCATTTGATGAATAGGAAAGTGTTTTGAAGCAGCTTCAACAAGATCTTCTATTTCTACAGTATAATTTTGCTGTTCTTCTGTAATATCTGTTTGTTCCTCAGTTACATGAACAGCACTGTGGCCTTCCATCTCAAACATACTGAATCCTAAATGTTCCTCTAGCTGTTGTTCATTACTCTCATTCATCAGTGTAATTGTACTTATGTTTGAAGCATTGTCCGTTACAATAGCAAGAACCTGTTCTTTTTTGAGTTTGTAATCTTGCAGAACTTTTTCTACTAAGGCCTGGAGAAACTGGCTGCTGTGATGAGCTTTAGTATCTTTTACCGCCAGCGTGTTGGTAACAATTTTTGTTGTCACAAATATATCCAACATTGATGGCAAAATAGTTCACTCTGTGACGTGTGCAGGCATCCATTTTAAGAAACATGAAGCGTCTTTTGAGAGTCTTTTTAAGATCGTCCTTTTGTTTAAGGGCTTCTTCAATCACTAATTTTCGAATGCTTTCTCTTTCCCGAGAAACACCAAGTTTGCGGCCATTTCTCCATTAAGAGCTGTAAAAGCTGGTCACGCAAATAATGATAATGGTACACCGTCCTTCACAACAAGCTGTATGAGCTGTCTTTTAGACATATCTGCTGTCATTGTTACAGTAACTTTGTCGCTTACAAAATATCTTGTTAATGATGTTTGAGACGCTCTTTCCTCCTCCTTTGCCTGGCAGGAAGTGTAAAGGTACTGTCACACTTAGCGATGTACCAGCGATCCCGACCAGCGATATGACGCGGTCAGGATCGCTGGTACATCGCTAAGTGGTCGCTAGTGAGCTGCTACACAGGCAGATCTCACCAGCGACATCGCTGGGGACGGGGGTTGCTACTTACCTGTCACACCAGGCGATCCTGCGTCCTCCCGCCCGCGTCCACACGTCGCTCGTCGTCACAGCAGGAAGCGCCACAGGAAGCTGACGACGAAAAAACAGTCCAGCCTGTTCTCGCGAGATCAGCGATAAGCAGCGGGGGAGCGGGTTGTAGGTAAGTATCACACACAGCAATATCGCTAGCAATATCGCTATAGCGTCACAAGTTATAGCGATATTGCTAGCGATATCTCTTAGTGTGACATGCCCTTTAGTCTGTGTGCTACCCAGCTTTCATTCTTTTTGGTACAGATAAGATATGGAGACAGATATGGATAAATGGATAGATAGAGCAGATTTCTAATCTGCTTTTGATATTGAAAACATTATCTATGAGCTCAAAAACCTTTCAGGTGATGCAGTTTTTTTAAAAATCTGATCGGCTTTTGCAGCTGAAAAACGTATCCACAAAAAACGCAGCAAAAATGCTGTATGTGAATGTAGCCTTAGATCAGGAATAGAACAGCCATTTATAGGACATTTCACAACTTTCCCAAATTCCTATGAAAAAATAAAAAATATTCAGCATATTCTGCATTGAACTACTGTACCCAATTTATTATATATTTTAGGAGTCGGAGTTGGTCTATTTTATACCGACTCCAACTCCGACTCCACCAAAATGAGCACCGACTCCACAGCCCTGGCTGTCACACACAGCGATCTCGCTGGTGAGATTGCTGTTGTGTCACAAAACTTGTGACTCAGCAGCTTGTGTGACGGGCCTTAAGCCTCCCAGGGTAACTGGTATTCCGGGCGCCGAACCCAAAGATCCCGAGTCAGGGATACTTGCCGTAGGGGTTGCCAACCTAGGGACAGAGTGTAAGCCTGATAGGTTTCCCCTAGAGGTATTGGCAGGAGAAGTTGAGGAGACCCCACCGATCCCTGAGCTTAAGGTGTCCCCTGGTAAGTTCAGGACCACCCAGCTCCAGGATCCCACTCTGACCCTGGAGAGTAATTGAGGTGAATGGGGTTGCTCAACGACCGGGTGCGGAGATGGAGTTCCCACGGATGCTGATCAGCCCGGAGTTACTGTGCAGGGTTGATAAAATCAAGGGTGAGGTGGTAGAACAACTGGTAATGCCCCAATCCTACCATCAGGTGGTGCTTGACATGGCTCACACACATGCTGGGAAGGGCATTTGGGGGCCAAAAAGACGCTGGAGCGCATACTGCAGCGTTTTTTTGGCCTGGTGTCTATGCTGAGGTCCAAAGGTACTGCGATGCCTGTCTGGAGTGCCAACTGAGGCTACTTTCAGACATCAGTTTTTTAGCATCAGGCGCGATGCGGCGAAAAATGTAAAAGCCGGATCCGGCTTTTATCCCATAGACTAGCATTATCGCCGCATTGCGCCTGATGGCCATGCGGCGTGTCCGGCTTTTGCCGGATACAGCAAAAAATGCCTGTCCGGCGTCTGCAAAAAACGTTCCCTGCAACGTTTTTTGCAGCACCGACACGGCTTTTTACACAGCGCATGCCCGGACAAGTGAGAGATCTCTCTCGCCGGGCACTTGTGGGTTAACACTCACAGTGTCCGGGCGAGAGAGAGAGATTTCTCTCTCTGTCGCCCGAACACTTAGGCTAAGTGCACATGTACTTTTTTGCCCTGCGGATTTTTCCGCGCAGAATTGAAGAAATCCGCAGGTCAAATGACTTGCATTTTTCCTGCGGATTTCTTCCTTTTTTCTTGCGGTTTTTGTGCGGTTTTCCCCTGCGGATTTGGAAGGTGGAAAACCGCACAAAAGAAGTGACATGCTGCATATTTTGAACCACAAGAAAACCGCGCGGAAAAATCCGCAGCGTCTGCGCAGTTTTTTTTTCTATTGACTAACATGGCACTGTACATCACAATGCGGATATGCAACGCTTCTGCGTGGTAAAATCCGCTGGAAATCTGCATCGTGTGCACATGGCCTGAGTGTTAACCCCACATGTGTTTCTCTCTAACCGCCACCCCCTCGCCCCATACCCTTTGGTGGCTGTCTCTCTCGTCCCGATGTATCTTCCACCTGCGGCTCCTTTAAATCCTGTCCGTGCCGTATCAGACGCCGCATACACATCCGGTGTCACCGCTGCAGGCCGGATCCGGCGGCTCGGCTTTTCGCCGCACCCCACACACCAGATGTCTGAAAGTAGCCTAACCTCACCCACAGCGAAATACCGGAGGCCGTTGGTGCCTCTGCCCATTATAGAGGTACCTTTTGAGCAGATTGCGATGGATCTGGTAGGACCAATAGTAAAATCCGCCCGGAGTCACCAGCACATAAAAAGAACTAAAGAAAAATATAAAAAGCCAGAAGAGGGGGTTAGATTGGAGAGTGTATGAGGGTCCTGGATTGGGCTCCAGTCCGTCCTGCCAGTGCCGGGCGGTCTGCACCGGAGGAAGCGGTGATCTGAGGCCCTCACCGCAGCCCCTCCATTCTAGCCACCGCACCACTGTGAAATGAGGTAATCACCTCAGAGCTACAGTTGCAGGGGGCGGGGCATTCACCCCCCTTCATCCCACGTGATTGATTTTTTTCCGTAACCGGCCAATCGCGTCCCGGGTGCGGTTTCGGTCACGCCCCTCACTGTATCGGCCATTTCTGATCTGAAGCGCCGAGGAGGAAGCAACGAGCTCTCATTACCGTCTTCCCTGCAGCCGCTCCGGACAGAACGAGGAGACGCCCGACCGAGGAGACTTCGCACAGTCACAGCCGGCTTATTCTACATTCGCAGGTGAGCGGCCCCGCGCTGTATGCTGTGTTACCTCAGGGTGGCGGCTCCTCTCCGCTCACATGGCCGCCGCCGCCGCCGCCGCCATTGTTCTCATTGTTGCTGCGCTGTGAGACCGTGTTGTGTGAGGAGAATGACCGGCTCGGACGATGTGTAGCGGGGCCTGTGCCGTGACGAAGCGGCAGCAGTGAGGCCTCGAGCACCCGCGGGGCAGGCGGTGGCTCCACAAGATGGCGGCGGCGGGCGGCTCTGCGCGGTCGCTGGTGGAGGCCTCGTGCCCGCACATCTCCCGGCTCTGTCTGCCTTATACACTCCTTACTGGCCGCCATTCCCCCCCCCCCCAGTCTTGGCTCGGCGCCGGCTTCTTTACTCGCTTCAAGGACAAATCCCCGGACGGGGTAGTGGTGGCAGGAAACGACCCTTCCCGGCTGCCGTAGTGGCCGCTGATGCGCGGCTCTTTGTTCCGCCTGCCTGGATCTTACCGCTCGTGTGACTGCAGGGCTTGGCTGCCATCTGCCGGCCTGATCGCTGCCTGCAGGGCAGACTGTGCAGACTTGTACCCTTATCACAAAACTTAAAGGGGGTTTCCTAATGCCAGCAAAGCGAATGAGAATTGTGAAGTCTCGCTCTCACATTGCTCATCTGTGAACTGCAGACTTAAATCTGCAGCAGATATTATTCCTACTAATAAGTTGGGGAGAAATCTGCAACGTTAATGTGTTTTTTTTCCTGCCAAAAGCTGTAGAAATTTCTACAACAAATGCTTAAAGGAAAAAGTGCTATTAACCTGAGGATATGGGGGGTTAAACTGCAGGTCAATAATAGCGTTATTAACCCACCTGCACTTAACCAAACTTTATTTCCCCCCACATTGTTAAGGTTTCAGGCACGAGGCTGGCGTGGGGTAAAAAGTCACTGCTGAGTATAGAGAGATTTGGCTGTAAATGTGCTTCTGACCCTGTCTGAGAGCCAACCCTACAGAGGGAATGTCAATCAGGGGTGCGGTAACAGCTTCCACTCAGTATACTCCTGAACCAGCGCTGCCCCTGTGACTGAAACCTAAACACTGCAGGTGGGGAAATAAAGTTCATTTTCTCCCCCGGCGTTCAGCTATGTGCAGGCATCATGCACGGTGAGACACATGGCATGACAATAACTCAAGACTAACCAAGCAAAACCTGCTTTTTTTTTTTTTTTTCTCAGGTTTGCAGCTGAAAAAAAGAAGCAAAAATGCCATGTGTGAACATAGCCTAAAGCATCAGCTAACTTGGCACAGTTATTGTTATAGTGAGAAAAGGGGCTAAACTAAACGCTCAGATATTTGTAAATGTGCAGGCGTTTTACAGATCTGATATTGCAGTTTACTTCATTTAGACTTGTCTTGCATTGTTTTAGGAAATTGAGTAAAATGTTTCTGATTAAAAATAAAACATTATGTATGCACAGGCATCTTGAAAGCATTTTTATTCACTTATATTTTTGTTATGCTTTGAACCCTTGAGGCTGTGTTTTGTGGTCAGCTTCTATGTCAGCCGAGCTACAGCAGACAGTCAGTCTACAGTGTCTGCTGTAGCTCGGCTGACTACAAAACACAGCCTTAAAGGCCCTTTTACATTTAGCGATGCACCAGCGATCCGACCCGGTCAGGATCGCTGGTGCATCGCTAGTGAGCTTTCATACAGAAAGACCTCACAGCGATTCAGCAGCGACGCAGCACACGATACTTACCATTCACACACAGCGATCCTGACGTCCTCCCGCCTGCCTCCACGCGTCGCTCGTCGTCACAGCAGGGAGTCTCAGCAGGAAGCGCCCGACGAGAAATGGAGCTGGACATTCTTGCGCGATCAGCGATGGACAGCGGGGGAGCCGGTCGCTGGTAAGTATCACACATAGCGATATCACTAGCAATATCGCTATAACGTCACAAAACCAGTGACGTTTTAGCGATATTGCTAGCGATATCGCTTAGTGTAAAACCCCCTTAAGGGTTCGAAGCCAGAAACGTAGCAAAAAATGTTATCCACTTGTCGTCTTTTATAAGCTGTGATATGGTCTTCCTTGGAATCTTTCCATATTGATCTACTTTTAGGCCTTGTGTGCAAGGTGAGATTATGAAGTTACTGATTAAGAATTCTATGTCATTAAATCTTTCAGGCATGGAACGGGATTACGGACATACATCATCCTATGGCCGTGGCCTGGATAGCTTTAGTATGGAGAATTCTACCGAGAGGTAAGTGGTATATATTGTGTAGCTCAGGAGCAATGATCAATTTCATGTTTCTCGTTAACTTGCTCACATCTTAAGCTGCTTAGAGACCAAACTTGTGCAATAAATGGCAAGATGAAGCCTCAAATAAAAGTTTTTCACAGGTTAAGAAGGAATCAGTATAATAATGAGATCTACAACTTCCTAATACTTTGTTTCCATTTCTCACAAATTCTAACAGTTTGCAGTTAGTGACTGAGATTGTGCATGGAGTCTAGTTTTCTGAATTTTATGGGCAGCATCACAAACCTCTACTAGCTTTCAGTAGTGTCTGTAGTTTTTCCACACTCTGAGCTAAATGGCCACATACAGAACATACTTATCCCTCATTTGAGAACAGAATTGACTGGATTTCTTTCTAGTCTGTAGATGTATAATAGACTGTTCTCATTCTAACTGCAAAGTAACGTCTTGAAAATGGTGAGGAATTAGAACAAAGTATGTTAAAGTGTAACTTGGTAACATAATAACCAGATGGTGTTTTTGCAGGGAAGGCTTTCTCAATCAGTGTTTCAGTCCATTTTTCACTGTATAATGTCCATAGCTTTACCATACTTTACTATAAAAGTAATCATAAGTTATTTTGAAATAATTATGCAATCTAATGTGGACTGAAATTTCCTCACAGCTTTTTCTAAGATGGCTGCCATTTATTTGATTATTCTGTACTTTCTTCCAACTGGTATGTGATTCCATGGCCTTGCCATCCTCCTATACAGCTTAACAATCTAAATGCCTAAATATCCAGAGTGAAATCTTGTTAATTTAAAAAGTTGGCAAATTGCAGTGCCTGGTTTACTATAGTCCAACCCACCAGGATGCATATGTGCAGTAGCTTGGCCATTCCCGCATTAAAGGGATTGTCTGATTCAAATTGATAACTCTTCAGTGATTGTGTGACTGCAGACTTGTAAATTACCCCAGTGCATGCACTGTGTGCTGCAGGGATTTGCCGCTTTCTGAGCTGGGACCGGATGGGTATGTATGAGTTATACCCACTCAGCCAGTGGGTGTTTGTGCTCTCCATACACTTATATGGCCGGCAACATCACTAGATAAGGCGTGGCGTCTGCTCAAGACAAGTGTGGAGCGAGGCCATGGACTCATTCATGCCTTCCGGTCCAGGCTTAGAAGCCGATGAATCACTGCACTGGGGTAGTCATAAGTCTGCAGATTTAAAGATTTGAGACCGGGCAACCCCTTTAAAGACAATGTGAAAAAGCGCAAATGTTTCAGGTGCCTAGTAAGGTAATAATGGACCTTGCTGTAAAGCTGTTGTGTAGGATGCAGAAGCAACAAATCATTGTTAATTTTCTGGCCTTAAGAGCTAAAGCTTTATAATTTGTAGCCTTGTTCTAATAAACTGCTTTGTCCATGCTAAAAAAAAAAAAAAAAATCACATTTTATCTCCATATAGATGTTGTGTAATAAGGACTAAAATAGGCTAAGTGCTCGCATAATCTTTTTGGCCTTGTTCATAAAACTAAACTTTACAAACTGGTGTTTTCCCCCTTAAATATTTTTTTTTCCTCTGGGCCTTACTGTGCACCCTCCTTTTAAAAACAAAAAAACATAAGTATCTAAAAACTGGCAATGTTACTGTGTTTGTAAGCTAAATGCAATTTTACCCAGAAGCTATGTTGCTATAAGAATGTGCTACTGGGGGAGAATACTGTGGTGTAAACTACATCTAATTCTGGTTTTACAGTCAAAAGGAACCTATCACCTTGTATATGTAACTTCGATCTGTGGCTAGCATGGTATAAAGAGAAGGCTGAGCAGAATGTGTAGATTTGTTAAAGATTAAGCGTCACTTCTAATTTATTCCTAGTATGTATGCATGAGTCTAACGGGGTCGTCCTACACAGTGATTGACAGCTTTCTGCATACAGTCATACAGGGAGCGCTGTCAATCAGTGAATGTATGCACACGCTTGACTCGTGCACACACCCAGGGGTTTTGCTAAATAAAATGCAAGGTTTACTGAAACTTTTACCACAAAAATTGTATATAAATCTAATCAGCTCTTCCTGCGCTGAAACATAGTCTTCAGATCAAATACCATTTTCAGCGTGAGAGGTTCTTTTTGAAGAGGATGGACGATTTATTCTCTTTTGGCTCTGAATTGATTTAATGCAATAAAGCAAAGGCATGTTCTCCTAACACCCCCACGGACCCAGCTCAGGTCACTTCGGAGGTCACCAACCAAAGCTGTCCGGCCTCTTCTGAAGGCCTAATGCCTTCGCAGGCTGTAATTTGCTACACCGATCAGGTGACTAGAAGAGCGCAGCATTGGAGAGGCTTCAAAAGCAGCCCACTTCTAGTCATGTCCCTGCTGAAGTGTGTGAGACTTCAGTTGCAGACACTACTTCCGGAGTGGCCTGTGCTGCATCAATGGATGCTCTGGAAGGCATGTATGCCTACCTTACATTTTTATCAATTCATGACAACCACCCCCGCCCCCCACCCACCACCACCACAAAAAAGTGTTCAACTGTAAAATATTTAAGACTGCATACCTCTAAAGCAGCCCTGCAATTTGTCTTCTTCCTCTAGAGCTATGCAATGACTTATTATGCAACATATATATCTGTTGGAGTGTGGCAAATGGTCCACATGAGCCCCCACTTTTATTAGACGGGCACAGTGTAACTTCCAATTTTGATTTAAATTTGATATAAGAAATTGGGAACTTTTGTTGCCATATTTCAGTCAAACAATTTTACTGTCCTTTTTACTACTCCAGTACGCCAGTAAAAAAAAAGAGCATGGAAAGGATAAAAAATAAATATTCTAAGTAAATATTGCTCTAATTGTAACCGTGGCCCCAATTTGCGGTGTTCAGATGTCTGGTGGCAGCCTGCTACTTAAAGGAATGGGTTACAAGATTTGAATTTCTTGTAAAAAGGCCTTTTTTTATTCTATTTACTTGTCCTGCATTTTCAGCAAGAAATTGACAATCCTTGTATGGTTTGCATTATAGAAAGAAATCTTAATGTGTGTTTTGTTTTTCTTCAAATGGTGTTATACGGCTAGCAATAGTAGATTTAAATGTGATTTCTTTCCTGTTAAATAAAACCGAGCATTTTATGCTCTGATAGAATGCAAACTAAACTAATATCTAAAACTGTATGCTACTTGTACGCTTTGAAAGCGGCCAAAATAAAAGCATCGCAAACTTTTCAAATCTGAACATGCTTTTAAGATCTAATCTGCTGAGGCTGGGCGTTGATTTACTTTAAAGCAAAATGCCAATCTGGTTATTTCAATGCTATTGACCATCTAGCGTTTGGCAGGTTTGCCTTCATAAGCTATTAACTTTAAGATATTAGGTTAGTTAATGCTCTTATTGTATCAGATTTGTTGTAAAGTTGATAAATGTCAACTATTGCTTGATAATGTTTTGTATTTTTCTGGAAAGCTGACTTCTATTTTTCTCCTCACGTCAATTCTTCCAGGTATGGACCTTATGAGTCTTTTGACTCCAGGTCTTCTGTGGGTGGGCGAGATCTGTACAGATCTGGCTATGGTTATAATGAATCCGATCAAGGCTACGGAGATAGTTATGATGGTCGATATGAGAACACATACCGGAGTAGCGTTGACTCTTTTGAAACTAGAAACCAGGGCGGGTCTAGCTGGGATCCGTCATTCTCACGAGCAAAAGTAAGGACTGGGTTTATGGAGGAGAGAGGAAGAGACAATTACTCTTCCTACGGTGGCGCTTTTTCTTCGCCCTATATGAAGCCTGCAGCAGTAGGCTCTCGGGGAAGAGGAATGCCTGCTTACCCCGACGGTGCATTTGGCGGCAGAAGCAATGATGCTTTTGGAGGACCAGCAGCAGGCAGAGGCCGTGGCAGAGGAGGAGTAAGTACAGAATCTTCTCAGATTCTTTTTGATAGTCACTTTGAATTATTTGAAGACCAGAACTTTAAAATGGCAAATTGTCCATAAACTATTGCATGGATGTTTTATTTATTCCCAGTGTGAAAGCTGACTTTTAAAGAAGTAATGCTTTAAAGGTTCAACTGGGAATTTGCCCATATTTGCTAAATTCTTTCCATGTGAAAGAAATGTATTTTTCTAAATAGCTTGTTCTGTTTATAAAGAAATATAGTCTTCCTTAGCCTTATTGGAGAAATAACTAAAGCAAAAAAACAAATTACAAAAGGTTACAAGAAGACCTTTTTGAAGTTCTGAGTAGGTTAAAGGTGCAATGTATTATAGTCAAATGTATCATTTTCAGTGTTCAGTATAAGGGAAAAAAAATCAGGCAGCCATGTAAATGGGATGGGGATCAAAACAGAATACTCGGACTGGTTGGCAGCTCTCCCACCCTGAGCGTGACATGCAGTTGTCACGCTCAGGTTGGGAGAGCGGCCGTCCAGTCCGTGCACTGCGTTCTGATCTGGTCCGATTTATACGGCCATCTGACTCTTCCCTTAATGGTTGTCATGTTTGTATATCTTCCGCCTACTCTAAAATTCGAGATTTAACTCTTGCATCTTGCCTCTAGAGCATAGGATTAAATCTGTAATGAAGATCATAAGAATCTGATGTGGTTAGACTTCTTTTGGTTGTTACAAAAGGCCCCATAGGAAAACCATAAGACTGCAGTAACTCCCTTTTTTTATGGCTTTAAAGTGACAAGTCATGTTGGAGCCTTTCCCTAAGAGGCAACATGTGAGCGTTCATTCCAGTAGGGAGTTGACCGTGGACATGACTTCTCGTTTATTGTCTAATTTCTATTGGGCTTAATTCATTCACACGTTCAGTTTTCTGTCTTTTCAAAGTGGTGGGAAAACAGAATTCAACCATGAATCTGTCACATGAGACCTTCAATGGTACTCCAGTTGACTTATGTGGTCTATTGGCTTGTCTGTCATGGTAACCCTGATTTTACCATGAAAATATAAAGCGCAGCATTCTGTGCTGTTTTCCCCTCAATGCAGCCATAGACGACCTTAGTTATACGTAACTCCTTCATTATCTATGGTAACTGCTCCTTTACAAATGCCAAACTTAATGTAAATCCACACAATCCTGCCACAATAAAGAACCTAGGGTTTTCCCTTTTGTACCAAGGGAACTTTTTATCTTTCTATCAGTAAATATATTATTTCTTGATACTGCCTTCATGTAATTTTGTTTTTAAAATGCATTGCACCTTTAATAAGAATTTGATAAACTTCTAATGTGTATAAGTTTTCTTTGTCTCTTTTTTTTTTTTTTTTTTTTTTTTTGGGGGGGGGGGCGGCATGTGTTTCTTTTTCTTTTTTTCAAAAATTTTTGGTTGTACTATTTTTCCGTAGCTCTTTTCAGATCAATGTGGTTTTGTACATTACTAGTGCCACTTGGTTTGGAAAGAGAAAATCTTTAATAGTGCTTTATGTTCTTGGTAGGTTAACTTGTTTTTTACACTAATTTTAGCAACTTGGCCGTGGCATTCGTAGACCTGGTATGTTGGAATTCCCTATGTACCAGCCTATGGCTGGTGGTGGCATGGTCCGAGGAATTAAGAGAAAGATAGGCCAACCAACTCCTTTCAGGCAACCTGGAACTTTTGGCAAAAAACCAAAGCTGACAAAA
The DNA here is from genome assembly GCF_039654945.1 of Dendrobates tinctorius. Lineage (NCBI taxonomy): Eukaryota > Metazoa > Chordata > Amphibia > Anura > Dendrobatidae > Dendrobates > Dendrobates tinctorius. Next base: position 25,858,104 of record NW_027361697.1, on the reverse strand, counting down.
GCTGGAGGAAACCAAACTGTAAAAAGTACCCCAGCACCAGGTAATATTTACTGCAACATATAGTAATTGGTGCAAAACTGCAAATGTTATGAATTGTTTATGGGCTGGTTATGGATTCAGTTTGCAGCAATAATTTGTTATGCCTATGCAGTGCAGTCCTCTGCTAAATAGGAATTTCTTACATGTAGATTTTATTTTGGGTGTTTCCTTCAATGAGGATTTTACCCAGCTCTTTGATATCTGTGCTGAAAATCTGAAGTCTAAATTTACATGCTATGGATGTCAGATGTGTCTCTAAGTTTGAGTTGCTTTTTTTTTTTTTTTTTTCTTGAATGATGCCATACAACATTTTTGATTGAGGATTGTATTTACATTGAAAGAGTAGTCACTCTTCAACCTTGCATATTTAGCTCAAGTAGAGCAAGGAAAAGTGATTTGGGACATTTTGATATAAAATGGCTTTTGTCTGAACAGTATCTGCAGTTGGTTGTATTCCTCCAGTTGCTATAGAAGCAACTGAGTATTAGAGAGGTCTTGCGAGGTAAATGACTTATTACTGACTGAAAAGTGGATGAGTAGTTTTAGTTCTAAATGACAGTTTTAATGTCTCTGAATATTAATAGGAGTGTGATATACTGTACATTTATTTATTTTTTTTTCATTCCATCTTTCAGAACCAGTTGATCCAGAAGAGGAAGAAAAGCGCCGCACAGAGGCAAGAAGAGAGAAACAGAGGCGCAGAAGAGAGAAGAATAGTGAGAAGTATGGAGATGGGTACTTATCTGCTCTTACTTTTTTCATCTGCTCTTTTATCACTACACAAGTTAACAAATGCTTTTAAAATCCATTATTTTCAGAATGGCCTTCACATGCTCCTTCTGCAAGTTCAGATCTTTTGATGAAAAGGGTATTGAAGAACACTTGGAATGTCAAGCTCATCAAGACATGTTGGATCATATTCAAAAACAAACCAAATTTGACAAACCAGTCATGGAGTTCTTGCATGTAAGTATAATATAAAGTCACTTGTCATATACTTTATTAGAATATTACACAAGTGTGACATTAGCTCCCTGACTCACTACAACGCTAACGTCTATAGTCAGCTTCACTTGATGTCTGCCTTATCTATAAAAACATCTCTTGAGATAATACTTAATTTCTAAAGATACTCAAGGCAAAACTGATGTACCCTGTAACTTGTAGGTCTTACACTAGGTTTAGCACATGGCAATGTAAACCAGATACTTAGAAATCCATGGATGGATTATTTCACAAAACATTCTCCTGGTTACAGCCTTAAGATCCACATACGGAGTATGACAAGGTACTAGTTTTGCCTTGAGTGTTTTTCCTCTTTTTCATACTTGGTGACACAGTCCCTTTTTACATCACTGATAAACTTTACTGCTCAATGACTCAAAGCAAACTTGCTTTAGTAATCTGTTTGTTGTAAAGTAATGGTACACTGAAAATCCATAGACATTTGATAGTACAAGGTCATGGGAGTTTTACAAAAAAACATTTTTTTGTGTACTTAGGAATGCATCGTAAACAAATTCAAGAAAACTGCTGCACGTAAAGCACAGTCTGTCCAAAATGAATCTGCAAAAGCTCCAGAGAAGGAGATCATGGAAGGTAATGCTCCTAATTTTTGCTTATCTTGACCCTCAATGTTTAATTCTGCTTTGGTTGACTGACTTGAAGCAAGTTTGTATTTTTCTCATTTATAGAAATTAAGTTTGCTAATTAAAAATTAAATCAAGTGGAGCTTGCAGACTCGATTATGGTGCTAAAATTCAATCTGGTACTGTTGAGGGAAACTGTAGATTCACAAAGCAACGCAGGCCATGTAGTCAGTAGTGCTTCTCAAATCAATTTTGCCTAATGACTTTCTTTTCGACGAACTTTATTGAGGAGCATTTCTGATTCCTATGCTCCCACCACTTTTGTTAGAAAATAATGCCTAACTAAACCATGTATTTTCTTCTAGGAGTTGCTCCTGATGATCACATGATGAAGGTGGAAACTGTGCACTGCAGTGCTTGTAGTGTGTATGTCCCTGCACTGTATAGCTCTGTCCAGCTGCACCTCAAGTCTTCTGATCATTCCAAGAGTAAACTGGTAAGAATGTACATCTTCTCTGGCTGCCTCTTGTAACTGTCTGCTGGTGCAAATCTGTTATGCTGGACAACCCCTCTACATCCCCTTCTTACAGAAACCTTCTGAGTCACAATAAAGGTGTACCTCAGACTTTGCATGCATTTATGTAGTTGTCAATTGATTTGAATGGGAGCCATGTAGTAAATCCTTCTGCAGTGTCCAAATAGTTACCTTTTCTCGTTCGCCTTATTGGGGGACACAAAGACCATGGGTGTATGCTGCTGCCACTAGGAGGCTGACACTATGCACAAAAAAAGGTTAGCCCCTCCTCCGCCGTATACACCCCACCGACCGGCAGGAAGTTCCCCAGTTTAGCTTAGTGTCAGTAGGAGGTGGACACGGGTCTTTGATTAGACCCATATCTACCTCGATGTGCGTCGTTTCTTTTCAGGTTTTTCCGGAGGGATACAGTGTGAATAGTCACATCTGTAGTCCCACAAAGAGACTATGAGTACGGCGTGTACTGCCACCCCGTATCCTCATAAGTCTACAGCAGGACCAAGACCCCTAACATGGATGTGGCGTTCCAGATGGTCCTCGCTCCCCGTCTCCCACCCACTCGCCTACCAGAGCCGGTCGGTCGGTTGAGGCGCAGGTTACTCTCCTTGAAACAGTACGCTGGATGAAACGGATCAGGAGGGTAAGTATGAGACCTGAGTCCCATTCTCCCCTGCGGGTTCCACGCCAGGCCACTCCATGGATTCTCCGGCAGCGGTCGCTGTGACAGTGCTGCGACGCCTCCGCGTCGCCTCCAGGCGGCCGCTGCAGCTATTTAGGCCCTGGCTGGTTATCGGACAGCTCTCCCCCCCCCCCCCCCCCCCCCCTCTGCCGGGTCCTAGCTGTCCTCAGTAGCAGCCACCGCGGCGGTTCTGCGACGCCTCCGCGCCGCCCTGTGCTGACAGGCGGCCTCCTCTTCTAATCCAGGCCCCGGCTTCATCTGGGGCCTTGTCCGGCGTCGCGGCCACGCCCCCCCTTCTCCATTCTCGGGCGGGCTTCCCTCCTGCCCGCTCTAAGCCCGCCCACGGCCTTCTCCCCTCAGGTTGAGCGTCCCGGAGGCGGCGCCGTCCCTCCCACCCTACCATCTTAGCGGGCGGCACCATTTTTATCATCGGCGCCTAGCCCCGCCTCCCTCCCTCCTCTGCATCTGCAGGAAAGCGCGCGCTTCCTGCTCGGCTCCTCTCTGGCTGCCGCCATTTTCGCAGCCTGTCAGCCGGACGCTGTCCCCTCAGCCGTGCCCCTGCAAGCCGGACGAACCGTGCATCTCCATTTATTGGAAGCTGTGATAGGACACCGGACCGTGAGTAGCTCTGCATACTGCAGACTGACACCCTCCTCTGCCTCCTGTCCCCCAACCTTCCGGCAAGGCTTCAGTGACCGTCAGTATGTCTAATTCTAAGTCTGACCGCGCTCGTCCCCCTGCCTCCTCTGGCACCTTAGTCAAGTACTTTGCGTGCTCTTCTTGCAATCGCAAACTTCCCTCAGGTCAGTCCACTCCCCTCTGCCTGGACTGTAGCAATCCAATCCAGCCCGACGCCGCTCAGGAGCCATCCATAGCCCCAGTGGTGAGTGAGCCCCCCATGCCGGGCTGGGCCTCCTCTCTATCACAGTCAGTGGCAGACCTCACCAAGGTGTCTCAGTCCCTAGTAGCCGTTCTGGACAAGTTGCCCTTGGGAGCTTCGGCGGGACCCAGCACGTCTCAGGACGTCCCATCTGAGCCAGCCAGCGGCAGTCGCAAGAGGCCCAGGCAGGACCTCCAGGCGGAGTCCTCCCCTCGTCCTACCTCACCCCATAGTCCCCAGCAGTCTCCCTCTCGGGCCTCCTCTCCCGAGTCAGGCGAAGCGCTTTCGGAATCGGAAGGGGTCTTAGAGCTGGATTCGGACCAGGATGCGAACATGAAGGTTACGGTGCAAAACCTCATTGCCGCGATTCACCATACCTTTGACATCGCTGACGCCCCTGCGAAATCCTCAGATTAGGAGGTTTCGTTCAGACGGGCGGAAACACCATCCAGGGTGTTTCCCTTCCATTCTGAGTTTGGAAAGATTTTTACAAAGGAGAGAGGAGATCCGACCAGACGCTTTCAAAGAGGAAAGCGTCTCGGCGTACTGTACCCGTTTGCTAAAGAGCTCACGGACAACTGGGCCGCTTCTCCCTCGGTGGACCCTCCCGTGTCCAGACTTTCTAATAATACGGTCCTTCCGCTGTCAGGTGTGGTGTCTCTAAAAGATTCTAATGATAGGATCATAGAATCTCTAGCAATATCTGCCTTCGAAGCGGCATCAGCAGCGGTATGTCCAGTCTTTGCTTCTTCTTGGGCAGCAAAGGCCATATCCACTTGGGCAGACGACCTTCGGCAGGGCATTCTGGATAAGGCACGACCAGAGCATTTGGCCGATCTCGCCAATCAGATTTCCCATGCGGGGGATTATCTGCTTTCTGCCTCCCTGGATGCCGCATCTTGCGCAGTTCAGGCGTCAAGTAACATCGTGGCAATCCGACGTACAATTTGGCTCAAGGCCTGGCAGGCGGACTTGTCCTCTAAAAAGTCTCTGACCAATCTGCCTTTTCAGGGAGTGCGTCTCTTCGGATCACAATTGGATCAGATTATTAAGGACGCTACCGGAGGTACGAGTTCTCTTCTCCCCTCCAAGCCTCGCAGACCTCCTCCAAGGCGTCAGTTTCGTCCCTTTCGGACTTTCCGCCGTTTCAATACGGCGGAAAACCCTTCCAACCAGCAAAGGCCACAGGCACGTCAGGAAAGAAAGAAGGTTTCCTTCAGGCCCACTCCGTCCTGGCGGTCCCACTCTTCCCAGGGAAGACCGTCCAGATCTAGATCTGGACGGTCTACATCCGCATGACTACCATCGGTCTCCCGTGGGTCCCTTCCAATTGGGAGGTCGACTTCTTTTCTTCAGCGACGTCTGGCTCTCCTCAGTAGAGGACGCTTGGGTCAGAGAGGTTGTATCAACAGGATACAAAATAGAGTTCATTTCTCTTCCACGGGATCGCTTCTTCCAATCCCGTCCACTGAGGGATCCGGCCTTGGTCCTGGGGTTCTGTTCGGCCATCGCCTCTCTTCTCAGTTCCGGGGTGATTGTGCCCGTTCCCGAATCGGAACGCTTCACAGGGTTTTATTCAAACCTGTTTGTGGTGCCGAAAAAGGACGGGGCAGTTCGGCCCATTTTGGATCTCAAGTTACTCAACAAGAGAGTTCGCCTTCGCCACTTCCGGATGGAGTCTGTACGCTCGGTAATTGCTTCCATGGAGGAGCAGGAATTCATGGGTTCCATAGACATCCAAGATGCCTATCTACATGTGCCCATATTTCCCGGACATCACAAGTTCCTGCGGTTTGCGATTCACCACGAACATTACCAGTTCGTCGCGCTTCCTTTCGGGCTCGCCACCGCTCCCAGAGTCTTCACGAAGATTATGACGGCGTTGATGGCCTTGTTGAGGATCAGAGGTCTCGTTCTTTTTCCGTACCTCGACGATATCCTGATCAAGGCTCCCTCCTTTCAACAGGCCCGCCTAAGTGTGGCGATCGTTCTAGACACCCTGTCCAGTTTTGGGTGGATCGTCAACCGGAAAAAGTACTGTCTGGTCCCTACTCAACGCCTTGTGTTTCTGGGCCTTCTGTTCGACACTCGTCGGTCAAGGGTATTTCTCCCACAAGACAAGATCCTTTCCCTGCAGCAGGGCGTGCGATCATTACAGATCACACGATTTCCATCCCTCAGGACAGCCATGAGGGTCCTGGGGAAGATGGTGGCGGCGATAGAGGCAGTTCCCTTTGCCCAATTTCACGCCAGGCCACTCCAGCAGGTCATTTTGTCCAGGTGGAACAGGTCGGCTCTGTCTCTGGATCGTCCGGTTCGCCTTTCATGCCGGATCAAGCGGTCTCTCAACTGGTGGTTGACGTCTCCCCTCATTCTCTTGGGGCGGTCTTTTCTTCCCGTTCACTGGCAGATTGTCACTACGGACGCCAGCCTCATCGGCTGGGGTGCAGTGTTCCGCAATCACACTGTTCAGGGTCGATGGTCGACTCAGGAATCAGCTCTGCAGATCAATGTCCTAGAGATACGAGCGATCCATCTAGCTCTCGTCCACTGGGAAAGGCGCCTCAAGGGCCTGCCTGTCAGGATTCAGACAGACAATGCCACAGCGGTGGCGTATATCAACCGCCAAGGGGGGACACTGAGTGTCTCAGCTCTGGCGGAAGTGTCCAGAATTCTTCAATGGGCAGAGACCTTTGTTCCAACGATTTCCGCGGTTCACATTCCCGGCGTGGACAACTGGGCCGCCGATTTCCTCAGCCGCGAGGGTCTCGCGGCAGGGGAATGGTCCCTACATCCGGAGGTGTTTTCATCTGCTCTGCCGTCGGTGGGGAACTCCGGATGTAGACCTCATGGCATCTCGCCTCAACAGGAAAGTCCCACGATTCGTGTCCAGGTCTCGGGACCCTCTGGCAGTGGGCGCCGACGCTCTGGCCATCCCTTGGTCACAGTTCGAGCTCCCCTACCTGTTCCCTCCTCTGCCTCTTCTTCCCAAGTTGTTGAAGAAAATCAAAGCAGAGGGGATTCCAGTCATCCTCATCGCCCCGAATTGGCCCAGAAGGTCTTGGTTCGCGGACATTGTCAACCTTCTCGCGGACGCCCCCTGGAAGCTTCCCGACAGGGCAGATCTGCTGTCTCAAGGCCCGATTTGCCACCCCAATTCTCGGTCGCTCAATTTAACGGCGTGGCTGTTGAGACCGAGGTTTTGAGACGGGCAGGATTCTCTGATCGGGTGATTCATACCATGATCCGCGCCAGAAAGCCTTCTTCTTCGAAGATCTATTACCGTACTTGGAAAGCCTATTTCTCCTGGTGTGAGACCAATGACATCGCGCCCTTGGTTTTTTCGCTCCCTTCTATTCTGGCGTTTCTGCAGGCAGGGCTGGATGCGGGGCTTGCTCTCAGTTCCTTGAAGGGTCAAGTTTCGGCACTGTCCATTTTATTTCAGAAAACGCTGGCCTCCCGGCCCCAGGTCAAAACCTTCCTCCAGGGTGTGGCTCACACGGTTCCTCCGTACCGAGCGCCTGTGGATCCTTGGGATCATAATTTGGTTCTGCAGGGTCCTCCTTTTGAACCTCTCAGGGACGTTTCCCTTTCCCTCCTTTCTTGGAAAGTGGCCTTTCTGGTGGCCATTACCTCCATCTGGCGCGTGTCGGAATTAGCAGCACTTTCTTGCCGCTCTCCTTTTTTGGTCCTTCATCAGGACAAGGTAGTTCTGCGGCCTCCGCCCTCTTTTCTTCCGAAGGTGGTATCTTCATTTCACCTCAATGAGGACATTGTTCTGCCATCCTTCTGCCCGAGCCCAGCTCACCCTCGGGAGCGGTCCTTGAACAAGCTGGACCTAGTCAGGGCATTGAGAGTCTATCTAGCCCGGACGACTTCCTTGCGGAAGTCAGACTCTCTGTTCATCATTCCTGACGGGGCGAGGAAAGGTCACCCAGCCTCAAAGGCCACTATTGCGCGCTGGATCAGATCGGCAATTTTGGAGGCATACTGGGTCAAGCATCGAGTGGCCCCTCCAGGGGTCAGAGCGCACTCTACCCGGGCGGTGGGTGCCTCCTGGGCGGTGCGCCACAGAGCTTCCGCGCTGCAGCTTTGCAAGGCTGAAACGTGGTCATCGGTTCACACCTTTGTGAAATTCTACAGGGTCCACACCTACGCTTCGGCGGACGCCAGCCTAGGTAGAAGGATTCTGCAGGCTGCGGTGGCGAGTCCACTGGCCTGATGGAAGTTTGTTTCCCACCCCAGGGACTGCTTTGGGACGTCCCATGGTCTCTGTGTCGCCCAATAAGGCGAACGAGAAAACAGGATTTTTTGGGTTGCTTACCGTAAAATCTGTTTCTCGGAGCCTTCATTGGGGGACACAGCACCCTCCCATGTTCTACAACTCCTGTTCTTATGTTTGTCGGTTTGTTACAGTTGAGTTGTTCTGTTCTCAATCTATTCTGTTACTTCTCCTACTGCTTTCTGACTAACTGAGGAACTTCCTGCCGGTCGGTGGGGTGTATACGGCGGAGGAGGGGCTAACCTTTTTTTTGTGCATAGTGTCAGCCTCCTAGTGGCAGCAGCATACACCCATGGTCTCTGTGTCCCCCAATGAAGGCTCCGAGAAACAGATTTTACGGTAAGCAACCCAAAAAATCCTGTTTTTCTGATTCACCTAGCAGCAATGGCCCATTGCTTCTGCAGCCTCTTTTCAGGAAAAGTTGTCCATTTGTTAACAATACTGTAATTATTCACCTATCTGTGAATTGTCAATGGCAAAAAAACATGAATGTATTTTTTTTTTTTTTTTTTTCTCTTCAGGCCTATAAAGATCAAATAAAAAGAGAGAGCATTTTGACAGCTACAAGTATCTTGAATAATCCACTTGTAAAGGCAAGATATGAGCTGTATTTGAAGGTATGGTAACTCTGCATAGGACACTTGCATATGTTTTGTATGTAAATGCAAATACTGAGTTAATTTATTCCTCTCCTGAGCCTGGTGACTTCAATTATGCATATATGCTCTTAAGTAACTTTTTACTTGTGACTAATCTATTTTTTTTTTTTTTTTTTTTTTTATTTACTGGTGGAGGGATGGGTGGGATACTCCTTTTGACGCAACACTTTGACTTATAATTTTACTTTTTCAATGAATAAGCAGATGTACAGTACAGACCAAAAGTTTGGACATACCTTCTCATTCAAAGCGTTTTCTTTATTTTCGTGACTATGAAAATTGTAGATTCACTCTGAAGGCATCAAAACTATGACTTAACACATGTGGAATTATATAATTAGCAAAAAAGTGTGAAACAACTGAAAATGTGTTATATTCTAGGTTCTTCAAGGTAGCCACCTTTTGCTTTGATTATGCTTTGCACTCTCTTGGCATTCTCTTGATGAGCTTCAAGAGGTAGTCACTGGAAATGGTCTTCCAACAGTCTTGAAGGAGTTCCCAGAGATGCTTAGCACTTATTGGCCCTTTTGCCTTCACTCTGCGGTCCAGCTGACCCCAAACCATCTCGATTGGGTTCAGGTCTGGTGACTGTGGAGGCCAGGTCATCTGGCGTAGCACCCCATCACTCTCCTTCTTGGTCAAATAGCCCTTACACAGCCTGGAGGTGTGTTTGGGGTCATTGTCCAGTTGAAAAATAAATGATGGTCCAACTAAACGCAAACCGGATGGAATAGCATGCTTCTGCAAGATGCTGTCGTAGCCAATGCTGGTTCAGTATGCCTTCAATTTTGAATTAATCCCCAACAGTGTCTCCAGCAAAGCACCCCCACACCATCACACCTCCTCCTCCATCCTTCACGGTGGGAACCAGACATGTAGAGTCCATCCGTTCACCTTTTCTGCGTCGCAAAAAGACATGGTGGTTGGAACCAAAGATCTCAGATTTGGACTCCTTAGACCAGTGGAAATCTGTGCTTTGGTCTGATGTCCATTCCTTGGGTTCTTTAGCCCAAACAAGTCTCTTCTGCTTGTTGCCTGTCCTTAGCAGTGGTTTCCTAGCAGCTATTTTACCATGAAGGCCTGCTGCACAAAGTCTCCTCTTAACAGTTGTCGTAGAGATGTGTCTGCTGCTAGAACTGTGTGACATTGACCTGGTCTCTAATCTGAGCTGCTGTTAACCTGCAATTTCTGAGGCTGGTGACTCGGATGAACTTATCCTCTGCAGCAGAGGTGACTCTTGGTCTTCCTTTCCTTGGGCAGTCCTCATGTGAGCCAGTTTCTTTGTAGCGCTTGATGGTTTTTGTCACTGCACTTGGACACTTTCAAAGTTTTCCCAATTTTTCGTACTGACTGATCTTCACTTAAAGTAATGATGGCCACTCGTTTTTCTTTACTTAGCTGCTTTTTTTCTTGCCATAATACAAATTCTAACAGTCTATTCAGTAGGACTATCAGCTGTGTATCCACCATACTTCTGCACAACACAACTGATAGTCCCAACCCCATTTATAAGGCAAGAAACCCCACTTCTTAAACCTGACAGGGCACACCTGTGAAGTGAAAACCATTTCCGGTGACTACCTCTTGAAGCTCATCAAGAGAATGCCAAGAGTGTGCAAAGCAGTAATCAAAGCAAAAAGTGGCTACTTTGAAGAACCTAGAATATAAGACATACAGTATTTTCAGATGTTTCACACTTCTTTGTTAATTATATAATTCCACATGTGTTAATTCATAGTTTTGATGCCTTCAGAGTGAATCTACAATTTTCATAGTCATGAAAATAAAGAAGACTCTCTGAATGAGAAGGTGTGTCTAAACTTTTGGTCTGTACTGTATATATTGCTACTTTCTCTAACAGTCTATGGTGACTTAACACATTTAAACAAAACATTAAGGTACTGGTGTTCAGTTCTGCTGCAAACGGGTGATTTAAAGGAGTTGTTGGTTCTTGCTTATCAACTGGTGAGCTGATAAATGCCAAATCTCCAACCTCAAATGATTGCCATTTCGTTGCGGTTAGTGGTGAGCAGGCGTGCTCATATAAGATGTTGTTCATTCACGTTCGTCCTAATCTATTTTCATCGTGCTCGAGTCGCCACAGCTGCGTGTCTTTCAGCTGTTTGACAACCACAACACATGCAGGGATTGCCTAACAAACAGGAAAATATCAGGACACAAGCGTGCTCTGTTTAACACCTTGTCTGAGCACGCTCGCTCATTAGTCAATGTCTCTATGGTGTAATACTATGGCTTAACCCCCTATACCCTGGATGTTTTTGCGTCTTAAGTGTGGTGAATCTGCAAAAAAAAAGTGCAATTCCAATCATGTTCACTAAATGCTATAACTGACCTGCCATTATGATTCTCCAGGTCATTACGAGATCAGATACCAAACATGTCTAGTTTCTATTTTATTGTCCAAGTGGTGAAAAAAAATCCAAAGTTTGTTTTCCGGGTTTTATGTGGGCTAGTGATGAGCGAGTGCCATAATATTTGTAATCGCTGTACGAGTACTTTGTAAAATCGCGTATTCGTTCCGACTAGCGAGTACAATGCAAGTATTTTTCTGCTGGACCCTACAAAGGGGGCCTGAGGGTAAGGATGAAATGGATGGGAAAGTGATGAAACAGAATGGGAAGAACCTGGAGAATAGGCCTGCATGCATTTCTGACTCGCATAAGGTTTCTGGAAACTTGTTGCCGTATTACGCCACTCTTAAGCCCCCGTCACATATAGCGATCTCGCTAGCGAGATCGCTATGAGTCACAAGTTTTGTGACGCAACAGCGATATCACCAGCAAGATCGCTGTGTGTGACACTGACTAGCGACCGGCCCCCCTGCCGGTTATCTCTGATCATCCTGAAATGGTCAGGACATTTTTTTTGATCGCTGGTCTCCCGCTGGCCAGCACGCATCGCTGCGGGAGACCAGCGATCAGCGCGCTGGTAACTAAGGTAAACGCAGGGATTCTAAGCAGCGCGCGGTGCTTAGAAACCCGATGTGTACCTTAGTTACCAGCGTGCTGATGCAGGGAGCTGGTAACCAAGGTACACATCGGGTTTCTAAGTGACGCGCGCCGCTTAGAAACCCGATGTGTACCTTGGTTACCAGCTCCCTGCATCAGCGCGCTCGGCATCACTGGTGCTGATCGCTGGTGAAGCTGCCTGTTTGATAGCTCACCAGCGATCATTTAGCGACACCCCAGCGATCCTGACAAGTTGATATCGTTGCTGGGATCGCTGGTGAGTCGCTATGTGTGACGGGGCTTTTACAGATACACAAGAACAACTACCAAACCTACCGTAGCCTAAATGCATATTTAATACACCAAAAAGGTTAAACAGTTTTTCCTGCATTATCACTTGTCTATAAGGCTAAATAAAGCGGAGAAACAAAAAAAAAAATCCCTTTTAACATTTGTTCACATGTACTTTTTCTTTTTTTTTTTTTTTCTTCGCCTTTTACAATTGGGAGGGCTCTGACTTATTCATTTTGTAGGTCCCTCTGTCATACATCATTTTTAGTTAACTATTCCCCAGCACTTAACGAGGCCAGCTACAGCGTACCAGTACGTATGTTGATCTTTGACCTGAGGCCTCAGGTGGCACTGCAACATGCGTTTTGGAGGAACTGCTGTTACTTAATACGCTTGGGTGGTCACTACCTTATTGACACTCAAATAGTGTAATACATATTCCATAGTTTACAATGTGCCCATTGTAGCAATGGACTTCACCTTCCTCCACCTCTATGTGGTTCTGCAGCCCTAAATTCAAATGTTCAGAGGGCCTGCAGTTGGCTAGAAACCTGAGTTTGGTGGGGGCCCTGTAACACACGTTTGGAAGTGCCCTCTAGAAATTTTGGAGGACTCCCTTGTGTACATTTGAGTGCTGTCACTTATATTGTATGTCCCTCACTCTATTTAACTCATTTAAGGGCAGAGACATGGAGTATTAGAAGGTAGTAGTGAATGCAGCCTGCGATCCTCAGGTTTGGGTGAACTCTGTGAACTGGAAAAATAAATCTGCGCTAGTCAACTGGATGACGAGTTAAATTATCTCTTGGGCAAGTGAATGGACAAAGAATTTATGGTCCCCCTTTCCCCAAGGATGGGGTGGAGTATTACTTGAAGTAATACTCTTGTGGTGCTGTCATGGATGAGGATTATGGATGATTCTTTATTTTTATATAGTGCTAACATATTCTGCAGCGCTTTACAGTATGCACACATTTTCATTGTGCGCCCTATCGGGGACAGCAATCTAAATTCCCTATGAGTATGTGTTTGGAATGTGGGAGAAAACCGGAGTACCTGGTGGAAACCCACGCAAACACGGGGAGAACATACAAACTCCTTGCAGATGTTGTCCTTGGAGGGATTTGAATCCAGGACTCCAGCGCTGCAGTGCTAACCACTGAGCCACCATGCTGCCCCATAGATGCAGGAAGATGCCATAAGGGCCTCCTTTGACAAACATTATCTACGCTGGACTACTGTAGTAGTTGTGGGCCTTAATTCAAGTTTTCAGAGGTCCATCACTGTCATCAACAGTCAGGGGATACATATTCAATAGAAATGTACACTCTCAGTCACAATGTGGGACAACCAGTCACAATGTGGGACAACCTGTCACAAGGGCCTCCAATGACAAATATTAGTTTGGTAGGACCACAGTCTACACTCAAGATTTGTCCACTGCACAGTGTGCATAGGTTTTGTCAATATTAGCCCTATGAGCGGAGTCGTGGCTGACACAGGAAGCCACCATCCCAAGGGCCTCCAATCACAAATAGTAGTTACGCTGGAGTAGCAATACTGTCCCGGTTTGTCCACTGCACAATGTGCATAGGGTTTGTAAAAATTAGCCCTATGGGCCGAGTCATGGTTGACGAAGTAAGGAAACTGTTTTTTTATGGAAAGGGGCTGACGTTAACAGCAGTAGCATGAATCAGCATTTTTGGTGAATTTAGGTTGGCTTACTGTCAGATATCCAGTCCTTGTTGAATTTAATCAGAGTAAGTCTGTCGTGCATTTTCCGTGGAGAGGCATGTGCGCCTATCAGTGATGATTGACCCAGCGGAATTGAAAACACGCTCTGACATCACACTAGCAGCAGAGCAGGCCAGCACCTCCAAGGCTATAAGGAAAGGTCCCAATAATTAAAGGGAACTGAAGCGTCAGGACATACATATGGTCACTTAAGTACCCCTTACCCATGTTTTGCAACTTCTCACTCCTTGGCATTGTTACAGGCACAGATAGCTCTTGCTGTTGTGCTGGTTTATTGAAAACTGCCCAATTTGTGCGCATTCCCCCCCCCCCCCACCACCACCTCTGTTGGACCTGGTGTTTGTCTCTCCCCATTATCCCTTGGTGTTGATAACAGCCTCTGCCACCAGCATTGTCTGAGGGTGGTTATTTCAGCAACTTATCTACGTCTCTCTTTAACGATTCAATTGTAAAACTCTTTGGTGATTCCAAAAGAAGTGAAGGAACTTTCTCCTTGTACCGTGGATCGAGAAAGGTGGGCAACCAGTATTGGTTGGTGGATAAAATGTGTATCACCCGAGGGTCTTGCCACAGACGCTTACACATGAACTGTGCCATGTGAGCCAAGCTGCAAAAAGGCAAAAGTTCTCTGTCTCCAACAATAGGAACAGTACCCATCCTGTCCTCATGCTGACTCGCCTCCTCCTCTCCAGCCCATCCAGGCTGCACAGACATGAAATTTGGGTCTGGTGTCCCTCTGTAGCATTAGAAGCCTCCTCGGTAGCACAGAAAAACAAGTCCTCTTCCCTCCTAATCTTCCTTATCACCCAGTGTTGCCTCAGAATATTGGCTGGGTAGTATAACCCATTGTGGAATCTGGCTCCATACCAACATGCTGGGCACTCAAAGCTTCCTCTTTGAGATTATGCAGTGATTGTTTCAAGAGACACAGCAGCGGGATGGTTATGTTGGTAATAGCCTGATCACCACTCACGAGCTTGGTGCAGTACTCTGTTTTCAAGAACCTCACAAATGTCAGCGATCCACAACCGCTCAACAGTTGTGTGGTTGCTGACTCAGTCTGATGGGCAAGTTGAAGCTGATATTCAGCTTCTGCCCTCTGCTGCTCACTAATCCTCGCCAACATGATAGGTTGAGTTCCACCGTGTGGGCGGGTCGCAAGTGAGTATGTGACTTGGCAAATTCAAGCGCTTTTGCAGTGCTGTAAGACCAGCAAAAGCAGTAGAGGAATGGCGGAAGTGGGAAATAATACAGCGCACCTTCTCAAGTAGGTACGGCAAGGCAGGGTAACTTTTCAGAAATTTCTGAACTAGGCTCAGCGCGTGAGCCATGCATGGGACGTGTACCAGCTTGCTGACCTTTAAAGCTGCCACCAGGTTACATCCATTATCGCAGACTACCAGACCGGGTTGGAGGTGCAGCGGGGGAGAGCCACTGATTGGTCTGTTTTAAAGTTTGCCACACCTCTGCTGCAGTGTGTGGTTTATGACCTAAACAGATCAGCTTCAGCAGAGCATGTTGCTGCTTTGCCAATGCGCTGCTGCACAGGGCCCATCTTGGCAGTGAAGGGGAGGGTACTTAGCGGAGGAGGAGCAAGAGGAGGGGGGGAGAGAGGAAGTGAAACATGAAGAGGCGGAAACACTGACAGAAGTTGGGCCCCGCTATTCTTGGTGTGGATAGGATGTGTGATCTAGTTTGCGCCTTTGTCCCACCCTCCACCAGGTTCACCCATTGGGTCCTGACAGAACTGTATCGTCCCTGTCCACAATAACAGGTGTCTGTTCCCGGTTACGGCGTTGGCGAGAGCACGTGCAGATTGTTTAACATGTACTTGTGTAATGCAGGGAAGGCACACCGGGCAAAATAGTGGGGGAAAATGGCCTGGTGTGTGCTTGGTAGCAGGCAGTAGGAAATGTTTGCCCTGCTGCTTTGCGTAGGGCACTTAACGTCTTTAAGTGGGCTAATGTGGACAGTAGAAGCCAGGCTCTGACCCAAAAACAGCAGGGAAAATAGACTGGTGCTTAGAAAAGAAAGATAGCACTAAATGCTAATACTGTGTGCTGGAAAAATATTTTTGTATCTAACGAGCTGTTTTAAGATGGACACTGGAAGAACATCTGTGCGAATAGTAATGATTATACTCGCTCCTCTCTGAGAGCTTATTTTTTGCTTGTCGAGCTGACGTTTTTGATACCATTTTGGTGCAGATACGATTTTTTGATCGCCCGTTATTTCATGTTATTGCAATGTTGCGGCGACCAAAAAATGTAATTCTTGCGTTTTTACTTTCTCGTTATGTACCGTAGTTTAATACCTTTTTTTTATATATTGGTCGGTTCTAAAAGCGGCAATAACAAGTTTGTTTGATTTTTATTTTGAATGGGGGTGATTTGAACGTTTTTATATATTTTTTTTTTTTTTAAAAAACCATTTTACTTTTGGCCTGCTTCAGTAGTCTCCATGGGAGAGAGGAAGTGAAACTTGAAGAGGCGGAAACACTGACAGAAGTTGGGCCCCGCTATTCTTGGTGTGGATAGGATGTGTGATCTAGTTTGCGCCTTTGTCCCACCCTCCACCAGGTTCACCCATTGTGTCGTGACTGAACTGTATCGTCCCTGTCCACAATCACCCGTGGCTGTTAGAGGCATAGATTAGCTAACATGTGCCTGGAAAGGTGTGGGCTCAATGCCAGAGCCCGCACCAAACGAGGAGTCCGACATCGGTGTACATTTATGCCCGATGTAGGAAAGGGGTTAAAGGAATTGAATAGTGGTGGCTTATTGCCCTGCTGCATCACTCAGTCGTCATGTCCATATGAATAGGATGGAACAGTTTTCCCCATTTGGGGCAATATATTGCTGAAGTTGGCTTGCTACAATCTAGCATTTTCTCACACATCCACTGGACTTCAGTTTATCAAATCCCCCTGTTAATGTTCTCAAAATACATTTTTCTAGGGCGAAAATCCATTTGAGGCTCAGGCTGGAGAAAATACTGGAGAAAGTGCAGGCGATGCTGTTGGTGAAGATGCAGCTGAATGTTCCCTCTCTGAGGATGTCGGAGCTAATGCACAGGACGTCACTTCTGCATCGGAAGATTTCACCGCAGACCTGGCATCTGTTGAAGAAAACTAGTCGTGTTACTTGAGAGCAAATTTGATCCCTCCTTTTTTTTTAAACTGTTCTGCCATCCTATTTTAAACCTTGGCTTTGTGGGCAATTAATTTACCAGTAATACATGCAAAAGTAATATACATTTTTATTTCTCCATCAAAATGTTGCATATTCGTAGAATGCGTTTAATTTCCCTTTTGCATTTTTTAAACTGTTAATCTTATGTTTATTGGTCAGGAACCATCCTGATGTTTAACATGTCAGTTTTATTTTCAGTCTTGTATTCTAGGTTGTAATTTTATCCTAAAGATGCTGTGAAGTCTTGGAATGTATTTGTACCATGTTGGACAGTTAGTGTTTATCTTGTTTGTGACACCAAAATATTGTGGCATTGTAACTTTTTTTTTTTTTTTTTTGTTTGCTACTTAGATCCCTGTGTCTCAGATAACTAAATAAATCTTATAAAACTGTTCAGTAGATTTAAAGCTTTCATAGTAAAAAAAACAAAAAACAAAAAAACACCCGCATATTCTGGGTTTTGTTGTTTGATTTGGGACAGGAGCCTGTTATAAAAATGGAAGGACTTTTTTGTAAATTTACATTTTAGAATAGAACTTTGCAGTTTGCTGACATATTGTGTTTCAATTCCTCACTATTTTTTTCAAATATTTGCGTTTAGTGGATGAAACCGTTTCCATCCTGAAGAACAGAACTCATACAGGCCTATACCTGCTGTCATCAGATAAATGCTAAATTTACCACAAAAATCTCCCTGCCACCTCTCCTTTTCACAATTGCTTGCAACAATGTTTAACTCCTCAATGTCCAATGACTGACACAGTCCGTCATTAGATATATCCCCTGCTTTGATGAGGGCTCCGGCGCTGAGCCCGCATCAAAGCCGGGACATGTCAGCTGTTATGAACAGCTGACATGTGCCCGCAATAGGCACGAGCGGAATCGCTGTCCGCCCGCGCCTATTAACTAGTTAAATCCTGCTGTCAAAGCTGACAGCGGGCATTTAAATAGCATTTCCGGCCGCCGGGCCGGAAATTACCTCATCGCCGACTCCTATCATGTGATCGGGGGTCGGCGTCATGTTGCCTGGACAACCAGAGGTCTCTGAGACCTCTATGGTTGTTCCATGCATATGGCTTTCAGCGCCACCCGGTGGTCGGTGCTGAAAGCACAGGAGTAAATTTGCTACGTATGGGCGATCTGCTCATCGCCCATATGTAGCAGAGCCGATCGGGTTGCGCATGCTTCTAGCCTCCTATGGAGGCTATTGAAGCATGCCAAAAGTAAAAAAAAAAAAAAATGTTTAACCCCTTTCTGCCATTAGACGTACTATCCCGTCCATGTTCCCTGGGACTTAATTCCCAAGGACGGGATAGTACGTCTAATGCGATCAGCGGCGCCCACGTGGTGAGCGCCGCTGATCGCGGCCGGGTGTCAGCTGATTATCACAGCTGACACCCGGCACAGTGTCAGGGGCGGTCACGGACCGCCCCCGACACGTTAACCCCTTGTACACCACGATCAAACACGATCGCGGTGTACCGGGGGTTAAAAGGAAGCATCGGCAGGGAGGGGGCTCCCTCCGTGCTTCCCTGAGCCCCCACGGCAGCGCAATGTGCAGCGCTGCTGCGGGGGACTCCTTCCCTACAGGCCCCTGGATCCAAGATGGCGACGGGGGCCTGTAGGGAGCTGACTTCCTCACTGCCTGCAAAGTGCAGACATGAGGAAATCTGCAGAACTGCCTGTGACAGATTGCTGATCTGTCACAGTGATCTGTGATGTGACAGATCAGCGATCTGTCACAGGACAGTGATGTCCCACCTGGGACTATGTAATAAAGTAAAAAAAAAAGTGTAAAAATAATTATAAAAAATCGCTAAATTTAGTAAAAAAAAAATAAAATTCCCCAATAAATTCATTTTTTGAAAATAAAAAAAAACAAAACAATAAAAGTACACATTTGATATCACCGTGTCCGTAGCGGACCCCTTAAAAAATAAAAACGAAGCAAAAAATAATGATTGATTATCATACCGCTGAACAAAGTGCAATACCGCGCAAAAAAGACGCATATAAATATCCATGGTACCGCTGAAAACGTCATCTTGTCCCGCAAAAAAACGAGCCGCCATACAGCGTCATCCCAAAAAAAGTTATAGCTCGCAGAATAAAGCGATGCAAAAATAATAATTTTTTTATATAAAATTGTTTTCATTGCAAAAAAACGACAAAACATAAAACGACAAATGAGGTACCGCTGTAACCGTACCGACCCAAAGAATAAAACCGCTTTATCAATTTTACCGCACGCAGAACGGTGTAAACGCACCCCCCCAAAAGAAATTCATGAAACGCTGGTTTTTGTTCATTCTGCGTCCCAAAAATCGGAATAAAAAGTGATCAAAAAAGTCACGTGCCCGAAAATGGTATCAATAAAAACGTCAACTCGTCCCGCAAAGAATAAGACCTCACATGACTCGGTGGGTCAAAATACCGAAAAATTATAGCGCTCAGTATGTGGTGATGCAAAAACTATTTTTACAATAAAAAGCATCTTTTAGCGTGTGACAGCTGCCAAACATAAAAACCGCCATAAATAGTAAATCAAGCCCCCCCCGTTATCACCCCCTTAGTTAGGGAAAAATAATAAAATAAAAAAAAAGTATTTATTTCCATTTTCCCATTAGGGTTAGGGCTCAGATTAGGGTTAGGGGTGTGTTGGAGTTAGGGTTGGAGTTATAATTGGGGGGGTTTCCGCTGTTTGGGCACATCAGGTGCTCTCCAAATGCAACATGGCGTCTGATCTCAATTCTGCGTTGAAAAAGTCAAATGGTGCTCCTTCCCTTCCAAGCTCTGCCATGTGCCCAAACAGTGTTTTACCCCCACATATAGGGTATCGGCATACTCAGGACAAATTGCAAAACAAGTGATTTTTTTTTTTTTTTTTTTTTTTTTTATTTTCACGCCCAGGCGTTATAAACTTCTGTGAAGCACTTGGGGGTTCAAAGTTCTCACCACATATCTAGATAAGTTCCTTGGGGGGGTCTAGTTTCCAAAATGGGGTCACTTGTGGGGGGTTTCCACTGTTTAGGTACATCAGGTGCTCTCCAAACGCGACATGGCGTCCGATCTGAATTCCAGCCAATTTTGCATTGAAAAAGTCAAATGGCGCTCCTTCCCTTCTGAGCTCAGCCATGCGCCGAAACAGTGGTTTCTCCCCCCCCCCACCCCACATATCAGGTATCCGCGTACTCGGGACAAATTTGCACAATAACTTTTGCAGTCCAATTTCTCCTGTTACTCTTGGTAAAATAAAAAAAAATTGAACCTGAAGTTTTTTTTTAGTGAAAAAAAGTTACATGTTCATTTTTTTTTTTTTTTTTTAAATATTCAAAAAATTCCTGTGACGCACCTAAAGGGTTAATAAACTTCTTGAGGCTGTGTGCCCACGTAGCGATTTTTACATGTTTTTGCCGCGATTTTTGGCGCGAAAACGGTTAAAAATCGTGTACAGAATGCCCCCCCCATGCATTCCTATGGCATTCCGCACATGCTGTGCTAATGCTGCGCTTTTTTCCGCAGCGGAATCGCATTGCGGAAAAAAATCGCAGCATGCTCATTCTTTTGTGCAGAATTGCCGCGATTCCGCACCCATAGGAATGCATGAGAATCGCTTACTTCCCGCATGTGGCTATGCCCACCATGCGGGAAGTTAAGCGTCTCCTGTGTGGTTGGTACCCACGGTGTGGAAGAGAGGAGACTGTCCTCCAGGCCCTGGGTACCATACCCCTGTAA